>NC_142210.1:22406061-22718333 GCF_049639895.1 Pseudopodoces humilis | reverse complement strand
AGGTAAGGTAGCAGGGTGTACCTGATGTTCAGCACATTCCTGGAAATCTCATGAAATTTGGCATCCCAGGAAGCAGGATCTTGCCTCTGAAAGAGAGTGTTGTTAGAGAAGCTGTGTTGGACTGCCTGAGAAAGCTAAAAAACCCAAATCAAAGCAGGAAAACGAACCAAGGAACTTTCTCCGCTGAAGCAGAGCATCTCTATTTATTCTTCAACTACAGAGCAAGTGAAAACCGTGGCTGTCACTGTCAGCCCCAGGAGGGGAACTAGGAAGAGGAATGCTGGTAAAACCCCAGGGGAAACAGTAAAAATGTTGACTGCAAAGTGTCCCCAAGGTGTGACACGTCCCAGGGTCCATCATCCATCAGCCCTCTGCTCCCACACTCGCAGCAGGACTCCGAGGCAACAAGGACTGGTGTCAGGAGAGCCTCAAATCTTTATTAAATGTATGGAACAATACCTTGGCAAATTGGGTGATGCTGGGAGCACCACGATAACCCCAAATCTGCATTTTGAAGGCTTTCACAGGCCTGTGGAAGGTGTGTGCTGCCAGATAAAGCAGCCAGCTTTGAAAAGGAGACTTTAATCCATTAGATATTTGCCATCTAAATAGCTCCACTCTGCTAGACCTGAAGCTTTCCCTGGAACACAAGTGCTGTTTCCCTTTTTTTTCATTTTCCCAGTTATCTTGTTTTACAGCTTTCTCCACTCCAGTCCTTAGCCTGCATTTAGGCAATTATTCCCCTCTCCTTTTAGCAGAAATACAATAGCTGATGGTGGCAAACGTGCAAAGCACAGAAATTCCTGAGTCTCACTCCAGCATCTTATTACACTGCCCCATTTTCTCATTTGTTGTATAATTATGGGCAATTAGGGCTGAGAGCGCCGAGGTCAGTTCTGTTTCTTGAAGTGTGTTTGCCATAAAATCTCCATTTTAGCCTTGCTGTAGCTCATTGAAATCCAAATGGCACAGAGGAGGAAATGTGTAGGGTTTGATTCAGTGAAAGCAAAGTTGGAACTTCCTTCAAGTGTCCAAGTCCCAGAGCAGCCCCTCTGTGGGCACAAAACCTCCCAGGTGATGGGGAGGCACACAGCAGAGCCAGCATAGGAATAATGACAATGAAAATTTTCATAGAAATAATGACAGTGAAAAAAGTGTTCTTTTCTCCTCCATTTGACTTGGAATGTACTTTTTCTTTTTTTTGAGCCAGGGCAATTGTGCATTGTTCTGGCTGGTTTTGCCTGTGTGTTGGAAAGGCCCAGCTGCCAAGAATTGTTAAAAAAATTGCAACTCACCCGTGTTCCTTTCTCGTTGTGATTCCTTGAATATGGGTAAAATGCACCCAGCTCCATCCAGCGGGCACACATCTCGTACTCGGCGTCTTTGAAGAAGCCACAGATATCAGCTCCTGTCTGAAATTTTCAGAATAACCCAAATGGAAAACTGTATTATCATGTACAGCATCACAGTAATTAAATATAAGTTAATAACTCATTAGCTTACATAAGATATTCCAAAGAGACTGAACTCCATCATGCCTGAAAAGAGAAATAAATTGGAGTTACTGGCTGGGATTTTTTACATTATGGTTCCATAGACATTGTTTATTACACTACTGAATCAGAAGAGAAAAAACCAAATACAAGCCCCACAATTTCTCTAACGTGTCGTGTTTTCCTGCTACAGAAGGAGATGGGATGTGGGTGGACAGGAGCAGAGGAAAAAATTGAGTGGCAGGACGCAGGGCATGGAGGGGTCTGGTCCCAAGGGAATTAAAGGAGTTCCCAGCACCTGGTACAGAAGGAAGTAAGAAGGAAAATTAGAAAAAGGAATTCAGCACAGATTCTGATTTTTGAACCAGTTTTTTTCAGTTAAAAATCACAGGAATACAAAAAGCCAGGAGGTGGAGGAGAAACAAAGCCAGGTTGGATAATGCTTGGAGGAACCTGGTCCGTGGTGTCCCAGCCATGGCAGGGGTGGAGCTGGATGCGCTTTAAGGTCCCTCCCAACCCAAACCATTCCCTGATTCGGTGATCCCAGGAATGCAAACCCTTCTCCTGGCACGTACCAATAATGGATTTGTGCAGCTGGTCCCAGGCTGCCGTGTTGTCCCCCAGCCAGTGCCCCACCCATCTCCCGCTGCTGGGGTACGTGGAGCGGGTGATGACGATCCCGCGCTCCTTGGTGGCGCCCCGCAAAGCCCTGCGTCACAAACAGACACAGAAACCAGTCACAGGAGAAATGCTGCACGAGAATTCATGGCCTAAGAGCCTCTGAAAAGAAATGTATGGGTTTATGTTATCATAGCAAAGGTATATCATCATATACATCCAATCCACGTGTGCTTTTGGTGGCAATTCAATAGGATCCAGACACAGTCCTGGCAAAGCTGGCCAGCCTGGAGCTGCAAAGAGAACTGCCAAACAAGGAGGGATTAAAAAAGGAGTTTTCCAGTTCAGGCTAGCTCTTCTGCGGGAAAATAGGAATGTAGCAAAACTTTCCAAGCTCACTTTCTAAGGGCTCCACAATGTATGCGTCATTCCTTCTTACAGCATCTGAAAACTTGAAGCAACAGTTGGATTCAGCAAAAATCCAACCCAAAGGCTCACAAGAGTGAAAAAAGAGGTAGCAGGAATATTGGATCTCTCAAGATAAGTTTAGTTGACTTTAAGGTGTTGAAATAAACAAAAAAAAAAAGAAGATTCAGGGATTTGTAGTCCCTTCTGAAAGACCAAGGTGACAGGATATCAATATGAATATTAGTCAGAAAATCACCCTGATTAAATCCCACTGCTCTCCACTATAATTGCCTAAACTGCTGCTTCAATAAGGCACTATTTACTTATTTTTCTATAGGATTTGCAGCTTTAGTGACACCATAATTACAGCAAAGACACACAAGTCACTTAAATTACCCCAGCAATTAAACCAGACTAATGTGCCACAATTATTTCCTCCGGGACAAACAGTAACTTCTCTAGGATATTTTATTCCTTTGTAGCATATTTTCCAACACTTTAATTCTCTGCTTGCTTTCCCTGTGTCAAGAATGCCTTGGAAGTGGCAGCTAAAATTTCCAGAGTGAAGACAGCAAATATCACGTGTCAAACTGCTGAGGGATGAGCAGGACCTGAGTGTTCTGTGGCTGGAGGCTCAGGCCTGCAGCTCCATGGCTCTACCCATGAAAAACAATTATTCAGGTCACAAAGGCTGAATTTACCTCCAAACAGTTCCTGTGTTCACTAATGAGGGCTCTAGCTATGCAAAAACCTCATTACAAAAGAACAGCATCAAGGAAATATCCCGAAGTTTCTGTGTCTGATGGATGGAGAACTGAAATGACTCCAGGTTACATAAAATACCGATGTTCACTTTTCAGTTACAGTCTTTCATGAGTTTTGTGTGCAAATAATCTTTCTGTTTGGATGGTTTAGTATCAAAATAAATTATTGCTTTTCTTCAGTTGCACAAGTACCCCTTCAGTTACTGCCAAAAAAAATAAATTTGGGACTGAAATATATGTATATATATATATATATTTTGGAGATAACATTTGCTATAAATTTCCAGTGTGAGAATATCTGTGTGAGCTGAGAGATTTATTGTAGTGATTTCTGTTGCAGTGCCTCGCAAAAGAGAGGAGAATATTTCAGTTCATACTTAAAACACAGAAATGATGGCGATATTCCTTTTCCCATCAAATTCTTGTCTACTCCACTGGGCTTGCACAGCTGGGTTTTGGCAGGGGTGGCTCCAGTGAGAAAATTCTGAGGCTTCCTCATTTCTGATGGAGCCAAGAGGGACCTGCCCCTGGCTGAGCCCATCAGCAGCACTGGGTGACTTTGGGAAAACAGGAATAACAAAGGGAAAATGTAGCTCCCAACAGCAGGTGGAAAGAGAGAGGGAGAGAGGGGTGGGGATGTGTGGGAGCAGCAGCCCTGCAGATGCCCAGGCCAGTGCAGAAGGGTCAGGAGATGCTCCAGGCTCTGGAGCTGGGCTGTCCCTGCAGCAGAGGGAGCTCCAAGGGGGAGCACAGATCCACCTGCAGCCCCTGGAGGATGCCCAGAGGAAGTTGTGAGCCCTTGGGATGCCTGTGCTGGATTCCTGCAGGAAGCTGTGGAGCCCTGGAGAGAGGAGGAGGGGAAGAGAAGGGGGAGGAAAGAGCAGTAGAGACAGCGGTGATGGACTGGCTGCAACCCCTGCTCCATGTCCTCCCCACCTCTGCTGGACAGCAGGTAGAAAATAGGGAATGGATTAGAAAAAAAGTGAAGACTTGGGGGAATTAAGGTCGGGTTTTGTCATTGTCCTCTCTGATTGGATTTCCACAACTGAGCTGTTTTGCCCGTGGCAGTACTTGGTGAGTGGTCTCTCCCTGTCCTTACCTCAGTCCATGAATATTTCTTTATACTTTCTCTCCTCTTCCCAGCTGAGCAGGGACGAGTTGGAGGGGCTTTGGTGGGCACCTGGAGCTCAGCCAGGGCCCAACCCACCACGTTTTGTGGTGCCCAAATCCCATCAGGCTGGGCTGGCAGCACAAGGATCAGACATTCCCTCCTCTCCTGTCAGCAGTTTCAGCCTTGCCTTGGCTGGCAGGGCTGCACTGGCACGCTGCCAGTGGAGCATCCTCTCCCAAATCCAAACAGCCCTGATATTTTCCCTCTTTACAGGAATATCAAAGTTACCCAGGGCTTTAAGGTCGTTGAGACGTGCACAGAAAATCTGTGCCTTGCTCCCTGGCTGAAATGCAAATGGAACAGCCCAGCCCTGCCACCACTGGATTGGGAGTTGTCTAAAGCAGGCTGGGGACAATTCAGAGGGACAGATAATGACATTGGCCTGGGAACTGGGAAAGGAAATGCTTCAAAGTAAAGCTTTGTGCTCACACTTTGCATTTTAAAAGTCACCACCCCCCTTTTCACTTTGTTTTAAATAGAGAACATAATCGAGCCCTCCTGAAATTCACACGACTGAAAAACTATCTTCATTTTCCCTCGCTGGATGTGAAGTGTGAGGAAAACCAGAGCAAACCAGGCAAGCCCAGCAACGCCCAGAAACAATAATTATGTGATGTTTAATTATTAGGAATTCTGTGCAGAAGGGATTTATTGCAGTGGAACCATGGAAGCACAGCTTCAGCTCAGCCCTGCACAGACCCCCCTCCCCTTCTCCTGCAGCTCTGGTCCCACCACCCTTCCTGCACCAAGGGGTTGATCCCTGACTGGAACAACTCCAGCAGCTGCTCAGTCCTTGGAGCATCCAGCCCCTCTTGGAGCTGGATTGAAAAACCAAATTGGTCAGAGTGAAGAGAAGGATCGCTCAGGCATCTTAAATCAACCAGTGGAAGTTTTTTAGGAATGTAGACATGGAATATCCATTTGGAATGTGTTTTGGAGGCAGCATGGAATATGCAAAGCACTTACTCCAGGCTGGGTCTGGCTTGGGACCATCCATAAAGGTTGTGGACATCGTAGTGTCTGACTGGGGTCCCGTCTGCGAGGTAGTGCTGACCTTCCATGCATGGAGTTTTGTGGATTAATCCTGTTGACCTATATCCCAAATCTTGTGGAAAGGGAAGAAATGTATTTATTATTAATAACAAGCACGTGTTAATCACTTGAGTTATTTTTTCTTAATTTTCATAATCTTGTAGGCATGCAGTCTCTTTATACTGTTGGTTATTTATTTATAATTATCAAAATAGCATTTCCAAAATGGAATATTTCCAATATTCCTCTGCAGGTATCTGGGTTTGTGAATGTTTTAATAGGTCAGTTACAGATGCTCTTACTACAGAGGCTCAAAGAATAAACAGTATATCAGAAAATATCTCAAATCTTTTTAAACACTGTCACTCTAACCACATAAACAGAAAAATGGGTGTGGTGGGGATATGATCTGTGCCCGAATATTAATTTCCTGGAAATTCCTGAGAAACCACTCGTGAAACCTGAATAGAACAGTAAGCAGTGAGAGTATGCTAATAAACCATTAATAAATAATTCCTAATTAGTACTACTTTACACCAGTACTTCAGGAAAGCCGAGCTAAGAAAGCGAAGCATTTCAAGCATTTGAGTGCTCACATAAATGGTAATGAGAGGAGACACGTGGGTATTTTCTAAATATTTAATTAATTGCATTATTCATCTGAGAAAACTGCAAAACAGAGAGCTCAGTTCTCTGCCATGCCTCAAGCAAAGCACTTAGGCACAAAATAGGGATCAAAATCCATATGCAGGGAGGAGCTGGAAAGAACTTTGTAAAAATAAAGTGCTGCACAGCTCCTGCTGAAATATCTGGGCTTGTAGTGGCCCATAATCTCAGGAATAAAGGGCCACGTTCAGTGAGGAGCCGTGGGTTTATAAACCCATCTTTATTTCAGCTTTTATGCCCCATACACCAGATAAGAATTCATGTAGGAACCAGAAAAACCTGAGACTGTTTTAAGGAGGGATCAGACTTACGAGGCATGTAGGGAGGATTATTTAGGAGGTCATTCTTACAGCCACCTATGGCGCCATTCATAAAAGCTGCTGGTTCATTCATGTCCTTAAAAAGACAGAGCAAAACCCCTTAGTTTGCTACAGAACACCATAAATTGTGAATTGCACACGGGCAGCGTTGCAGGGTTCCTGAGGAGCCCCTGAAGATGCAGTCTCAGTTGGACATCCCATGTTCCTTAAAGGGGCTGACAAAAAGGCAAGGAAAGGATTTCCCATGGGGGCATGGAGTGACAGAAAAAGGGGGATGGCCTTGAGCTGAAGGAGGGCAAGATTAGGTGGGATATTGGGAAGGAATTGTTCCCTGTGAGGGTGGGGAGGTCTGGCATGAGGTGACCAGAGAAGCTGTGGCTGCCCCTGGAAGTTCCCAAGGTCAGGTTGGACAGGGATTGGAGAACCCTGGGATAGAGGAAGGTATCCCTGCCCATGGCAGGGGGCAGGAATAGAAGATTTTTAAGATCTCTTCCAACCCAGGCTATTCTGTCATTCAACCACTTTTTGTTTCAAGGGAACAACCTCTAAGATCATGAAGACCAACATTTCCTTAATGGGAATTTAACACAGGATACTTCTGCCAGAACAGTGCAGATCTGAGAATTAGGAACTGGGGTCCCCTCCAGCAGTGTCAGGCAGAGAAGGACAATCCAGAAATCAGATGCATTTCCACACTTACGGTCCACAGCCCATCAAACTTGAGGCTTTTTGAGGGATCGGGATTGTCATGGACCTCCAGGATTTCCCTCTTCCACCACTCCATCGTGGAATTGCGGAAGAAGTCTGGGAAAGCACAGTGTGCTACATAGGACTGTAAAAACAGAAGGAAAACGAGACAGATAAGGGGGCTGAAGGTATTCCATAGTTAAAATTCTGGAATTAAAAATAAATAAATAAATAAAGACAAAAAAATCATGGCTTGTTCACTAATTTTTTTGGCTTTTAGGAAGGCTTAGTTGCAGTTTCTGCAACTTATTCATGCCATGAGATTTATCAATGAGTTTGCTATTTTAATTGATTAGTGTCTATATTTGAGTCCAGAACCAAACCATGTCAGTATTTACCTCTACTAGTTCTTCATGAGACAGTGACTCATTGATTTGGACATTGGGAAGAAACGACCAGACCTAATAGGACAGAGAATATTTAAAATAATCAAACCACACTAAATACAAACTGAGCATCAGCAACACACAGGTTTAAATACTCTTCCCTGGACAGTACCTTGGAATATAAAATTTCTTTGGTATCAGGCCATTGTACGAAGACATTATCGGCCTCACCTCTGCTGAAGGCAGGATAATCGGTTTCATTCCCAGAAATGGCTGGATCCTGCAATTAGAAACACTCTTACCCTTGTGCCCAAAAATTGATGTTGGATATATTCTCAGTTTTATGATGCTGTGTTGGGATTTAAAAGCAATATTCCAAACTGACCAGGATAATGATAAATCTCATTCCTTCTGCTTTGATTTTGTTGACCAGAGCGGGTAATCCAGCAAATTTTGATGAAATGGTGAAGTCCAGGTTTCTTTCCATGTAGTCAATATCTGTATATTGGACATCCTGCAGTTCAAAAAAAAAACCCAATTAATTTTAAAGTATTTTCTCCCCTTTTTTACCAAATATTGGAAATCAGCCAAAATAAGTTAAATGTGGAACTTTTGATGTGTAAAATTGGAAGCAGTGGTAACTTCAGGCTGAAGTTGTTAAATGAACAACACACAACCTATGAGCAGGTCTGAACCAAAATAAACCTTTCACTGCTGCATTTAAACTAAGGGGAGAAATTGATAAAAATAGAGAAAAAAATGGATTTTTCTGTACATACGTACACAGAAACTGCACCTATATTTCCATAGCTATAAGGAAACAAGAGAAATAGTTGTTCTCTATTGAAACATTGATATTATTACATTTAAATTATAATTATATTATATTTAAATTATAATCATATTATATTTGAAATGAAGCTACATTCAATTTATTTAATATATAATTTTGTTAGATCTAGGTGCTATTACTACTATTCCCAACAATTTAAATTATTTAATATATAATTTAGATATTTTGTATTATATATTTTAATATATTTAATATATTAATATATAATTTTGTTAGATCTAGGTGCTATTCCTACTATCCCAACAATTTATTTAATTTATTGACTATATAATATATATATTTTATATTATATATTTTTAAAATATATTTAATATATAATTTTGTTAGATCTAGGTGTTATTCCCAACAACAACCTGTGCCAAATCACAGCAGACTTGACACAGAGCATTATGGCAATGAAATTATGCTGCTTCATTTTTTTTCCCCTGCTGTTTTTTCTTAATCACTGCTCCTCCCTCTCATTCTTTGGTGTGAACAATAAAGAAAATTAAGCAGCTTTTAACACAGCCCAGAGTCTGTGGCACAAAACCTGCTCTTCTCTACCACAGGGGTTAATATAAGGGTTGGTATACTGGACTAAAATCTCATTTTTTATGCCTTAGAATGGCAGTTTTTATACCTACATGCAGTACTCACAACTTTGTCTCAAAGAGACTTTGTGCTCTCCCTGACAAAGTTGCTAATAAATTTTAATATACTTAATCTTTAAAACTGGAGATTATATATGAAAGTCTCACACCATAATGGGGTTTTTTTCTTGTTGGTTTGGTATTTAAAAGGATTTAGTCAATGCTAAGAAGCCAAAAGCTCAGATGTTGTTTTCTCCCAACGTACGTAGGGAATCTGAGCCGCCTTCATTTCCTCCACGACCTGGGCGACCTCCGCGTCGTTGGCGTATCCGTAGCGGCACAGCTGGAATCCCAAGGACCAGTAGGCTGGCATGACCGGGCGCCCAATCAGCTGGAGAGGGGAAAGGGCGCTCGTGGTGAGGAGGGGAAGAGAAACCAAACCAACCCCCCAAAGCCCAGCCTTAGTCAGGCTCCTACTTCAGTGTATTCCTGGACCACGAGCTCGGGAGTCGGGCCCAAAACCATGTAGAAGTCGAGGATCCCTCCGATGGTGCGGTAGGTCAGGGCAGGGGTGGGCTGGAAAGTCACATCTGGAAGTGGAGGGAAGGAAGTGAGAAAAGGATGCCTGGATTTGCCACCAGTGCAAAACACTGACTGTAGAAACAGAACACACGGATGAGGGTGGAGAGAGTTCACAAAGCTCCCTGGACAAGGGGGAACGGCTTCAAAATGACAGGGAGGAGGCAGAGATGGGATATTGGGAAGAAATTGTTGCCTGTGGGTGGGGTGAGGCCCTGAGGTTGCCCAGAGCAGCTGGGGCTGCCCCTGGATCCCTGGCAGTGCCCAAGGCCAGGCTGGACATTGGGGTTTGGAGCAGCCTGGGACAGGGGAAGGTGTCCCTGCAGGGGCGTGGAACAGGAGGAGCTTTAATGCCCCTTCCAACCCAGCCCATTTAATTTTTCATGGAATAAATTAAAAGTTTTCTTACCCATTGCATTGCTGTTAAGCAAGAGAACTCCGTGGGCATTGCTATCTTCTTCAAGAGCCATATAAAATGGGTGAAAACCATAGGAATTCATCATGTACTGCAAATAAAATAAAATACATTTTACTGGGGAAACATTGCAAACATTCGCTTTTTAACATTTAGTGATAAAATTAATGAAAGAGGAGACAATTGCCAGACATAGCAAATAAACTTTAAATTTATACACCTAAATCTTACCTAACCAAAAAACAGACCTGCAGAAGGGCACTCGGAACATCACAATTTGTTGAGCTTCCTGCTCAGGCAGGAAGGAAAGCAAAGGTGTTGCTGCACTTAAATTTCACTAGAAGGTGCTTCCTCAGGACAAAACTTTCCCTTCTTCACAAACAGAATCATGTCTACGTGCTCAGGAGGCGCTGGTGACATTACATTTAATTTTCCCAAAATGTTTTACAGCCTGAACTGGAAGTTAGAGCTATAATTAGCTGCTGCTATTTTGTTGGCCATTCCCTGATAATTGGAAATCTGCTATCTTGCAGGAAATAAGACAAATAAACAGAGATAAGATTTCTGCTTCACCCGTGTAAGTACTAAATTAATCCCCAAGCAACAGGAATTGTTCTGACTCATGTCTAATTTTCAAAACAATGAGCTGAGAAGAATAAAAAACGGAGGAACGTGCTGCTACTCCTAAGTTATCTGTCACCTTCCCATATCTGAGAGCCTGAGCTCCTCACACTGTTCCTGCAGGTCACAAATAATGGCTTTACAGAATCCCCTTGCCATGGAGACACCATCTAAACTGTGAACTGTGGTCAATATGGTCAGAGGCAATGCCCAGGTACCAGCAGACATCCACCGGATTTTAAAGTCATTGCTGAACATTTTTGCACTCATTGGTTCAAAAAAAAAATCATATTTTCTTCTGCTTTGCCTACTCACAGTTGGAGGCTGGTCCCTGGTGAACATCCCCCAGGTGTTCCAGCTCATGTTGTGTCGGAACGTGGGGTGCTCGGCCTCTCCGAACCCGTAGATGTACTGGGACGCCAAGCGGGTGGAAATCTGGATGAACATGTCACTGAAGGTGAAGGTGGGCAGGCCTGAATTCCAGCTGAAGAGGGAAGAGGAGAGGGAAAATAAGAATAAAATAAGAATAGAGCGTCCTCAGGGCTGTGTTTCTGGGCTTTCTTTTGGGCAGCTCTTTTTCTCTGGAAATCTCACGCTTCAGTAAAAGTGGACTACAACTCTTGTGGTTGTCAAGGAAACTTAAAGGACATGAAATGGGGGTGTCTAAGAATTGCTGAGGAGTTTAGGGACACAAAGTCCTCCGAGTCTCTCAGAGAGGAATCGCACACAGGCATCGTGCACTGCAAGTTCCGTCGTATTTTAGCAATTTAGTGAGAAAATGCACTTCAGCACACTACAGTCCTATTTTCCTCCCAGACTGGAGCCACATGGAATACACTAAATAAAGTGCTTTTTACAGTTCACTGAACTTTCTGTGCAGATTACACTGAAATTGCATTCACAGGTCATATTTATTATAAATCAGCATCTTTCCAATTAGAAATCAAACTGCAGCCTGGTGGGCTCTGCCAGAGAATTCCATTGTTCCAGGAGTTTCATTTGCAGGTTGAGTTATTATTCTGGTTGGCAAAAGAGAACTCAACTCGCAATTGAGTTTTGAGTACTTTAGAAAAATGAATAAAATTGGGTTTTTTATTGAATAAAAAACAAGACACTCAACTGTTCTCTGCTTTCCAAATCTGACTTAGTCAAGGAAAAATGGAGCTCCTGCCAGACTCATCTGTCACGTTACCAAAACAAAAATTTCAAGTTAGTTGGGACACTACTTCTATATTTTTCCCCAAAACTGACCCAAATGGTCAATCCTTAATAAACAGTGCTGTGGTCACCTAAGGAGTATTTTAGGAACTGTATAAAATGATTCTGCCTCCCAGAAACTTGGGAAGCGCAGAAGGAGCTTGAGAGCTGCCAGCGCTCTTCACTCCCAACACAAAGAACATTTAAAATAATCACACAGAGAGGCTGTGCTTATTCAAAATAAGCACAGAGAGAAAAAAGCTGGCAGGAAGGTGTGAAATGAAAGAGCAGGAAGGGGCAGTGGCTTACATGACTGTGCCCGTGCTCTTGCGGTGCACTTGGATGCCGAAGGGTTTGATCTGGACCAAGACGTCGTAGAGCCGGTCCTGGCTGGAGCTCGTGGGGGAGCTGGGCAGGTTCAGGGGCACGGGGACCTCGTATCGTGGGCTTTGAGGATCATAGATCTGTCAAGCAGAAATGAGTTGATTTAAACAAGACAGTTGTTCTGAAAGCTGGATCTGATACAAATTGTAAAACGCTTGCTGTGGTATTTTCTTTCAAATGCGTATTCTTGAACTGGTTCTTTCACAAGATTTTGTTGTGGGGTGAAGAATCCCAACCAATGAACCTTAAAGATTTATTGTGGCTCAGGAATGGCTCATCTAATTAACTACATGAATTTAAAGTATATATTTATATTTAAAATATAGGTGTATATACTTTGCAAGTGTGATAATTAATTTTCTAGTTCATCTTTTACTCAACTTTTAGGGTTCTTTTTCAGGTTTTCTGTATTTTGAAAGTGGATAGAAGTTATTTTTTGATGTTTGACCACTTAGCTCAAAATTATATTATTTATATTATATATCTAAATATAATTATCATGTTATTAAAAACATGGCAATAAATTACAGTTAAACAACAGTGCTTGTAAAATTTTGGAATAGAACTGCAATGCTGGATGTAAAAATAAACTGTAGTCATGAGAGACTTACAGATAAATTTACCTGTAGATTAACAAAATACTTCCAGTTTCAAAGTTCCTGGCTGACATTACATACATACACTGACATTATACCTTTGATTCATGTAATTTCTTTGTAAAATTGAGAGCTAGGATTCTAGGATGAAAAAAAGATGCAGGCTAAGAGCAATAATAATTGGTTAGAAGGAGAAACATATTCACACAAGGCTGCTTCTGTCTGGGAAATATAAATTTGGCTCCAGGAAGCCCTTTGAGTTCCCATAAATAAAACATTCGAGGAATTCTGGGATGGCATTACCTTAAACTGCAGCATGTGGTTGTGATGATATTTCACCTCCAGGCCCAGGGTGTTGATTGGGGCAGTGAAATCCTCGTTGGCTCTGACCTTGCTGTCTATGGTGAGGGTGGCTTTGATTCCAGTGGAGGAATAATTGAGGCTGGATACGTAGTAAGGGTTGTTGGAGCTGTAATAGCAGGAAGGAACGCCTGGTTTTCCTGTCACCTGGTGCAAACAAAAAGGAGTTTCAGTTCAGAGAGTCAGCTGGATCTTTTTTATTAGGTATTAGCATGGAATCCTTCTTTTTATCAGATCCGTGGCAAATGTAGAATTTTTTTTTTGTGAAATTAATGGAATCCTGAATAAAGAAATATTACAGAATAATCTCTGCCCTGGCTCAGGTGTAATGAAGCCATCCTGTGAAGGCTGTACAAATAGCTCAGTCAGGAAACGGAATCCTCGTGCAATGAAGATGGATTTAATTTCCCCATCTCTGTGATCTTCAGATCAATCCCTCAATGTGGTTTAATCTTGGCTTGTGGAAATTCCTAAAGCTTCGTCCCTTTTAATCCCATTGCTCTCTGGCTGCCTTCAAGGAGATGTGCCCAAAACCCATTTCATACCCAGGCAACATCAGAGCAGATCTTCCCACTGCCTTTATTCACACAAATTATCCTTAATACATCCAGTGAAAATTACATCCTACTCATCTGAGATCTCCTGACATTTCCAAATGTCTCAAATTACAAAAAATTCTTTTAGCACTGCAACAAAACCAGAGCAGTTCTGTTTCAGCAAGGTGCTGGTGCAGGAGCAGCCAGCACAGAATTTTGGATTTCATTCCTATAGGAAAGGCCCAAAAATGGGCATTTTAGATTTAGAAGAACAGGGAATAATTGAGTTGGAAGCACCCTCTGAAGTTCAACCCTGCCAGGCCATGTTGCTCTCACATGTTTATTAATAATTAATTAATAAATAATTGTATTGAGAAATTAATACAATAAATAATAAAATAATTTATAATATTAATTCATGAAACCACGTGTCAGTGAGCTTCATGTCAGAGATAAAGGTTTGGAAATAGCTCCTTGATGTAGATATAAACAAGTTCACAAATTAATCAAGTTTTTTTGTGGAATTCAAGGATTTCCTCTCAAACTGAGATCCAGAGGAGTTAATTTGACTTAAAATGTCCCTGAGTGACCTTGAAGGTGACACAAGGGGCTGAGCCCTGCAGGCCATGGTGCCACTGAGGCAGAAGGGGCAGCTGAAGATGTTCTTCCACTTTTTCATAACTCTAATATTATTTCTGTTCATCTTTCAAAAAATACCTCATTTTCCCTCAACTCCTGATATAATCTGGTACAATTTAAATGGTTGTCAGCTACTGAGGTAAATAAAATCCATCAGTACCATTTTATTTAAACCTGACTGATCTCCCAGACCACTTTTATTCTGTAACAACCACAAAGGAAAACCTTTTATTCTGGATTTTTATTTTTTTATTTTTTTTTTTGTCTAATTAGTTTAGTGAAATAATGACTTACTTCCCAGGAGCAGCCACGTTGTTCACATTTTTCTTTTGTTGGGTCAGGGCTGGGATAACAATCAAATCTTTCATTGAGAGCCACGTTTAGAGCCCATTTGACTGTGTAAGATTTTCCCAGTTCAAGCTGAAGTCCTCTTATAACAGCAACCTTATAAATATGAAAGAATAAACAGTTATTAAATGTCACATCCCATCCAGCTTTCCTTCAGTCAGAAGAGGTGCTGGTCCTTAAGAATAATACACTTAAAAACTGAAAATTTACAAAATCCCATCTGGTAAGTTTTGATACAGTTTCACTTTTACAAACACACACAACTGATATTTTTACAGATAAAATCTGAAGAATTAAGAGTCTAAAAATATGGAGTTAATCCCACAGCTTCCTTGGAAGCCAACAGGAATAAATACATGAAATAAGCTGTCTGCTGCACCACGAGCATAACTTAGATGCACTTACATGCAGCAGAGTTGAGTGTAATTGTACTTTTATTCTATAATAAAATTCACATTGTATTTCATTGAAACAACATTGGCACTGGGTACTGTCCTTTGCAACACATAACATAAAGTTGATGCAATTTTAAATATGTTTACTTTCCATTTTCCTGTTATTGCTTTACCTTTCTGGCAGAATCATAGGTGGTATTAGTGGGATAATTTTGTACAACGTTGTTCTGAGACACAGAAACTGTTGTTATTTCGTGGGGCAATCCCAATATCTTGATTTCCTCGAATTTCAGGTTGTTTGGATCACTGTAGTTGCTGTGTGTCGCAGTCATTTGTAGAGCATTCTGGAAAATAATACAGTGGTCATATTCTTATTTTAAAAATCTGCCAAAAATCCTCCTGATTTACCAATTTTTTTCTATTAAGATTTTCACATTGTAGCCTAAATAAACCAATATCTTTTCCCACACAAATTAATTATTGCTCTGCTTGGTGTTACCACAACAAAGCTTTTCTACCACGTAAAAAATAATTTTCAGAGTCATGTTTCGGCTTTATTTTTGCCTTGCTTGAGAAATAAAGAAAAGCTGGGGTGGGTCTGTGACAGGGCAGATAAACTCCACCTGTCTGGGTTCCAACAACCAAACCAAGAACCAAAGGTTCTCACTTCTCTTGATATAAAAATACCACTTCCTATTCCATGCCATTAATTATTTTTAGATTAGGAGTCCAAGCAGAGGAATTGCGCCGTGGCTGTCTCACGTGTGTGCAGGACTTCCCTCCTGCTCTCCACAGGAACACTGAGGTTAATTATTAATTCAAATGTCATCACAGTCATGATTTCACTGCTGGGGTTTCAAACTCCAACAGCAACAATATCTACAAATGCTTCTCTGATTAATTATGGTTTAGATAATTACTGATTCATGCGCTTCACTCGTGTTCCTCTGCCTTCTCTCACTTGGTTCATGCTCTTTCATCATGGGAAAGGAATGAACACTTTTACCCAATATTCATATTATTATTATCATTGTTGTACAAATAATGTGCTATCATGCCATTTGCAACCCTTGTTTATGTGATAGTTACTGCCAATGTTGGATGGAAACACTATCACAGCTCCACCCTGATGTCAATTAACCCTGCAAAGGCGCTTCCACCTAAAAATAACACAATAAAACTTAACCCTGATGTAGTTTCTGAGGGCTCAGGCAAGGTGTGGGTCTCCCTCACTCTTTGGAGCCATTCAGCTGTATTTTCACTGTATAAAAATATACATTTTTTACAGTGCCTCTGTTTTGAGAATCACAAACACTCCATGCTTCTCCTTTTTCACTCTGTTTTAAGTGCCTCTTAGGCTTTAGAGCTTTCTTGTTCAGTAAATATTGCTGCTGAGTTTATTATGTGGAAGGAAAAAGGAGTTATTTAGATATTTGTATTAACTAGGAGGAAAAAAACCCAACAGATTTCATCCCAGTTAAATGAGAGTATTTTGAACATGATTCCTTTTGGCTTTGGCAAATGTTTTGTTTTCCAGCAAAGCTTACAGGACAATAAAGAGAGAAAAGAACACTCTTGAAAGATACCGGATAAAAATCAGGAAAATAAGATTATTTAAAATCAAATACTTACGTTGGAAACTTTAAATTCATAGTAAATGTAGGCTTTATTCTGAATTGTACCTAGAAGGTAAAGAAACAAGTTACACTTGGAGTGCAGAAAAGAATAAAATTAAAGTAGAGACCATTAAACTGTTAATTATCAGGACTGCAGTCAAAGCTGCACTAAGCAACTCAAATATTTATTAATGTTTCTTTGAGGAACTGAAATGTCCCTTTTTCCTTTGGCCAGTCTCCCAGGAGATACAATTTTTTTTCACAAAAATTCATTGAAATCAGCTCTTCTAAAATGTAGTGATTTTTAATTCTACTGCTATTTCTTCTTAGTTTGTCTTAGATATAAAAGTTTTGATCAAAGCTAATCCTTTAACATAACCTAAATAAGGATTTTTCGTGCAAAAATAACAGTGGTGATGACAATAAAAATGATAAATGCCATGGAACCATAAGAGAAGAAATAACACATGATCAGGAAAAATAAATAGAAAATGCGGTCAGTTTGGCTTTTTTGTTTTGTTTTGTTTTTTCCCACATACAAAAAGACAAATCCTGACAATGGTTCCCCTATAAAACTGCAACCTGTAAGTTTTGGGCAGGCCATAAAATGATGCAATGTTTTATTGCTCTGTTTGGCAGCAGCAGTGAGGGCAGTAATGGCTTTGTTATTTTAGGCCAGGGGAGCACTGGAGCTGCCACCCCCATGCACAGCAGCCACCCAAGGCCTGCCGGATTTATGGCAGCAATAATCAGCTGAATCACTGCTCTATTTCTTAAAAGCAGCCCCGACTTTCACTAAATTCCAGAAAGCAGAGGCTCGGGAGGTTTCCTGGGAGATATGACTGGTATAGCCCACAAGAAAAAGGTGTTGGACAAGCGGAATGCATGAAGATTTCCAATATTGATGCTCAAATACCTCCCTGGATGGGCAGTGGTTTGCCTAAATCCCATGGGAAAACCCTGTCACCTCATGACAATCTAAAGATTTCTCCTGAAAACCAGAGGTTTGACCTTAAAGTAGAGCCTTGTGTCTTTGTCCTTTGCTTGTGTCGAATTAACTTGCGACTTCAATCTTACATTAAATAATAGTCACAGTTTTCTACTTAAAAGTGATGAAAACCATTTGATTTACGAGCAAGTAGCAGCAGTGCGTTGCAATGTCTTCTTTTCAGCAGGAACTTTTAAAATCTGAGTTTGTCAAATCTTTGTTAACCATATTTATTTCACTCCTGATGACTGCTCACCTGTAGATTCTCCATCATCCCAGAACAAATCCCCGGAAGCTTCACTGTTGGTATCCAGGGCAATTATGAGTCCCATTGGATTCCTGCGGCTGTGGAAGGAGATTTATCTGCATAACAAACATCTAAACATTCTTGATGCATCCTCCATGTTCATGTAAGTGTGAAACACCCAAAAGGGTCACAGTTCTTGGAGAATTGCGTTAATTAAGTCTAATCCTTGGTTTCCTTTCGTTTTCATGCAAATGGATTAAAATACCCTGTGAGTTTAGAGATTTCTATGCAAAGAATTCATCACTAAAGGAGTGGAAGTGAGGTTTGGCTCACACCTATTCCCACATTTCAAGGTGAAAATCATAAATACAATGAGCTGCTATTATTTGTAACCTAGAAGTTCTCAGCCCCGTTACGGGGGAAAAAAAAAAAGTTAAAATTGTTCCATTTGGGATCCTACCTTGCCACTGTGGTGGTGGCTGGATTCTGAGTAGGGAAAATGTATCCTCCTCTCAGGTGCAGCCCCATTTTATCTGCTGGGGTTTGTATCTCATGCCACACTTTCCTTAAAAGGACTGGTTCACCCTTATGGACAGAGAGTGAAAAGAGAACAGGAATTTTGTATTACTGCTGGGTGTTTTCTTAAGTCCTGAGTTTCATCAAATTGTTCCTTAGATAAAAAGCTTATGTTATGTAAATATCTATGTGTTGATGGGCACATAAAATAAAATAATTGCATATCATTATGATTTAATGTCAATCTGAGCCCTTTCTTGAGGCACCAGTTCTTGTACTCATCCAACCACCCTCCATCCCTTGTCTCCCAAATAACCCCAAAGTCTTTCCTTGCGTCTCTGTCCCCAAAGCAGGGCTGACAATCCTATTTCATCACAATCCCATTTAGAAAATGGTGTAAAATCCCATAATATCCCCTGCATTTCCTTACCGTGTCATACTCGTACCACTCTCCCTCAGGAAAGAACACACGAGTGGACTCCGCACCCTAAAAGGGAACAAAGAAACAACTCTCATATTTCAACTTAACCAGATAAACTCAATTTTCCAATAAAGCTGAAGTTCACGGCGAGGAAATCATTGATATTTCTACGCTTGGCTGTTTCCTGGTGTTTAGGATGGTGCCCAGGCAGGGGGAAAAGGGCAATCCAAGCAGGATTTCTGCAAAGCTGCTGGGGTGTAACTCAATTGCTGCTCTGCAAAGTGGCAGCTCATTGAAAGCCACAATGCTTTAAACCCAGTGAACCAGATCCTATCCACGAGTACCTCTCCATCTTCTTTATTTCCATGTATTTTGGGGCTGGCACTTTGCAGGTTCTCACTTTCCCTTTCTGTATTTAAGAAATGTTTTATGTTTCTCCATGGCAAATGCGCTGCTGGCAGGAGAAATCATTATTTACAAGGTTCTGCCACAGAATAAGCCACAAGCTTTTTGTTTTCTTGCTGTACCACAGAGCAGCTGAAATGCAGCAAGAGAAGCTGACTCCAAAGGAAATTCAGGAAATGATGTGAAGATGAGGTAAAGCAGAATATCAGACCAGATATCCTTGGCTCCATAGAAGACTGGAAAACAGGAGTAGGATTCCACTGCAAGATTTTCTGTTTCAGCAGGGGTAAAAATACGTGAGAGAGCAGTGGGCTCTGTCACTGGCAGCAATAAATGAAGGAGCAGGAACGGGTGACTCAGCATGGCCCATGGTTACTGGAGAGATCCCAAAGCAGCCAAACCCACCGGCTCAAGAACAGGGGAAATCATCAGCCCAGGGCCCCACAGGAACTGCCTGTCGATGTCCCAGGTTGTTTCATCAGAGTAGAACCTGAATAAATGTGAAGGATAGAGAAGAAATTGGGGTTTTTTTGTGATTTATATCAGCAGCAACCCCAAGGTTTCAGTGCACTGATTGTCCACCGTCATGACTAAAGGATGCCATATAAAAATCCCCTCTTGATTACCCCAAAATGGGGTTTCACAGATTGGCAAGTCACCTACAGACATCCCAACGTGCATTTTCTTCACAGGGCAGAGGTTCAGGAAGTCCCCAAGCCCATGAAATGTGTCAGATTTTCTAAGTGGTTGTGAAACTCCCCAACTCACTCGTGCAGCAGTGGCCTCACGACGGTGTGTCCTTGGGTGTGAGCTTTGTAGAGCAGCGTGTACAGGTAGGGCAGCAGCGTGTAGCGAATGTTCAGGTAATGCTTGGAGCTGTTCACCAGCAAGGAGTTGGGTCCAAACACAGCTGGGTCTTGATGCTGGAAGCAAACACCCACTGTTATTATTTCCAGGTTTTCAAAAACACTTTGCAAACGTGAGGAAAGCTGTTTGAGAGGGGCTGGGGTTGTGTGGGGCAGCTCTGCACTGGGTTCTCTGTTCTGGTGCTGTGACCTGGTGTCCTGCCCCTCTGTGCTGTTTGCACTGCCCATCCCTCCTTGTCCATCGGGGTTATTCCAGGATTCATCCTGGCATTCAGGTTCATGCCAAGGGGCTCGGCCTGTGGATCACACAGACCTCGGTGTTCTTGGTGGCAGGATCAAAAAAATTCATAAAACTGTTGCCAGATAATTGTATTCTCAATTAACCCTTATGAAACCCAGCCTCTCCCATCCATAGTTTCATAAAGCTTAGGGTTCTGTTTTCAAACTGGTCAGTGATAGTGAGGATTAGAAGTGATATTAGAGGAAATGTGGTTGTGTAACACAAAGCAGCTTTGAACAGAAAGCACAACTTACCATGAAACCTTCACAGTTGTGGTTCCTGGAAAATGGGTAAAATGCTCCCACCTGCATCCATCGTCTGCAAAGTTCCTCTGTGGTGTTTTCACTGAAACCACAAATATCTGCTCCAATCTTTAAAAAATAAAAATTTAGAAAAATCAGAATGTGTTGGATGTCCAGTGTTCTGCACCTTGAAAGGCACAACATGTTTGTAACTTCCCTCTCCCAAATCCAGCTATGCTGCCCAAAAAATTAAACTGACCCCTCACTAACACTGCCCATGATTCTGCTTCCTTCAAATTTTACCTTCCTGCTTGGTGATCATATGCACAGAATGGGAAAACAGCTTCAAAGCCATTCAAATTTAAATCATAAAAAGGATTCTGGCTATTTCCCTTCTAAGTGGATGTCTCTAATTTGAAATTATAAGAAAACCAGGAATTGTTTCACATCCCTCAGTAGTGTTTAAAAATTTCTAAACTAAGAGGTAGATTGGGATAAGATAATAAGTTTGTTACCCACTTTTATGTTGCCACAACCACCAAAATCAAAATAAATGGCCTAAATCAAAACCTGATAATTGAAATGTTCAAAGGATATTCCTAAGAAGGGTTAATTTTGAGGTGCCAATGTAAGTGGTTATTTAGAGTGGTTAGATAATCTGTCCTCAGTTTTGAAAGGACAGCACAAGCTGATGTCCTACATAAGGTATTCCAAAGAGGTTGAACTCCAGCATTCCAGGGATTGCCCATCTCATCTGGTCCCATGTGGCTGCATTATCCCCCAGCCAGTGTCCCCCGTGCTTTCCTGATCCTGCAAAAGTAGACCTTGAGATGAGGAAGCTTCTCTTTCCTGGAAACACCTTCTCGATGGCTCTGGAAAGGAATGAGACTGGAATTACACAGAGGAAAACACAGCTCGGACATGGATAATCCTGAACAACGCAGATTTATACTGATTTGCCCTGATGATTCATCCCAGGGATGGAGACACCCCTTTTGCAGGTGTGTTTTAGCAAAGTTCAAGATATTCATTTGAAATAATCTCTTTACACAGCTGTGACAGCCAATGTGTGGCTTTTCCTACCAACTCCAGGCTGTGGATTTTGCCTTGGCCAAACTGGCCTGACCGTAACCCAGCATTTTCCAAGAACCTCGTTCCTTTAGCAGTCAGGTCTTGTGGTACTTTGGAAAATACAGGTCATGGACTGTTCTGAAACCTTTCTGCAGGATTTTTAGGATGCATTCCTTACTTCCTGCTGGATATGATCATGGAATATCCGTAAAGATTGTGGACATCATATTGCTTCCCCCACTTCTGCACCGCATCCAGGCAAATCGTCTTGGAATACATGAGTTTGTCAAGGATCCCTTGAAGAAAGGAATACAAATAGCACTGGTAAGGTACATTTTTACTGTTAATATTTCCAATCTTTAATGCACATTTGTGGTATCCAAGCACCCTTTTTTTCTCTTTACTCTTTCACTCAGGCAGTTTAATTACTCCAAAACCGAGATGCTGCTCTTGGCTGTGGGTTTGGTTCATCAGTTCCACTCCTTTGGACCCATCCAAGGAACTGGGAATTGTGCTCTAAATTCCTCAGTCAACATCTGGCAACACGCTGGCAAAAGGTTACTTAAATCTGCTATTAATACAAACTATGAACTCCATTTGAGTTCTGCAAATATCTGAAAAACTACCGACACTTCAAGAGGATCGCTACATTATCAGACATAATTAGAGGCAATAGCAATATCCAATAATTATTTGACAAGATAAAAGAGGAATTTCTATAAACCAGACCTGAAGCATACACAAATACAAGCCCATAAATATTATTTTCTGTCAATAGGAATGTCCAAACCCCACCCATAAGAACTACACTAAAATCATCCTTGAATGCAATTAACATTTTATTTGATATTTTATTATTCTGATTAAAGTAGTTGGACTTACTGGGAGTGTAAGGAGGGTAGTTTAAGTCATTCTGTGCACAACCTCTTTTTGAGCCTTGAACAAAGCTGGACACTTCATTCATATCCTGGAAAGGAAAGACACAGGATGTAATAAAGTTGCCTTAAGCACATTTCCCTAAAAAAATCCTTCCACTCTATTCCGTCATCCTTTAAGGAATCATTAACTGCTATTCTTCAGCATCTCCTTTCTGATTGCAAAAATACCTTTCAACCCAATAAAAATTCATTGTAATAAACAGCTACTATCACCTAGATCCAAAATCAAACTCCTGAATTACTCACAATCCATAGTCCATCGTAGGGCACCATGTCATAGAACAATTTGCACTCGTCCACCCACCAGCTCGTGCCCTCGGGGCTGGTGAAGTCTGGGAACACAGTTTCCCCTGGCCACACCTGGAAAATTCCAAGGAAGATAATTAATGAAACTTTGAATGGGATTTAAAAGGGTTCATAGGATCACAGACCCGCTCAGGTTGGATGGGAGCTTGAAGAACACAAAGAGTAAGAATTTCTTAACTTTAAATTCTTCAGTTGCTTTTCTTGTGAGTCCTACAAGGAACAGTACACAGCTGAGAAAACTCTCAACAGAAGTTAGGATTATAAATTAAAAGGATAATGTGGGGTCTGGCTCTTCAGCTGCTGCTGGAAATAAACAGGAGCTGGCTGGTGAAATGTCCCTTGGGCCTTCAAACTACCCTTTAATGTAAAAAACTTTTAATGCTAATGTAAAAAAAAAATTAGGAATATTGTGAGCAAGTCAAATTTTAATTGCTATTTTAGTTCTATTTTTCTTTAAGAAATTAAAATTTTAAAAATATTCATTTTGATGTAGAATTACTGAAGAATACCTTTTAAATGTAAACAATTGAAAAAAGTAAAGAAAAGTTGAGAATTACATTTTATCATATTTTACGAGAGACCTTACAACTCTGCTCTCACTGGCAGATAAGTCCCTGAGCTAAATTAAATCATAACAGTGACAAGAGATCAAATTCAAATGTGTAAAACCACAATTACCTCCCCAAGTAATGGTGTTATTCCATCTGACTCGTTAACCCAGACTTTTCTCGCTGTTCCCCTCCTGTAGCTTTCATAGGGACTTCCATCAGACAGATTTTGGGTGCTGATAGCAGGATCCTAAAGAAATTAGAAAATGACAAAGAAAAGAAGAAATCAGGATATTCCATCCATTATTCCAGGCCATAAGTGCAATAATTACACAGAACAAATAAAGAATAATAATAAATAACTGTAATGAAAGTGTTCCCAAGTGAAAAAAGGAGTAATTAAATGCTTACCAATATGATGATGTATTTTTGTCCATAGTCATGCAAATAAGATGCAAATTCAGGGAGCTCTTTAAATTTCACTTTGTCATAGGTAAAATCTTTCCTTTTGTCCATGTACTCAATATCAATGACTTGGGCATCCTGAAAGAGAAGAGAGTTCAGCTTTCCCATGAGAAATGATTTGGTTAAGATTTTTATTAGTCCATTTGCTTCCCAAATATTAGCTACATATTAGGGTATTTTGATTCTATTGAAGACATTAGGTTCATATCTCCTAAAAGTTAATTTTAGAAGTTAATTGTACTTTGTCTTTGACTGACAATATATTAAGAATAATATATGGTTCCATAACTGTCCATAGGACAATAAAAAAAAAAATATTTCAAGAGAAGAAAAATAAAGTTGGAAAGAATACAAGAAAAACGATTACAATAAAGTGTTTGAATAAATCTAACTGCAGTAAACCCACCCCCCTCGTTCTGATGTTCTGATAACAGGTCTAACATCAAAATGCACAAAAACCTTTGACGCCACACATTTCCTAACCCAAACTCATGGGAATTGAGCCAGCTGTAGGGTGTGGGTGGTGTCCCCAAGCTCCATACTCACGTAGGGCAGGTCGACAGCCCTGTTCCTCTCCACAATTTCCTTCACCTCGTCCAGGGAGGCGTAACCGTAGCGGCTGAGCTGGAACCCCAGGTTCCAGTAGGAGGGCAGTGCTGGCAGTCCCACGAGCTGCGAGGGGAAAACAAAAACTCCACGTGCTGTTGGACACCCTGTGTCACCTCATCCCCTTTCCCTGCATCCACTGATCCCTTAGGATTTTATTTTTATCTTTTCCATACATTTGTAACCCTGCAGTTCTTTCCAGAACTCCAAACTCCACACACAGCGTCAGCTGCTGCTTTCCCATTCTGGGCAGACACAACAATTCCTCCCCAGGCCTGGCAATCAAGGACACCTCAGTGCCCCAGGCCCCAGAAATGGGAACAAAAGGGAGCTGGGGCAGCAAACTTGGGCTGAATGCCTTCATCAGCTGCAGCTGGAATTGCAGGATTGACCCCCAATGTGCAAGTGGACCAAACTTGTAAAAGTGTGAAACCCGTGAGCCGTGGGACATTTTGGGTGCAGCCCCTGGGGGGCTTCACCTGCCCTAAATGTGCCTGGAGGCCCCTCAATAAATAGAAATAGAACTGATTTGTATTCCCTTAATTCTGTCTGGCCTCTCTTTCTGGGTAGCCTCAGAAAAAGGCATTACCACATTTCTCAAGTCTACTCCAACAGCACACACTAAATGAGCAACCCACTCCTAAATACAATATTGTTTCCATATTATTTATTTGTTTTAATAAATGCTGGTATTTTGGGACAATGCCCACTCTTTAAGGTGTCACTGGAACTGAGGCAGGTCTCAAGAAGTGCAAAAGACACTCGGTGATATTTTATGATCACAAAATCCAGTCATCCTGCAAACACACTCTCTATCCCATAATATTGCCATGTGAACAGGAATTAGTCCTCATGACAGGAGCAAGAAAACTTCAATTATTCTAGAGACCATCTCCAGCTCTAATGACCACAGGGTAAATTACAGATTAATGGAGCAATGGATTTTGGAGCACGGTCTCCTCTCCAGCACCCAGAGAAAAAGAATATTATAAAATAAATCCCAAGCACTTTGAAAAATTCTTCTCAAAGTATAATCCCTGTAGGTGAAGGTACCTGCAGGTACTCCTGGACTACTTGCTCTGGAGTGTTCCCCAGGAAGATGTAGAAATCCAGGATGCCTCCAATGGTTCTGTAGGTCACTGCTGGAGCAGGCTGCACCACAAACTCTGCCAGACAAGAGTGCACAAAAACAGTTCTCAAGGACAGGAAAGCCTAAAATAACTTTGCCATTTTCTAGTTGATGATTAGGGAATTTATGAAAGTAAAAACCACAAAATGCTTAAAGAACCTGAAATCATGAGCTGAACTTGCAAAGAAGGGGAAATCAGACAACTCTTTGTGTCCCTATTTCCATTCCTTTACATCCTACAGAAAAGAGAACCAGAAGAAATCCAATGGTTCAGCCTTTTATCTCTGAATTTTTAGTACAACTTTCCTGCCCAAAGATGTGCAGAGCTCAGTAAACATAAATATAAATATACTTATCTCTGAAGGGACTAAAGGACATTTACTTCCAAGTTTTTTTCACTACAAATTTAGTCTCTTATTCCAGTGCAGTCCTGTACAGTCTTTGGATAAGTTCCTGACCCTCAGATTTCCATCAAACTCCTCCAGTTAACTGAGAGCTACTCACTGCTTGTATTTGAAATATTATTATACACCACACCTGTGGCTGCCCTCAGATATTAGGGGTGTTTTTAAGAAGGGACACTTACATCAGCTCAGTTTTGATTGCCATCCAAAAGATCATTTCAAAAGAAATTCAACTGCTCAGAGCCACAGAGAAAGGTTTCTTACCCATGGCATTGCTGTTCATCAGGAAAACACCAAAGGAGGCTCCAGTGCTGTCTTCCAAACACAGGAAGAAAGTTTGGGCTCCATATAAATTATCCATTGCCTAAAATAATAAAGGGAACAGCAAACTGATTAACATCTAATAGCAGGATCTGTTCTGGAATATTTCAAAACATATCACGGGTAGAACTTGAAATGTCTCAAAATGGAGCAAACAGCAGAAATGTAAATCCTGATGCTTCCCTGTTTTATATGTTCTGGTGTTCCTGGTGTTATTCTCCTTTATTTTCCATTAAAACAAGAATAAATAGATAACAGATCTGATGGATCTCCAGGAAAACTGGAAGATATTACAGCTCTGTTTCTGAGGAATAAATGTGCTCATCAAGAACTTGAGAGGTTCTTCCATCCCCTTTCACCATAGGTTAGGTTTTACAACTAATCTGTATTTCTATTCATCCTACAAGGCAATAATTTTGATGTTTAATCTGTGGAAATAGGAGAGTGCCACGCTGCTTTTTCATTTCCTTTCTAATCCTTTTTTTATTTCTGTTGTTATTATTAGCATCACAACCCCTCAGAAATGCTAATGATTGTTGCAATAGTTGTGTTTTTTCTCCTGAAAAAGCAAATTCAGTTCAAATGCACAAGAAACAGGACCTGAGCAATTAGAAACCAGCCTAACTTGGTGCTGTTCAGTGTTATTTTATCTTAATGAGCCTGCACTCAATGGAGCCATTCAGTGAAGAACTATCTTCAAACCAGAGGAAAGACTGAGAAGGAATCTCAAGGCAATGGGTACAAATTCCAGATCATTAATTAACCACATGCAGCCATCTCACCCTCAGGTTTCAGTCTGTATATCACCTGGTGCAGCAGAACAAAAGTTCTCTCTCAAAGCTGGGAGTTGCTTTATGAAGCTGAGGTAATGGTGAAAATAATCTTACAATTATCAAAGAATGGGTGGCACAGAAATTGTTTCATAAAGGGACAGCCAGAAAACTATAGAAACAAATAGCAGCTGACAGACATATTTTATTTTGGAAAGAGACAGCTGTTAAGGAGAATTTTCCCATCATTTGAGCTCCAAGGATGTTGCTGCAGCAGTCTGGGCCATCTGCACGCAGCAAAGCACATTGTCATTTATTAGTATGTTATTTATTAGTATGTTATTTATTCTGATTATCAGTAGAAGATGAAGACCCATCTATTAAGGTTTATCCACTGGTTTTCCACTGCACACCAACACAAAAAAATCAGGGAACATCCATCAGCGCCACAGAGCTTTTAGTAACAACAACAATCCAGGAAAATCTTTTAGGGAAAACTCAGTGGATTCATGAATGTGCTCACTGCCCGAGAGGTTTGGGTCACAAAACTGCAAAGAATGAGGGGAAACAAGCCCAAACTCACTGCAGAGGGGCCAACATCCCTGCTGAAGATAGGCCAGGTTTTCCAGTTGACGTCGTGCCTGTACTGCTTGTGCACGTGCTCCCCCACGCCGTAGATGTTGGCGCTGGGCAGTTTGATGGAGAGCTGCAGGAACTGGTCAGCGTACTGCAGGGGCCCGATGGTCGTGTCAAACCTGGTGAGAAAGTGCAAGAAAAATGAGCAGGAAGGAGGAGTTTTACTGAGAGTTGTTGCAAGAGGTGTTTCTGCTCCTTTCAGCTGGGGATGGATGGCAGAGCCAGGTCTACACCCAGACCTTTCAGGTTTTCTTCCAGCTGCTGTTGGGAGCAGAACTCTCTTTTGGGGCCTCAAGTGGAACAAATGATGGTGGAAGGTCACAGACTCAATCAGAATAATCAGGATTTTGGTAATGAACTGTCTAACACATTGTCCTTTTATACAGGCCTCTGTTTTGTTGGACTGCTTAAGAGTTGGGGAAAACCAATGATCTTCTACAAATAAATTTATCAAGGATTTATCTCTGATGGGCTGCCTTATCCTGTAGTAGCAACAGCTTCCTTTGAGATCCTTTTCATCATCATTCCTTCTTTAGAGACCCAAATGTAAACACTTGTATGAAATTAAACAAAGGCCTGAGGAAATGTATGCAGTATTCCAGAGAACTGTTTCCATGTGATCCCACAGGTGTCTTGTGCCCCTCCCTGGACCTGTTTAATCAGTCAGGCACTGCTGGCTGCCAGGTCTGTGCCCTCTGTAATTGCAAATCAATCATTACAGAGGATTCCAAGCAAAAAAACAATACCAATAAGAGCCAAAAGCAACCCTTAATTAATTAAGCTGGAAGCCTTGCTAATCCAAGTGGCCCAGCCCTGTGACAGGTAATCATTCCTGGCTGATTTAATGAACACCTTCACCCTGGCACTTCCCCTCTCTGAGGCCACCTGGACACCTCTGGGTTGGTGGGTTTGGTTGTACTCATTTATTTTTAAAGCATAAATGGGATGAGATAATTCAATATTCAAGGTCATTAAATATTTTACACACAGCCTTACATGACCAGCTGCCCTTGGATATCACAGGTCTAAAGGGCAGCCTGATTTTGGTGGTGCTAAAGGGCAGCCTGATTTTGGTGGTTCAGGCCCTCAGCATGAGCACAGCAAAGAAGATAAAAGTACAGTCAGGAGTTTTCCCACATGGTTGGAAGCACTGGCAGAGAGCCCTTCAGGTAATAAAAATTCCCCATAATGAGATTTCCTCAGCACTGAGGGAACGTGATCAGGGAGCCACACCCAAAACCTTTCAGACAGAGCTTGTTCATCTCAGAGTTTGTTCCCAAAGTCATCCCAAGAGTGCTGGAGGGACATCCACCACACAAGGAAAGGGAAAAAGTAGAGTCTGTGCCCGAGAGGACACCTGACAGGTGGCATCTGATGTGGCATCACCAGCTTTCAGGGAGCCCCAGTGCCACCTGAGCCACTGAGGAAGCCCCAGCAGGACTTACAGCACTTTGCCATTGCTGGCTCTGGTCACCACGAGGCCGAAGGGTTTCTGCTTCAGCTCCACCTTGTAGCTGAGGTCGGAGGCCATGGAGCCCTTGAACGGCTGCACGTGCTCGTGAGGGACCTCGAACCTTTTTGCCTTGGGGTCAGTGATCTGCACACATTTACACAGCACAAATGTTGGGCCTTTACAGATTAGTCCCTAACACAGACAATTTCCAGCATTATCCATAATACTCAGGGTATTTCCCCCCTTATCCCCGTCTCCTGCTTTCATCGCTGATCACTTCCAAGTTTAATTACTCATTTCCAGCCATTTTCTTCAGAATATTTGACTCTGTGTTTCCCTGGCTCTGCATGAACCCAGCACCACAGGACAGACTCCCACAGAAAGTTCTCAATCCCACAAGTCACTGATACCCCACATCCATGGCACAGGCTCGAGTTCTCCATGGAAAACACAAACCACTGCAAAAGCTAATATTGTCTATCAAAATAACTGAGACATGTGACCAGGCCATAAACAAAAAGTAAATACATTTATCCCCCCAGATCTTCCTGTGATGAGGACAAATGGTAGGTAATAAAAAAGCTGAGCTTTTCAAAGCTCTTGGTGATTTTTTGTGCAGAATTCCCACCGTGCCAAGTGCCTTTTAACCTGAGGCATTGCAACAGCAGGGAGGACAACGAAAGGACTTCAGTGGGAATCATGAGAGTGCTCCAGAGACATCAATCCTACACTCCCTGCACAGGCAACCTGACATCTTGCAGGGAAAACAGGCCTTGGAGCAGAAGAGGACAAAGGCTGACCTTGAATCGGAAGCGGTTCTTTGTCTGATACTCTCCCGTGAGCAGCACGGTCTGGATGTCATTCCCGAAGAGGGAAGGGGATGGCAGCCTCTTCAAGGTGGCCTCAAACCCTTGGGAGACAAACACGGGGTGTTGTGGGGAATGGGAGCTCAGGGCTGGCAGCTGGGGGGCCCAGGCCAGAGCTTACCTGCCTGGGTGGGTCTCTGGGAACCCTGCACTTGGTAGCCGTGGTTGGGCGAGAAGAAGCACCAGGGCACGCTGGTGTCGCTCTGGGGGCTCCAGCAGCAGCCACGGAGGGAGCAGGTGCTCTGAGCAAGGGCAGAGGGACACAAATCAGCTGGGGTTACACAAATAAATCCCTACTAAACCAGTTAAAGCACACATTTCACCCCTTAACGCCAGAAAACTCTATAATTTCTGCGCCCAGGCCAAGTCCTCCTTTGAAGAACTCTGTTGAGTGAACTCAGCACCACACAAAGCACTAAAGAGGATTTTTTTCTGGATTCAGAGTAAACTTGCTTACTGGGCGTGCATTCTTTCTTAAGACCACAAGATCCACAGGTAAAACAAACATTTTAGAAGAATTATTGAAACTTTTGAGCTGTGGCAGGTACAGCAGAGTCCGACCAAAAGTCACACACTGGAGAGGGCGTGAAAATGATTAACATCAAAGAAATATCTATATTTGCATAGTTGCTCATTTTGTATAATATCTACTTTTTAATGTCATTTTCCAGTATCAGAAATATTCAGACTGCTTCTGTATTACATCAAATTTAGATAAATATATATATTTTTTTAACAAACAAACCTATTGTTTCAAGCCTCAAATGTAACGGCACCAACCTTTACACACACATTCACTAAAAAGGTGAAATTCCTTTGCTGTGCTGTTAGAAATTAACTTGCTCACATGCTGTGTGCATGAGGTTTATGTTTGGAGATAAGATTGGGGCAATTAATCACTAAGTTTCCACCCATTTTCTCTCCTTAAACCCCCATTCATAACTTAGGGCAAAGGACAGTGGTAAAACAACTCTCACTGAGGGTGAATGTCCATTGGTGATCTCAGGTATCCAAATCCAGCAGGGACACCTTCAAAACCTCACTTTCCTCTCTCAGCAGCTCTTTCTGCCTTCATCTGATTGTGCTCAGGTGCTTTTGGTGTTTGTAATAAATATTTAAAATATTCTGCAGCCTGAAATAGGTGGACATGACCCAAAACCTTCTGCTGTCCTCACTTTGGGGTTGGAGAGCCCAAACTGGTCAGTGCAGGTCAAATTATTCCAGAGGCTCTGGACAGAGGAAAGCAAAGGCAGCTCCAGCCCAGCAATCAGGCAGGAGCTGAAGGAAGCACTGAGGGAGCTCACAAAGCCACTGGCCTGGCAAGTCTCAGTCAAGCATTTATTTGATGGTTTTGCAGAGCACAGAAATCACCCAAAATAAACCCAAGATTGATCACACAGAGAAATGTTTTTCTCTCTGTCGTGGACTCATCCCATCAGAAAACATTTGCTGTCATTCCCATCAGGTTCCAAGCCAAAAAGAAGGGTGGGAGGAGAGATGCAGGCACTCATTTCCCCCCTTTGATTCACAGATCAATGCAAGGCTGTGAAGAACCCAGGCTCACTTCCCACCTCACATCTATAAACTACTGCAGAGTAAAGGAGAGGAAGCACCAGACCCTCCAAGACTGCAGAGATCTCAGCTTTAGTCCCTTCACATATAGGGGAATATCCTAAATATGAGAACAGATTTGCTACTTCCATCTTCTTATCCCTTCCTAGACCAGTGACCATCCCATAAAAATCTGAATAAACTGAACAGGTTTTCCTGAAACCTGGCAGTTCAGCATCCACTTTCCCAGCTTCCTAAGCATCTTTTTCTTTCTCCTGAATACTTCTCAACTATTTTCAGCAGTTCCTTCACAGTCCAGTGATATTTTTCCAGCTGGATCTTATCCTGGCAGATTTGTATTTTTGTGGCATATTGAGCTTTCTGCACAAGGAAGTAAACACAGGAGTTGAGGACTGGTTATGCCTGGCACAGGGGAAGAGCAGAGTTCACCAGGGACGCTGAGGAGCCTGCTGTAAAAGCAATCATCTGCTATAAACAAAGATGTAATCCCAGCCTGTGAGCTGTAAAAGCAGCACAATAGATACCAGCACCCAGAAAAGCCAAAGCTTAATTAGGAATAACCCTGGACACGAGGAAGCTGTTCACACTGGGGTACAGCATGAGCTGAGCACCAACGACTCAAAGAGCAGCGTGGCCACGTGCTGAGCTAAAATGTGCTGTTCTGTGCTTCAGGCCTTTACCAGCAGGGTATTTTGGGAAGAAAAGCTCAGAAACTGAGCCCAAACCAACAATTCTCCCTTTCCTGGGCTTTCAGAGGTGTCAGCCTGGCATACACGAGCTCTGCTCAGTGGAATTCTTGTTTTACTGGTGTGTTCTGCTTGTCTGATCAGACCTCCTGGCAATTTTTTACAGCAGTGGATAGTTCCTAAATATCTTACTTCTTCCTGCACCTCTGTCTTCACCAACCACATGATCACATACAAAATATCTATTTTCTTTCTTCCTTCCTTTGTCTTTTCTTCATTTTTCTTTCTTTTCTCTTCCTTTCTTCCCTCATTTGTCTTTTCTTCCTTCCTCTTTCCTTCATTTCTTCCTACCCTCCTCTTCTTCCTTCCTTATTTCCTCCTTTTTCTTACTTCCATTTTCTTTCTTCTATTTACTTCTACTTTCTGCAATTCTACTCATTTTCTTCAGTGATTAATCAAGGCAGACACCAAACCTTCTAGGTCAGCTTAGCCAAATCACTTTTCCCAGCTGCTGTTTATTCTGAAAACCATTAACACAAACCTCTGCAGAAGAGTGATGCAGGAAATGCAGTTTTACAGGTTGCTGCATTAGTGTAGCCTGGCACAACCAGTAAAACGTGCCCAGGAGTGAATGGAATCACTGGGATGGGATTCTGGCTTTCCTCATGGAGTAAAGGTGATATTTATCTCTAACCCTGTCAAATCTGCTGCCTGCTCTTCACTAATATTCAGAAATAATTTCCTTTACCTCTAATTCCAGACTGGGGCCCCTCACTATTGCAATCTGCATCTACTTTTCTGCTGGGAGCTGTGATTTGATTGTTTTTAATTCTCTCCTAGCAGCAGCCTTGCCCCCAGAGCAGCACTGCTCCCCTCCCTGCTCAGGGAGAGCAGCCCTGCACTGGGGTGGCTGCTCCAAAGGCAGGAATTACAGATTTAAATGAATGATCTGTGCTCCAAAGGCAGGAATTACAGATTTAAATGATCTGTGTGGCCTCTCCTGCAGTGCTGTGCCTGTTCCTGGGGCAGGGAAGGAACCTGAAGACTCGAGGAACAGGCTGTGATTTGAACCTTTCCTAACCCACCCCCTGCAGGACTTTATTGAACTACAAATCATAACAAAACCCACGGCACGAGAGGCTTTGACAACAGCCAGCTCTGGAATTAGGCTGGAATTTTGTCCAAGGTTCAGACAGCTGGTTAACAATTTTTATACCTCTGTGAATGACAGAAATAACCCACATCACACTGGGTTGTATTTTTCTCCTAAGCTGCCCCTCCCCAGATCGAGGAGAGACACCAGGCATCCACCAGAAAACAAGAAAATCCGTAATAAAGATGAAAAATACTAATTTTATTATTCTAACCTATAATTAATTAATGATTATAAATAATTAATTTAATATATTATTATATAATAATATAAGATATATTATATAATTATATTATTCTAATCTAACCTATAATTAATTAATAATTATAAATAATTAATTTAATATATTAATATATATTATTATATAATAACATAATGTATATTATATATTATATACAATATAATATATATTGTAATATATATGATACAATATATAATATATTAATATATAATATATTTTTATAATATATTAATTTAACAATATAATTAAATATTAGTATAATAATATCAATAAAATAATTATAATCTATAATTATAATCTAATATTAATAGTCTTACAAGACTAACTATTACAGAAAGATTCTCAGTGTGAAAGCTCTGAAAAAATAAAGGGCATCATAAAATCATGGAAGGGTTTGGGTTGGAAGGGACCTCAAAGCTCCTCATTCCAATTCCTTCCATGGGCAGGGAGCCTTCCACCATCCCAGGCTGCCCCAAGCCTCATCCAGCCTGAGATGATGCTTTTCACTGGGAATTTCAACTCAGAGATTCTCAAGCCAAAAGTCTTTTCCATACTTTGGTATTTCAGACACCCCAATCAGGAGAGGAAGGCACTGGGATCCAAACTGGGTGTACAAGGAAACACTGACCACATCTTGTACCTTGTAAAATTGCACATCCAAGCAAAGCCCACTGTTTCTGAATTATTATTATTATTGAATTATATATAATGTGACATACATCATATATATTCTACATATATAATATTATATAGTATTATATATATAGACTTTTTAATATATTCAATTATATATATGAATTATTATTATTAAAAACATCAGTTTTTGACCATCACACCAAATGAAACCATTCAGAAAATGTTGTTAAAAACCAAGAGTTGCTCTTTTAACTGCCTGACCAATATTTTTGCCACCTCTCCTCCAACCAGAGAAATCAGACTTTCTGTCAGCAGACTGAAATGGCTGTGCAGGGGTTGAGCTCCCCTGAAAACGCTGGGGCAAGCACAGATTTAAACTGGTAAAGGAAATACCTGATCTAGTAGAGACAAATTACATTTTAATAAATAAGCAGGAGGTTTTATGGGATGAAATCTATTTTCTAATATTTTCCAGAATGTTACCAGACCTTTGTTGCCAATTGATCCGGGATGCAGTCAATTCTCTCAGCTATTGGAATCTTCTGACATTGTGGGTAAAAGTCTGTCAGGGAAATAAAGAAATGGGTTAGAACCAGCATTTCTAAACTGTGGGGACAGCTTCATTCCCTCTGAACTCAGCACCTGCTTCTGCTGATTCAAATCACCATCAACAGTTGCTTCTGTGATTCATTTTTACCTTTGGAAAGTGGCACACAGTTATTTCAGATATGAAAACTTCACTGTGAAGTTTTGAGCATACAGGTAATTTTGATAATTTTATTTCATTAGTCCACTCCCCAGGGACTCCTGTGGGTCAATGTGCTCCCCTTCATTGAAAATATGTGCAAAATTAAAAACTGGAGGAACTTTTCTCAGGCTGGGCTGTCAGTGTGCTCCCTCCCCTGAGGAGAGTTTTACACAGGAGCTGGAAACACCTCAGAGCTCCATTAAAATGCCTTTAGATTTCAGGTTTGTGGGACTGAGTTTAAGGTGAGCAGCTTTAGCAGATTAAAGAGAACAGTGAGGATTGCTTTATGTGTTTGGGAACATTGTTTATGTGTGGAACTGTGGAGTGCAGGGAGCTGCCCTGGGCTGAGATGGACACACTCCCCCAGATTTGCCTCTTTGCATCATCTGCACTTGTGCTTTTTGCTCAGGGAAACACCTGCTCTTGACAGAAACAGGAAAAAGATATGCAGATATTAGTCTGGATGGGCAGTTTTGCTAAAACACCGAGGTGTTTGCCTTGTAAAAACAAAAATTTTTATTTTTCTGCCCTTTTCACCTCCGAGTTTTTTGCTTCAGTCCCTGTGTGGGAATGGAATTACAGAAAATGGGACTGGAAGTGAAGCAGGTGCTCTGCATCACATCCCTGGAGCACAAGGGTTTCCTGATTTCCCAGTGCATTAGCAAGAAATACTGTGGGATTTTTGGATTACAGTAATATTCCACACAATTTGGCCTCTCCCACATGGGGATCAGAGAATTTTTTTTTTATTTCCAGTGTTATCTTATTTTATACTCAAAAAAGAATTTGAAATTATCTGAGCTCTATGTTCCTAAAGAAAGTCCAATCAGTGGAGGAAGAGAGAAGAGATTTTCCACGACAATAAACCCTGACTCAGGCCATTTATTGCATTCCTAACTGGTAACTTTATCCACAGCAAGGACTGGCCACAATCCACCTCTGGATAACAGAACCAAAGGGTTAAATGAACTCAGATCCTGAGAATGCAGCTAGAGAGGCAGAGGCAATATATTTTGATAAAGAGGGGCTGTGCAAAGGATTAATTTAATTATCATAATATATATATTAAGGATCATTTAATTATTAAATAGGATTAATAGATGGAGCCAACAGAGCTAAGGCAATAAATGACTTGCTTGACTTGGTTGTGTTGATGGAAGGAGACGAGGAAGACGAGCCACTGTGAGGATGAAGAAACCAGAACTGCACCTGGGCCCAGAACCAGGATAGGGAGGCCTGGATTATGGCCAAGGGACTAAAGAGGCTGCCAACAAGGCAAAGGTGAAGAGTTTAACATGAGGAAGAGTTCCTGACTTCATCTCAGGAGACCACTGCCCCATTTCAAGACCCACCGACTCAATTGGAAAGAAGAACTGTGCAGGAGGACTTTGAGCTCATTTGAATATGAGGCAGGGTTAGGAAATGCACAGGTACAGGTAATCATTTCCCTGAACATTGAAGATTTTTGTAGATAAAAGAGGGCAAGAGCTTTGTGGATTTCACACACATTTTTGGGAGGGTGCTGCCCAGTGTCACAATAAACATATCACTTTCTAATTTGAACGAGTTAGAGAGTTTTTTTCGGTGTTTCATGATGAAAAGAGCATTTGGGTAATAAGAAGAGGAGCCCTGAGGCAGAGCTGAGCAGACTGCACTCGGGGTTTCTGCTCCTCCAGCACTTACCTGGAGATTTCACTCCGGGCTGTCCCGTGGCCAGCAGCCCAATGAGGACACAGGCGATGACAGTCACCACGGAGAAGAGGACAATCAGCGTGAGCTCCAGCCCACTGAACTTCCTGCCCATCTAGGAACCCAGAGAAACTCCATCAGCCAAAGTAAAACACAAGGAACAGCTACAAATTACATTTCCAATTTCTTAAATTAGCAACATTTACAAATTATTCTGGTTTTAAGCCGTATCACCTAATCCCAAGGCTTAAATAAAACTCTCCTTAAAGACTACGTGCCATAAATCTCCACTTCATGATAATTCACCCAGTGCAGATTATTAAATTATTACACTGAGGGAATGTATTTTTCACCCTGCAAATCACTTAACACAGAACAATTCACTCCTGAGATTAACCATGGGCTTTCCCACAGGTTACTAAAACTCCTGAAACAGAAAACTAAGAAAATCTTCTTCTCTTTTTTCCCTTTTCTAAGCTTTCTTTTCTCCAAGTCTATTCTTTTTTAGAAGGGTGGGACTTGATTTTTTAAAAATATACCTGAGAAAAGCTGGAATAAACTCTGAGGCTGTGTCCAGGACACGTGGGGAAGGCAAGACAGAGGTAAATTGCTTATTTGTACAGTGGGAGAACAGATTGTGTACAAGCTCATGGCACAGAAATTGCTGCTGGAATCACAACTGAAATATGGGAAATAACTCAGTGGAGTCAGTGCCTTAAAAAGCTGTGGAAAACACAAGGTTTTTCCCAAATTCCTTTTGTATTCTTCTGGTAAGAAAAGCACACTGCTGGCTCAGAGGACAACCCAGACCCATCAACACTGAGCTGTGCATCAGCAATCAAACTGATTAAAGCTAATTAAAATGAAATAAAACTAATTAAAACTAATGTCAGCAGCTGGATCAATACACACTGGCAGCTACCAATGCATTTAACTTTTGGTAAAAAGCATTTAACCTCATAGAACCACCTCAAATACAGAGAAATTGGTTCTTTGAAGTTAAGGAGGTGTGGGAGCACATGTGCATTGAACATCAGAACACTTTTACATGCTTTAGTGATGACCCAAAGGAGTGAAAAATACTTCAGAATGAACTATTTTGTGTGTGAAATAACAGTTTAAATTGTTGTGTGCTCCTGCTGCCATTTTTAACCCACCACCCTTCCTCCATCACAACCCAAAATCCTCTCTTGCTGTCTTGCCCTAGATATCATGCTAAAACTTTAAAAACCTAATGTTTGTCTTTCTGAAAAGTAGGATTTTAATCAAGTTCTTGTCATCAAAGCCTCACATTTCACTGAATTTCAGTTCTTTCTTCTCCTGGTCTCCCTCCAAACCCGAAACCATTGGAAATAAATCCTTATAATTTATAAATCTAAGTTCTGCTGTGCGACGAGCATTCACCAGGGAGGCAAAGCTGTCCAGAAGAACCTTGGAAGCAATAAAATGAAAGCCTTACCTTAAATTTCCTGCAGCTCCTTCATCTGCTGCTGCAGGCTGTGAAGTTCAACATCAAGCCTGGGCTTTATGAGCTGCTGTTATCAGTTCTCAGGTGTGTTTGCAAAGCCCTGGGCCAATGGCAGGTACAGCCGGGATGACAGGCAGATTACAGACACTCTTTGGACTAAACACTGGGATTATTGCAGTCCAGGGATTGCTGGTTAATTAATAATATTCAGGATGAAGCATCAGCTTCTGCAAAGGAGAGAAAAGCAGTTGTGAAAAGCCAGTCAGCTCATCCAGCTGCATGACTGGGGCTTTTTAATCTCTTCCCATATCTTTGTTACTTTAACCTTCATGGAACTCTCATGTTCCTCAGGTATTATTTCTGCTTAATCACCACAAGAAATAATTAAACATTCCCAAAGGAGGGAAAGAGCTGTTGAACACATTGCAGGGGAGAATCAAATTTATGACCATTAAAATTTTTATTGGAATTAACTATAAAATATTAATCATAAATCAATATAAACAGATTTCAGGGGATACTGCCAATAAATGTCAAAAGCAGATTAGAAAGAGGAAAGAATAACATAGAAATGCTAAGATTTTATAGCAAAGAGGCATTAATCATAACCTTAACATGAATCTTTCACACTTAACTGGTTTTTGTCTTTTTTTTGCAAATGATAGGTGGGATTCTAACATTAAATCTGTATTTTCCAAAGGAAGGCTTTCAATTCATACTATTAAAGCATTTAAAGGTAATTTTTCAATAATAATGAAATGACTGAGAAGTGCCACTTCTATTTTTTGCACTGCTCGTGAATTTACTCCAATTCCTCCATCCCTCAGTTCTGCTTGGGGAGCCCCAGGAATGAGAAATTTGGAATATTTCCTGATGAATCCCTCCCTCCCTTCTTCCTCTCCTCTCCTCTCCTCTCCTCTCCTCTCCTCTCCTCTCCTCTCCTCTCCTCTCCTCTCCTCTCCTCTCCTCTCCTCTCCTCTCCTCTCCTCTCCTCTCCTCTCCTCTCCTCTCCTCTCCTCTCCTCTCCTCTCCTCTCCTCTCCTCTCCTCTCCTTGTGTCTCCTCTCCTCTCCTCTCCTCTCCTCTCCTCTCCTCTCCTCTCCTCTCCTCTCCTCTCCTCTCCTCTCCTCTCCTCGAGTCTCCTCTCCTCGAGTCTCCTCTCCTCTCCTCGAGTCTCCTCTCCTCTCCTCGAGTCTCCTCTCCTCGAGTCTCCTCGAGTCTCCTCTCCTCGAGTCTCCTCGAGTCTCCTCTCCTCTCCTCGAGTCTCCTCTCCTCTCCTCCCCGCACCTTCCCTTCCCTTCCCTTCCCTTCCCTTCCCTTCCCTTCCCTTCCCTTCCCTTCCCTTCCCTTCCCTTCCCTTCCCTTCCCTTCCCTTCCCTTCCCTTCCCTTCCCTTCCCTTCCCTTCCCTTCCCTTCCCTTCCCTTCCCTTCCCTTCCCTTCCCTTCCCTTCCCTTCCCTTCCCTTCCCTTCCCTTCCCTTCCCTTCCCTTCCCTTCCCTTCCCTTCCCTTCCCTTCCCTTCCCTTCCCTTCCCCTCCCCTCCCTTCCCTTCCCTTCCCTTCCCTTCCCTTCCCTTCCCTTCCCTTCCCTTCCCTTCCCTTCCCTTCCCTTCCCTTCCCTTCCCTTCCCTTCCCTTCCCTTCCCTTCCCTTCCCTGAAACAACAGGCAGTTTCCCAACAAACCTCACCCCTCCTTTCCATGGGAACAATGCCCATGTCCAAGAGAATTCTGGAAACATTGCTAAAAATCACTAAATCCGCTGCTTTATGAGTGTCTATTAAAGAAACAAAATGTCTTAGTGTGGATTATCGGGATGATAATGGCTGGGGAAGCCTGAGGGCTTTGTTTGATGGATATTTGTTTTCCAAAGTATATTTATTTCATTTGACTGCTCCGGGAAAGCACCAGGCCCAGCGCAGCAGATTCCATGGGCTCCATTTAACAATCTCCCTGCCATCAATAAAACCATTTGCTTAAGTGCTTCCCTGACTTGGTGGTGCCACAAACCTCTGTTATCCATCACCCAGGGAACGCTTTCCCTGCCGCTCCAGAGCACAGACCCAGGGAACACAGCTCTCTCCAGGGAGGCTTTCCCAGCAGGTTTCCCAGCTGGGTGTGCTCTCATCACTCCACAAAGGGGATCAGGGCATCCAGGACAAGCTGTGAGATCAAACTCCAAGGAGGAGGAGTGATGAAGGCTCCTCAGCCAGGGACACTGAGAGGCCATAAAAACCAGGAGAACTCCATGGAGTGAAGAGCTGGAGCAGCGTGGTCTCTGCTGGCTCCTGCTCTGGTTTCCAGGAATTCAGAGCTCATTCTTTTCTGACAAAAAGGTGGGAAGAAGAACTGGTACAAGCCCAGGGGTACAGGCTAGTCTGGAGAGAATGGCACAGCAAAGCAATCTAGGAAATGAGGCACGGTTAAAAATGCAGTAATTTAAGAAGAGACATTTATCTCTTTGCTTTGAACAGGTCCATTTTTAATTAAATCACACAGAACTTGCAAAGCTCATTAGCTGGGCAGAATGAGCTCCCTGGCACTCCTTCAGCCAGCTGAGCTAAAAATGTGGGTTTCAGCTACAGGACCAGCCTAGGAAATAGGAATGGCTTATGCTTTGTCTACACTTTAATAAGATTTGGTTTTTTTCACGGTTTTGGTGTCAAATATTTAATATAAGTGAGAGTTAGAGCTCTTAATTTCTGTAAGAATCTGTTGGCACGTTACCAGTCCAGCCAGGAACATGATTGCTGTTCTGGAAGGACATCTGGCACAGGTCCAGTGGGAACACTCTCCTGTAATCCCCACATTCCTCCTTGGCATGGCTCAGCCCACCCTGCAATCCCAGCTCTCCAAAGTGGGAGCTCTCCAGGGCAGCTCTGGCCACATCCAAGCAAGGAAAAAGGCTGAGCTGTTTTTAGAGGACTCCAGACACTCAACTGAGCAAGGCAAGGAGCTGTGAAGCCTCACCAATGCATTAAAAACAGATTTTCCCCCAAAGAGACTCTGGAGAGAATGAATTTGGATTCATCCCATGTTGTGTCATTTTCCCAAAGCACATCACAATTCAAGATCAGATGCTGTGAGCTCCGTCTCAGACAAAAGCAGTTTTCATTTTACAGTAATTGACAACCAAAATATTTTGATTTTGTTTACCAAACAGACAGAGAAATAATATCAACTGAGTCATTTCATTGCAGTGGAAAAGCAGAACATATTTGAAGTTCATTTTCGAAGTATGTGCAGTTCTTCTCAAAGAAATGCAAATAGACATTGTATGGAAACCAGTTTTTAGATAAATATATTTCTTTACATCTAAATAATGGATCCTTATCCTCATTCCAGTACCACTTTTGATCCAAAAAAAAGTATGGCAGAGGTGATGAACATTAAAATTTAATGCCAGTGTTATTTATGAATTTTTATTAGGTCAAATTAGAGACCAGTGATAATTAGAGATCAGTGGTGGTGATAATGACGACAAAGATAAGAATTCCAATGGATCTATGGCGTACAGAAAGAGGAATAAATTTTGCAGTTCTCAGTGCAAATGAGGAAATGACTTGCTGGGAATCTCTAAAACACAAAAATAATTACTGGAAGTCAGTGCAGAACACGGTGCTCAGGTGATGACTCAGTGGTTAAGACCTGAAATCAGAGGAGAAATGTTATAACAATACTCCTAAAAAACCCCAAACCCTCTCATTCTTATTTTAATCACTGCTGAACACAAAAAGCACGAAGCGAGAAGGCGTCTGATGTAGAAGGAACAAGTGTCAGGATGGTTTGAACCATAATCATGAATATAAATCACTTGATTATGGCTGAAAATTAATAACTGCTGCTGCTCAAGATAGCAAAGGGTAGCTCTTAGTAGAGCCAAGTCTTATGTATTGCCAGTATTTATTATCTACCTTCTCAACTGACAAAGAAATTACAAGATTGCAGGAGGAAAGAGAATATTTCTCCTTTGGCCATTCATGCATAAATATGTGGAAATATCAAAATGTGCCTGACGTTATTACTCCATCGAAATCTATCATCTGCTTTTTGATTTATTTTTTTTAAGCTGTAATAAGGGAACATCAGGGATATTCCAAAATGGAAATGCCCTACAAGCAAGAGATCTGAAACTGGCATTTGTAGCTGACAATGTTCACTCCAGGATGGAGTTCACTGCCTGTAAATGAAGGGGAAAAGGATGATTAATATTTGCTTCCAGCTAATTGCTGGCTCCAGATAATGCACCAAGTTGAAAGTGACTCTCTGCTGCATCCCTCCAGCTCTGCTTTGGGCAAAATGGAGAGAAAGGAATTCTTCATTTGTAGTTGGATGGAAACACAGAGAAGCTGAAAAAAATCCCAAAACAAGCTGAAAGAAGTTTAATTCATTAGCAATTATCCTTCCCCCTCAAATATCTGAATTCACAATTTGTTGATTTTTCAGACCAAGGCTGCTGTGGGTGCTGGGTTTGGGGTCCTTTTCCTGGGAACAACCGTCAGGTTTTACTCTCAAATCTTTCTTTTCTCAACTTCTTCAGCTTGATGTGATTTTTTTATTACCATGTTCCTTCCTACCTGGAATGTACAAGCAGAAAGAAATTTTCACTCCTGCTGGCAGACCTAGAAACATCAGAGATGTTTTCTGCACAGGGACATATCAAGATTAATATTCAAGTTAAATTTGAATAAAGTTTTGAATAAAAAAATGGATATTGCTTCTTAAGGAACCTAGTTGGTGAAAAGCTGAAGAACTGGTTAAGAAAGGATATATCAGGTTTATAAATCCATTTTAAAACTGTCCTTCCTTCTCCTTTGATTCCTTAAAAACAGAGAAAATTCTTAAACCTCCCCAGGCACATCATTAATTTTGTGCCTTCTAGAAATGGATAAATTCAAATGTGATGTGCTTAAGCAAAGCAGATACTCTTCAATAATTCAAATATGGACAAATGAGAGTCTTGGATTTAAGAGCCCAAATCAGCCCTCTGTATTTAGGCTGGCCAAACCCTCACTAATATAAAATAAATATTGACACAAGCACCTCTTGGTGCCAGTTTGGAGACACATATGCACAGACCACCAGGACACCTGGGAGTCTGGCAGCTCCAAAGATCCTTGAGTCATACATCAGGCAGGTCCAAAATAGCCTTGGATGGATTTTGAAATGCAAGTTAAGAAAAAAACTCCAATAAATTGGGGACTCAATTTCTTGGCCTGTAAATATGCATATTTTTATGACCAAAAAGACCAGAAAATTTAGGTTTTGTTTTCTGTTTTTTGTTTTTTGTTTTTTTTTAATGAAGGTTAATATCTAGGTCAATAATTACAGAAATAATAATAATTAAAAGAAAGCATTTTACGGTGAAATTACAGATCTGCAATAATGACAACAACCTAAAAGGAATAAAAACCTCCAGTTGGTAAATGACACTCAAAATGCACCTTATTAAGTCCTAACTTCATTATCCACCATTCCCACCCTATTCCATTGATGTCTTTTCACTGTTTTTTACTGAACAAAAGCTGAAATGACAGATTATGCCCCAGCTTTTGGAGGGAGGAAAAAGATAATGCTGAAAGGAGCTGCTTAATGAAAGCAGGGCTTTGACCCTTTGCAGGTTTTTTTGTCAGAGCTTTTCAGCTGCTCCCATGACTTTCCCTGTCCTTGCTGCAGATGGTCCAACAGCCAATTCCTGTGTTCCTTGCTGCTCCTGAGCAGGAAACAAAGCAAAGCCACCCTTACAATCTCTTGATTCCTCGCCAGCTTTTTGCTTATTTAGACATGATACTGCTGGATATTATTCAGCTTTGCATTTCTTACCAGTAAAAAAAAATAATAGAAGGGCTATTGTAGGGAAACAAAAGGATTAAAGGCTTAGGAGCTGTGGGTGCGTGTTTAATATTCAGATATTTGTAATAGCAACTGAGAGATGCAAACAACATCAGTGCCAAGAGAGTGATTTCCTTACACCTGTTTTTGTGTGGAAATTCAGGGAGAGCTGCCCAGGAGGGCTGGTCTGGCCAAGGGATGCTCCTGAGGCAGAATCCAGCAGCTCATCCCAACACCACCCAAGATGTGGGAAAACTCCAAGTTCACAGCTTTGACCTTCAAGCTGTCACCTCCACGGGATTTCAACTTCTAGTGACCTCTAAACTTGCACCCAGGGGAAATTTTTGTATCTCTGGGATGAAGGATTCCATTTTTTCTTCATGAAAAAATGTTCAACCATGCCATTAGATTCCTCTGTTTTACACAAATCCTCACAGATTCTGATCATCCCAAGCTTTTCTTCAAACACAACAGCTGGAAGATGTTATTTGTTTGGGGGGCTTTTAATGATATTTTTACATTCTTTTGTAATTAAAATGGGAATGAAAGCATCAAACATTGCCAGGCTTTGAACAAAGCCTTGGGGGTCAGCAAGGCTGTGGGTGCTGTTCACCACACCCTGGAATTTCTGCTCCTAACTGGGAGAATCTCCATAGGAGTGACACCTCCTCAATATCTCCACACATTTATTTATACTGATACATTTATATACATTTATTTCAGCTGCCTTTAGGTGTCCTTGGTCGTGGAGATGCCCTGCTCAGGCTCGAACCATGAGGATGGAAACCCATGCAGAGATTTAGAACTGAAACTACCGAAATTAACAAATTAATTAAACACCTCCATTTATTTATTCTTTGGTCATGGAACGAGCAACACTAAAAACAATGAGAAGGGGACTGAAAAGGGAAAAGTTGATAAAAGCTCAGGGGAAACAGTAAAAATGTTGACTGCAAAGTGTCCCCAAGGTGTGACACGTCCCAGGGTCCATCATCCATCAGCCCTCTGCTCCCACACTCGCAGCAGGACTCCGAGGCAACAAGGACTGGTGCCAGGAGAGCCTCAAATCTTTATTAAATGTATGGAACAATACCTTGGCAAATTGGGTGATGCTGGGAGCACCACGATAACCCCAAATCTGCATTTTGAAGGCTTTCACAGGCCTGTGGAAGGTGTGTGCTGCCAGATAAAGCAGCCAGCTTTGAAAAGGAGACTTTAATCCATTAGATATTTGCCATCTAAATAGCTCCACTCTGCTAGACCTGAAGCTTTCCCTGGAACACAAGTGCTGTTTCCCTTTTTTTTCATTTTCCCAGTTATCTTGTTTTACAGCTTTCTCCACTCCAGTCCTTAGCCTGCATTTAGGCAATTATTCCCCTCTCCTTTTAGCAGAAATACAATAGCTGATGGTGGCAAACGTGCAAAGCACAGAAATTCCCGAGTCTCACTCCAGCATCTTATTACACTGCCCCATTTTCTCATTTGTTGTATAATTATGGGCAATTAGGGCTGAGAGCACCGAGGTCAGTTCTGTTTCTTGAAGTGTGTTTGCCATAAAATCTCCATTTTAGCCTTGCTGTAGCTCATTGAAATCCAAATGGCACAGAGGAGGAAATGTGTAGGGTTTGATTCAGTGAAAGCAAAGTTGGAACTTCCTTCAAGTGTCCAAATCCCAGAGGCATAAAACCATAACTGGAACTCACCCTTGTTCCTTTGTGGTTGTGATTCCTGGAATATGGGTAAAACACATCCAGGGAAGACACAGCTCATTCTTGAGTCTTTGAAGAAGCCACAGGTGTCAGTTCCTGTCTGAAAGTTTAAAAATTATCTGGTTGGAATAAAATCATGTACAGAATCAAGGTAAATCACTGGAAGGAAGTAACTCATTATCTTCTAAGATATTCCAGAGAGACTGAACTCCCTCACACCTAGAAGGAAAAATAATTCCTTATGTTTTCTGTCCCTTTGGCGTGCTGATGGTCACCTGGATACTGCACATTCAATTCATTTAATTCATAATTAAATTCAGTTAATTCATAATTAACTCCATTTCTCAAATTATTAAATATATCTCTCTCAATCCATGGGAATTTTTGCTTCCTAGTTGCTCCACCAGGGATACAAACACCTTTCTCTGACTGGTGTGGATGCACTTCTGCTCCACTGCCTTGGAACAATCCCTTTGCACCCTGAGTCACTGCAGCAAAAACCAAACACAAAACGTGTCAGAAACGTGCCCTGATTAAATCCCACTGCTCTACAACGAGAGCTCCATAATTGCCTAAACTGCTGCTTCAATAAGGCACTATTTACTTATTTTTCTATAGGATTTGCAGCTTTAGTGACACCATAATTACAGCAAAGACACACAAGTCACTTAAATTACCCCAGCAATTAAACCAGACTAATGTGCCACAATTATTTCCTCCGGGACAAACAGTAACTTTTCTAGGATATTTTATTCCTTTGTAAGATGCCATCCAACATCTCCAGCCTCTGCTTGCTTTCCCTGTGTCAATAATGCTTTGGAAGTGGCAGCTAAAATTCCAAAAGCGAAGACAGCGAGTGTCACGTGCAGAACTGCTGGGAGATGAGCATGGCTCAAGTGTTTTGCTGTTGAGGTGGCAGCTCTCTGCTCTAGGGCCTGACCAAAATATCCAGGGAATGCAATTATCCGTGCTAAAAAGCTTGAATTTACCTCCAAATGGTTTCTGTATTCAGAGTTCTGCAAAAACCTCATTACAAAAGAACAGCATCAAGGTGATATCCCAAAGTTCCTGTGCCTGACGGGTGGAGGAATGAAGGGACACCAGGTTACATAAAATATTGATGCTCACTTTTCAGTTACAGGGTTTTATGTGTTTTGCATGCAAAAGGTCTTCCTGCTTGGAAGGTTTATTACCAGAATAAATTATTATTACAACGTGCCTTCGTTTGCACAAGTGCAGCAAAGAATAACTTGGGAGCTGACTTAGAGACATTTTTAAAAACTCACATTTTTCTAGAGAATTTAAGTGCAAGGATACCTGTAGAGGCTGTGTAATTTATCACAGTGATCTCTGCTAGGGTGGGTAGCTCTGTGAACAGGAGGAGGTTTTTCACCGCATTTCGGTTCACACGCAGCGCGCAGCAGAGACGGTAATATTCCTCTTAGTGTCACATTATTTCCCACTTGGAATGCCCCAAATCCCATCAGGCTGGGCTGGCAGCACAAGGATCAGACATTCCCTCCTCTCCTGTCAGCAGTTTCAGCCTTGCCTTGGCTGGCAGGGCTGCACTGGCACGCTGCCAGTGGAGCATCCTCTCCCAAATCCAAACAGCCCTGATATTTTCCCTCTTTACAGGAATATCAAAGTTACCCAGGGCTTTAAGGTCGTTGAGACGTGCACAGAAAATCTGTGCCTTGCTCCCTGGCTGAAATGCAAATGGAACAGCCCAGCCCTGCCACCACTGGATTGGGAGTTGTCTAAAGCAGGCTGGGGACAATTCAGAGGGACAGATAATGACATTGGCCTGGGAACTGGGAAAAGAAATGCTTCAAAGTAAAGCTTTGTGCTCACACTCTGCATTTTAAAAGTCTTCAGAGCTCAGTGTGCTAATTGTTAAGGTGAGGGAGTTTATAGGAGGAATATTTAGTAAAGCCAGGAAATAAATGTGATTATTTCTATAACAGATCTTGTTGATCGTGAGAAAAATGTGAGCTAATTCAGATTTTAGTTCTGAAAACCAAATTAACTTCATGATGTTTCACTGGGCCAAATCATGCTCTGCATTGCCTTCTTTAGTAATTATATCCTGTATGACAGTGCATAATTAGTGTCTCAAGTCGAATTCCCCCACAGCCATCAAATTTGCAAAGAAAATAAAAATAAAACAAGGCGCAGGTAGAAGGCTCAGGAGACACGAGGAGCTGGAGTGCGGTGTGTGGGATGTGTGTGTTTAGCGCAGTCACACACGGGGCTAATTTAGAACCACAATTTTCCTGACTCCAGCTGGATCTAGACAAGAACCAGGAGGCTCAGATCCTGTGGAGAGTCCTCCAGCAGAGCCAGGAATATCCATTTTCCAGAGGAGGAGGCTGAGCACAGCAATTTTTATCCTATTCCTGTTCTTCCAGCACGGACCTTCCTCTGTGAGCCCTCCTTGCCAGCTCTGGGGGGACAAAGAGATAACAAAACCCTTAAAGAGCCATAAATCCCCAAGGCTCACCAGCAGAAGAGTCTACCCACATGTTTCATGCTTAATTAAATAACAATTTATCTCCTAATGATGTTGACTCCATTTATAACCAGAGCTCTGGCCAGGGAGCTCAGCCAGACACACCTCAGCCCACATCAACCCAGTGGTAAAACCTCCTCTCAGAAAAAATCAAATCCCAGAAAAGGTGTCTGGGGGTGAGAGGCACAAATTCCAAATTATTGATTACACCCAGAGCCTTGAGCAGGCTGAGACAATCCAGAAATAATTTGTTCCATCAGATTTTTGCAAATCAGGGGCTGCTTTTGCCTGCTGGGGAAAAGGAACGAGACCTGCTTTGAGCCTTTTGCTGGCATCACCTCAGGAGGAGAGAAGCTGTGGCTGAGGGCCAGCTCTGGAGTAAACCAAGCTTAGGTGAGCTCAGATTTAAGCAATAATGTGATCCTCAGCATAGTTCAGATTCCATTTGAAGGCTGCCACAAGTCCAGTGGAAAATTCTGCATAAAGCAACAGCTAAATTTTAAGGAATGGGAAGTTGGAGTTGCAAATAGATTCAGGGATGAGTGTATTTATCTGTATAAACAGAACAGATCGATATTCCTCTCTCCAGCTGCTAGCAAAACACCCAGCAAAAGTCAATTCCATTATTAACATGCCTCCTGTTAATTTTGCACTTTTTACCTTTCCTGTTCATTAGAGACAAAAAATAAATCCTCTTCCAAATAAAGATTATGAGGGTTTTAAATATTTAAGTTTGATTTCACTTCTTTTTTTCCTTGGGAGAGCTGTGACAGAGAAGCAGGCTCTGGACTCGCCTGGCCAGCAAAGTTTGAGCTGTGACTCCTCCTGTGGTCCCTGATGATGCCAAAAATGTTTCAGTGGGAATCTCCTCCTGAAGGATGGTGGGAACATCCACAGGAATGTTTTCCAGTTGAGTGCCCACACCATCATCCAAATGTGGTGTTTTCTCTCACCTGTCCAAAATCATGGGATTCTCATGTTTTCTTTAGCAGTGAGAATAAACCCCCAAGGAAACCAACTGCCCCTGAAGGGTTGAAGCACTTTGTATTTCCTGAGCAGCACCAAATATCCTGGGAAAGGGTGTCCCACACCTCATGGGACCAATCAAAATATGACATTTCATTCCTTTTGTGGTTAAAAATGTTCGTTTTCCTCCTCGATTCAGAATGTTTCTACTTGGCAAATGCACCAGGCTTGGAAGTGGCTTGAGTTTCCCTCAGCCATCGCTTTTAAAATGGAACACTCTTAAATAGGATGCAATTGTGAGTTAAAGCAGATTTAAAGCAGGGAGCAACTGCAATGAGGCTGATCCTCAGATTTGAAGGTTATTTTCAGCTTCATTAAACCCAGAGCTTCCAGGGATCTGCAGGAACGCAGCCTGGCCCTGAAAGCAGAGAATTGCTTACTCTGAGATGCCAAAATACCAAAATGTTTATAAACATCACACCCAGTTTCGAAGGAATATCCTTTTATCCGCTCACTCCACCGAGTTTTAAGTAGAAACTCTTTTTTTGCCATATTTTTGTGTGGTATTTGTGACATTTAACAGACATGACACTCACACTGGGAGAGCAGCACAACTTTTACTCAGCTTTACACAAAGAGACATTAATTTCAAGGGTCTTTATCACTTCAGGTGATATAACTGTTAATATATATAAAATATATAATGTATAATGTATAATATATAATATACAATATGTAATGTATAATGTATAATATACTATATATAATATTAGGTGATATAACTATTAATATATACTATATACTATATAATATACTAAATATCATGTATTATATATAATATATTACACATTCTATAATACACAATATAATATATATAGAATATAATATATAAAATATATTTTATAATATATAATACATAATATATAATGTATTATGTTATATATTATATATTATATATTACATATTACATATTATATATTATATTATATATATTAATGATATATTATATATTATTATGTCATATCTAATTATTTGCTCGTTATATATAAATATTAATCACTACATCATCTCATCACTACTAACTCATCACTTCTATTTTTAGAAGTCCTTAGACAAATAAACACAAAGAATTCCACTGACTTTTTTGAGGGCCCAAGTGTGACAAATAATGATGGAAAGCTTTCTAATTACCTGGATAATTAAGAGGTTTGGTGAACCATTGTAATTTTTTCTCTAGAGACAGCAATGTACTTTTAAGAAATGAAACGAAAGCCTAAGGAAAATTTTCCAGAGACAATATTCCAGAGAACTGTTTCCATGTGATCCCACAGGTGTCTCGTGCCCCTCCCTGGACCTGTTTAATCAGTCAGGCACTGCTGGCTGCCAGGTCTGTGCCCTCTGTAATTGCAAATCAATCATTACAGAGGATTCCAAGCAAAAAAACAATACCAATAAGAGCCAAAAGCAACCCTTAATTAATTAAGCTGGAAGCCTTGCTAATCCAAGTGGCCCAGCCCTGTGACAGGTAATCATTCCTGGCTGATTTAATGAACACCTTCACCCTGGCACTTCCCCTCTCTGAGGCCACCTGGACACCTCTGGGTTGGTGGGTTTGGTTTTACTCGTTTGTTTTTAGACCCTAAATGTGGTGAAAGAATTCAGTGAATATGTCTATTTAATATTTTACATACAGAGTCACTTACAGGGCAAGTCACTTTATGTATCTGGGAGCTGTTTATGTGTGGAACTGTGGAGTGCAGGGAGCTGCCCTGGGCTGAGATGGACACACTCCCCCAGATTTGCCTCTTTGCATCATCTGCACTTGTGCTTTTTGCTCAGGGAAACACCTGCTCTTGACAGAAACAGGAAAAAGATATGCAGATATTAGTCTGGATGGGCAGTTTTGCTAAAGCACCGAGGTGTTTGCCTTGTAAAAACAATAATTTTTATTTTTCTGCCCTTTTCACCTCCGAGCTTTTTGCTTCAGTCCCTGTGTGGGAATGGAATTACAGAAAATGGGACTGGAAGTGAAGCAGGTGCTCTGCATCACATCCCTGGAAGGCAGTGGTGTCTGAGGTACCAGTAAATGTTTTTTATGGTTATAGGAGTTTTTCCACACAGTTTTTCTGCTCCTGAGTCTCCTGATCCTTGATCAAGATCAGGATCCCAGTGCCAAGCATGAGGACACATCCTGTGGCTGTCACCAGGCAGAAGAGGATGATCAGGGTGATCTCCAGCCCTCTGAGTTCCTCTTGCCCATCCACACCCAGGGAAACCCCACTGACAAAAGGAAAACACAAAAAAAAAAAAGCTTTGAAAGCTCTATAAATTTCATCACTAATTTATTATACATAATAAATTATTATAATAAATCATTATTTTAATTTTCTTTATTTATTATAAATTAATCAATCAAATAAATAATTCAAGTTCTAAATTGTGCCCCCTAATCTCAGTGTTTAAATCAAGCACTCTTTAAGGACTCTGTGAAATAAATCTCCAGTTCAGGACAATTCACCCAGCACAGATGGAACTATTACACCAGTGGGCAAGCACTGAGAAATGTATTTTATTCCTTGCACAGAGAGAACAATTTTCTCCTGAGATGAACTACAGAGTTTCTTACAGGTTAGTAAAATTCCTGAAAAGGAGAAAAACCAAAATGATGTTGTGGGCGCTTTTTTTTGCGTTTTTTCCCCTCTTTTAGAAGTGATGTCCAACTGAGGATGTTGATTTGTTGAAAATGAAATTCCCACAACCTCTGAGGAGCTCTCCAACATGCTCAGGATGTGTGAAAAGGCAAGACAGAGGTAACAGGGAAAATTTCTTGTTTTTCCAGTGGGAGAACAGATCCTGTGCACGAGCCCTGAGCTCCAGCCCCAGGTGCAGCTCAGCGAGAGCAGCAGGAACCATCCCAGGAGCTCCACTGGTGGCTGCTGAAATCCCAGCTGAAATATGGGAGCATGTTTAGATGGATTCCAGCCTTAAACTGCTGTAAAATCCCATGGCTTTTCCCAAATTCCTCTTTTTTTAGTGAGGCAGAGTGGAACAGGGAGAGCTGAGTCAAGGGGGCTGTGCTGGCTCAGAGAACAGCCCAGACCCATCAACACTGAACTCTGCACCAGCAATCAAACTGATTAATTAAAACTAATTAAAACTGATCTCAGCAGCCAAATCAATACACACTGGCTTCTATCACCGCCTTTAGCTTTTGGTTAAGGGCATTTAACCTCATAAAACAGAGTTAAATGCAGAGAAATTGGTTCTTTTTAGTTAAGGAAGTGTGGGAATATCTGTGCCCAGAGAAGCTGTGGCTGCCCCTCGAGCCCTGGAAGTGTCCAAGGCCAGGTTTGATGGGGCTTGGAGCAACCTGGGAAAGTGTTTGGGACAGAAAAAGATGAGTTTTAAGGTCCCTTCCAACCCAAACTGCTTCATGATCTTAAACAAGAAACAGGAGAAAGGAGAAGGAAATATTTAATATTTTGTTTGTTGCTGGAACAAGACGATTGGGAGTTTAAAATACTCCATTCAAGGCTGCAACCAGGAGCTGCAGCCCCCTGGGCTGGAAGCCTCATCACAAATGAGATTTCTTGGGCTCCTGTGCTTGTATCTCCCCTCTTCCCAGGAAGGTGATAAGTCAAGTGGTTCCTGTCACCCACGCTGCCACTCGGCCACGCTGCCCTTGCTCCATGCAGTCTCAATTTCTTCATTTCCACTGTCACAGCTTTCTGTGGCCTTTCTGCTGCTGCTGAGTCTCAGCCCAGTGTCAGAAACTCCTGCTGTGCCTGAGGCTAAATGAGAGATGTCACCAACCTCTGCCTGTGCCCGTCCTGCCTGTCACACACAGGGCTCAGCCTTGTCCCCACATGTCCCATTTGCTGCAGGTAAGGATTCAGATATTCCTCACACTTTGATCTCTCTGTGTAGGAGCTCCCAGCTGTCTGGCAGCTCTCACAAAGCTGCTTTTCTCTCCCCAGGGAGCAGCCCCAGTTTGTAGTGGCACACTCTGGAGTGCAGTGACCTGGCCCTGCCATGGTGACATTGATGGATCTCTCCTTTTGCTGGAGTTTGCTTCTCTTCCCTTTCTTCCATCCACTGCGAAGGGAACAAGTGAAAAATCGGCTTCCTCGGGGTGTGGGGAAATCAGCACATGGAATTCCTGGTGGTTTGCTCAGCTCAGTCCCCAGACTGTGTCTAGCCCTGGGGCTAACAGCATTTGTAGCCTGTCCTGAGCTCCTCCCTGAACACTCTGGCTGCTGGGGGATCTGCACAACCTCATCCCTTCCAAGGGGAATTACAAACATTTTAAAACATCTGAATATTCACTAGTTCATCCCAAAACTACTTTAATGAAACAAATGAATCTACAGGTGACAGAAAGCACAGCAGAGGGACCAGGTGCCTGACCCCTGCCTTGGCAAGGATGGCTTGGAAATGTGGGGAAAGTTCAGGTGTTGTTTCCACCTCCAGCCTGGGCAATCCCTCCCCAGAGACATCAGTTACCTCCAAGGGACGATGGCATTCCAGAGACTGGGATAGAAGGAATTTGATCCAGGCCACCTCTTCAAATCACACAAAGAACCAGAACAACTCTTTGACCAGCACTAAACTAAATTTAAACTAAAATAAAAAAGTGCTAACAAGCCTAATTAACATGAATCTTGCACTGAAAGAAGAAAGCATTATGTAATTGTAAATTATTTTTAGACAATGAACTGTTGGTTCTTAGCACATAATTTTTCCTGTCTGAAGAATAACACACAATATTTTCTAGTTTTCTAAAATAAATCCCACCCCAAGAGTGAAAGTCAAAGCTGGTTAAGTGCACTGTCAGAGAGGAGAGGGAATATGCCTGATTCATTTAAATTAATTTCATTTACCCTTCATGTTCCAAGAGCCCAGGTGGAGAATCATTGGGATGATGAGAAAAAAACTTTTTCTCATGTGACATCCAGGAGACAACACAAAACTTCTTCAGCTACTCCCATTTTAGCTGCTTTTTTTTTCTTGGCATTCCCCTTGGCCCAGCTCAATTTTGGGCAGGAATTCCTGGCTGGGAGGGTGGGGAGAGCTGGCACAGGGTGCCCAGAGCAGCTGTGGCTGTCCCTCGATCTCTGGCAGTGCCCAAGGCCAGGCTGGATTGGGATTGAAGCAGCCTGGGACAGTGGAAAGTGTCCCTGCCATGGCAGGAGTGGCTCTGGATGAGTTTTAAGGTCTTTCCAACCCAAACCATCCTGGGATTCTCTGATAGTTTCAGTTTGAGCAGGGGTAATCTCTTGGTGGGGTTTTGTCTTTTATCCACACTTAACCAGGATGGTGTGACCACAAATACTTTGTTTAAAGCTCAAATAATACTGAAAAGAGCCTTGGAGATACCTGAAATCATTCCTTCACCTTGCTCTGAATGTTTCCACCACCTGACTTCCACAGGGTCACCCACGCAGGGTGGGATGGGATTTTTATCTTTGAGATCTTCACCTGCCAATCCCGTCTCTTTAAATTGTGTCTTTTCTCCTGTTCTCCTTCACCAGGAACATGCCAGGACCTCCCCGAGGGTGCTGGCTGTCACAACACTCAGGAGCAGCCTGTGCTGGCTCCCCCAGCTCTGGGGGCACAGCAGCAGCTCCTGGGGAAGGAAGAGTTTCCTGGTGCGCGTGGTTTGGGACAGGATCTGGCTCTTCCCCCGCAGGAATCCCTGCTGGGAGCAAGATGAGGAGCCCAGCCTTTCTTGGAGGCTTGGAGCAGGATCAAATCTGCTCCTCAGCTGGCATTTGAGGCGTTTGGAAACCAGGGAAAACAGCAGATGCAAACAGAGCAGCACAGTCTGTAGCCCGGGGTGGGAGAGTTATTTCTGTTGATTTAATAAGTGGCTGCTCGGTCAGCTCCTGCTCTAAATGAGGAGCCAGCTCCATTTCTCAGGTGAGCACTGTTAAAATGTTCAGAAAATCATCTGCAGTTTAGCTGGAACATTGCTGGAGATCTACTCTGTAAATTGCCATAACTCCTGGGTGTCTATTAGGGATGTTTGCCCCTGCCAGAACGAATAAAATAATTGGTAAAAATGCAAATGGTTGGGCCTTATGTCAGTAAAAAAAAATAAATATTGTCATTTCAAAAAGGATTAAGCTGATGTCTCTTCAAAAAACTTATTATATCTTCTGATTAAACAGGAAGAAGAAGGAATGTTTGCAGTAGGGGAGTATGGTTCAGTTATTGTTCCACCAGGAGCGCTCCCCATGTCCTTCCTGCACAGCCAGCCCTGACTCACACACTGGAGGTTCAACTCCAGGAGAATTTCACTCTCTGCCCTGACATTTTACAGTTCCCTGTCCAGATCCACATCTTCACTTTGAAACTGGAAACTGCAGAAATCTTTTAGGCTTAGCTTTTGTGTGTTTCTGGGGTTCCCCGAAAGTCATCACTGCAGCAGGAAAAGCCCCACACAGACCCCTGTCTCATCCATCTGTACTTGCACAAATTCTGCCTTTGTCGAATGAAATATCCCATCTTTGTGCTTTAGAACCTCATTTACATTCACTTTTGTGCTTGTGTGGCACTTACACCAAATTCAGAGAGTTCTCAAGCAAATGATGTTGGTACTTAAATACAGAATATGCTTTTTAAACATATAATTAAACTCCACCGAGTGCACTGAAATCCATGTGCCCAAATTCAAGGCTAAATCCCTGCCACGTTTTAAGTCCATGTTAAAACCAATTTTTAATTAAAAATCTGTTTTGTTTTGTTTTGTTTTTTTTCTGGTATGTTCTAGTCATGCTTATCTTGCACAAAAGGTGGAGCTTTTGGGGGGGTTTCCTCAGTGTCATTTTCAAGTGGGGGATCAGATTTCCTCCCAACTCCTTTCTATTTCTGGCTAACCACAGCTGAACATCTGTTTATTTCCCAGGAAAAATGTTAAACAACAACACAAGGTTGTAAATGGAGTGAGCACCTGATGGAACTAATTCTTGTTTATAACCCAGACCTGCACATTGGGAATTTTCTCCTGACAGTTCAGAGCTCTGCATCAAAGTCACATCTCCTGAAAATGAACATCAAAGTAACTCAGTTTGTTAGGGTGGTGTTTCAGCAAAGTCTGCAACATCTCTAGAAATTCAAATGGAATTACTGTTATCGACTTTATATTGACTGTATCACCCTTCTGATGTATAGGATGCAACCCAATGGAGAGAAGTGTTGAAGGGATTAAAAATAAATCCATTTTTAAAATAAATTAGGTTGGTTTGACTTTCCTATTGTGATATTTAAGAAAGAGTAAAACCAGCATAAGTATTTTCCTTTAAAGAAAATACAGGGTGCACAGTGTGGTTCTGAAGGCAATAAAATAAGACATGATCAGCCCTAGACAGGATTTTATTTAGGGAGACAAAACTCTCAGTCAGGGAGTTCATGTTACAATGACAAATCTCATCAGAGGCCAACGAGCAGAATTTGTGTCTCTCTGGTTATGACGAGCCAGACGATATTTTTAACAGATTTTGATCATTCTGGAGAGGAGTTCAAGACCCACAGATCTCTGGAAGTCCTGAGGACATCTCACAAATGATTGCAATGTGTCTGTTTTACATCTACTAATAGTCATGTGTATATAAATGAAATTACTGGGGTTTTTCTACAGGGCTCACATGTAAAAATGAGTGACTTTGAAGAGGTGACCTTGTTTAAAAACTGCTGCTGGTATGGTCTGGAGTTTATGTGGTTTCTTTTCCTGAATTAGGTGATTCTTACATATTTTTTTGTTGAGTTTCATCAATAACCAAGAGTTATCCATAAATCCTGGTGGAGATTCTTACCCTGAGGTCAGCAAGATTCTCTCAACTCAGATTTCTGACCTCCGAGTCACAGCCTTGGTTTGGCCATTTTTGGAACCTTGTGCTTATTTTATGATTTGAAAACCAATTTCAAACTGTAAACAGAAGCATGAGTCATTTTATAGGCACTTTCTCCAAAAGATGCTTACCCAGGGTTTTTAAATACTCACTAGTTTATGCTTCTGTTTCCTGGAGATATTTAGAGAAGTAATTATAACTGGGAAGATGCAAAGCTCCAACTTTTATTAATAATGCACAAACTCGTGACATCCAACAACTTGTACACAGTTAGAGCATCCAGATGCTCCAAAGGACTGCATAGATTTTACATTTGATATTGTTTTCTTGGAAGCTTTTATAGTCTGGATTTTCAAGTCAAGGTCAAGTCAATCAAGTTGTCTCAATTTATTGTTTGAACTCAGATAAAAATATTAACAAATGTGGGGATTTTGCATTTACTAAAATTTTATTTTTCTTCCTTATTTTGTAAATGTTTATGCATTTTTCTGTTGAATACATGCCTTGAATCACAGCATATTGTCTATTCTATCAGCTAAAATAAAACCTTCATGATGGATGCAGCATCAGGCCTTCCTCTGACTGTAATTACCCTCATTGGAATTTCTGATCACACCCAAATCCACCTCCTCTACAGAGATTTCCCAGCCCAGCAGATGGGAAAGTCTATTGAAGAACACTACATTTTCTTACAAAAGAGACAAACCCAATTGGAACCCGACTTTTTGGACTTTTAGCCTTTAAAAGACAGTGAGGAATTTGGAGGATTTTTTGCCTACATAACTTTTGGCAGCTTTTTTTGCTTTTCATCAGCAACATGCACAATGTGACACAACATGATAAAATGGTGAGGGAGTCCACCAGGAAATCATTTCAGTGCTTTTTCTGAGTGTTGCAAACTGCTTTACTGGCTGGAAAGAAACTTCTTTTATTGAAAGGATCTTTCTGTTTCCATGAATTTCTATGCAGCAGCCAGCTCCCTTTTCTGGGCTCTGTGTGTCCACAGGGATGTGCCCACACAAAGTCATGGGAGGAAGCATGCCCTGGAAAAGCAATCAGAAGAATTCTTTCCCAACCTTAGGTGGTTATTTTTCCCCAAATAAACACAAAAAGAGGCAATGCATTATGGTTTTGTTCCTCTTGTTAAAGGCTATTCTTGTGATTTTTCAGTTCAGATTTGCCTGGATAAAATATTCAAAATAAAACACATTATCCATAATCCCTTCTGGCCTAATTCCATTCCAAGTTTACTGATGATGCAAGCTGACATTCTCAGTAACTGAGGACTAAGTTTAGCCTCCAAACATGCATGTTGCACTCAGCTTGAGCAGCATTCCCTGCAGACACGGATCTGCCCTGACTCTCAGGGATGGAATCTGCTCGCTCCCAGACGAGCAGCGGCTTCCACCATGCTGGAGCAAAGCAGATCCTCCGTGGCAGCACCCCCAGGCCATGGGGCACATCCCTGTGTCCAGCCTTGTCCCCAGGCCATGGGGCACATCCCTGTGTCCAGCCTTGGGGCACATCCCTGTGTCCAGCCTTGTCCCCGTGCTGTAGCTCTGCAGGTGCCTGTGCCCTTCTCTTTAGCAGCTGAAAACCACCCAGCTGCTGCACAGATAAATCCCACAGGATGGGAAAAGGTGGGAAAGCTGATGCAGAAATATTGGCCCAAATAAAACCTGCACCTGAGGTGGGAGGTAATTTTTTTTCACCTTGATTTAATTTTAGGCTGGAAAACAGGGATTGTACATGTCTGACCATTGCACCTCAACAAAATGCAAACCCCTAAAGGCAGGCAAAAACTTAGATCCAAAAGCTTGTTCCCTGTTTATTTCCCAGTCCAGCTGGTTCGAATAGAAACCCCCACCCTCTTTCTCACCACCTCTGCTGGGGGACACTTCCCAGCATTTCTGCAGAGCCCTTGTGTCAGTGGTCCCTGCTCAAGTTCCTCCCGCTCCCTGTTCGAGTTCCCAGCTTTCACATTATGCTTTCCATATATTAATTGGTGCTTTTTTGTGCTAATAGATACAGAGATGGAGACATGAAAAAGTACAGTTTTCCCAGCTGGCTGGTGCAGAGTGAGACCTGGAGCTCCAAAATTCCAGTAACTCACCCCAGAGGCCGAGCAGCTCTGCTGTCTTTTGTTTTCCTTCTTGCAAAACATCTTTATTCCTATTTGCAGACTAAAAGTGACGAGCTATTGACTGCAAAAAAGCCAGTGGCTGGAATAGTAAATAAATCTTGCCTGCCACAGTGCTGCCTCCGCAGTGAGAAACTCGAGCTGACACGTCTCTCGTTACTCCGTGTTGTTTCCTGGATAATTTATGACTCTCCATTGCATGTGTTTGGAGTTGTAAATGTGATCTGCAGCTGCAGCTGACATCAGGCATGCAAAGGACAGCTCCCAATAATGCTGTTAGTCCTTTATGGGCAGAGTTACAGTAAATAACACTTAATGTGAAATATGTAGAGCCATAATAAATATGACAGTGGCTAAGGTTGCTTCTGCTGAGGATGTTGGCAAGGAAGGGAAGGAGCTGCATCAAGGACAGGGTCCACAGGTTCTTTGCAGACTCCTCCCTAAAACACTACAAGAAATCTGTTTTGATACTTCTGTTACAACAAATTCCAAAAGCTCTGTCTGGATAAAAGAATATCTGGTCTTCAGTCCATTGAGGCAGCTCCAGGTGCTCCGAGGAAATGGATCCAATGGGATGTGGATGTTTCTCATGCACTGCTAAATAGGAATTCAATGTCTCTATCCATGGCAGTCTTTCACCAGGTTCTGAGACTGGTCTCAGCATCCTCCCTGTCTGCTTAAAGCCAAACAGGAGCACTAAAAAACAGCCTGATTTTTTTTATGGTAGGGTGTTCTTGTGGATGAAAATCTGTGGGGTACCAGCCACTGTAGGTTTCTGAACTGGAGAAACCACTGGAGAAACAGCTTTTGTTATTTCCCTTCTTGTACTGCTGACCGTGATCAATTTTCACTCTTAAAGCTGAACTAAAATGCTGCTTTTTAATTTCAGGAAACCATTGTAGGTAAAATCTGCTTTAAATTACACTCACCTGAACCTATAGAAACTCAAGGGCTGATCTTGCAGTTTCTGATATTAGGAAGAAATTCTTTATTCAGAGGGTGCTGAGGCCCTGGCACAGTTTCCTAGGAAATGCACTGGCTATCAGCTACATGGCTCCACAGTTTGGGACTTCCTGAATGCTGGAGTTCTCCTTCTTCCTCACAGGGTGCTGCAAAGTTAAGAATTGGAAACCAGCCCAAAACACAAGCAGTTTCAGAATCAAACATCAATTCATCTCCAGAAGTTCATCTCCCTGTTTGGGCTGTCTCCAACCAACTCACCAAGGCTCCGGGAAACTTGGAAAACACAGAGAATCTTAATTTAAATTTTTTCTCCTGCTCTGATTAAGCTGTGAAAAGAAACAGGCATATGTAAAGAGATCCACCCACTCCAGGCACATTAATTACAGGGACTGAAAGTCAGCCAATAATGAAGGTAAGACAGAAATTCAGTGCATTAACAACCGAACAATGGCCATTGTTCTCTGGTTTACCCACAGCTGCAGGTGTGTACAGCACAGCCTTTGTCATCCCGGGGGCTAATTTGAGCATTCTGACATTGCCAGTGAGAATTCCTTTATCCATGAACATCGTGCTGCCAGCCCTGTCCCAGGCACACACAGAGTTGCAGCCTCTCTGCACATTTTTTGTTTCACGCACAAATAAACAGATGAAAACCTGTTTGCTTGTCCTTCTTCAAGGTCCATTGGGTTATTCAGGACGAGGGTTGTGGCACAGAAGCTAAAATAAATATAAATTAGGCCATTGAGACCATTCTCCTCATATTGCAGTGACATTTTTCTGTGGAAAAAAAAGAGGATGTGTAAAAGGGTCAAACTTCAGAAAAGAAATCTTATTTCTGGTGTCAAGGACCTGCCCATACACAGCTGAATGCTACAGCGACAGCTAAAAACACACATTTGGCCTCTTTCTCCATTCTCTCCATAATTAATAATTCAATTTTACAGTTACTTCATTAATTTGATTATACATAGAACAACTTTTGGGTGTGGTGTTGCCTGTCACTGAAAAAAAAAAAGGAATTGCAATTTATCTCTGGGTTCTCCTGTTCTCAGTTACTCATCTGCTACAAATATTGCTTTTAGTAATGACAAGGTGGCAGCAACAAAGATCATGAACTCAGTCATAGTTTGCATTTGGATTAATGCAATACCAGAAGTGAGAAAATTATTGGATATTAATTCCAAAGGATTAAGCATTCCCAAGTCCCTGTTGATTACACCCACATTTCTGGCAGTGGAAACAAAACCCAGAGGTTTTTTTTTTGAATTTTAAGCCCTTTGTCACCAATATTTGAATTATTCTTCCCTTCAATACTTCATTCCTTTATTTATCCTTAAGATCAGAGAATCCCAGGATGGTTTGGGTTTGGAGGGACCTTCAAGCCCATCCAGTGCCACCCCTGCCATGGCAGGGACACCTCCCGCTGTCCCAGGCTGCTCCCAGCCCTGTCCAGCCTGGCCTTGGACACTGCCAGGGATACAACATTTATTTATCCCTTAAAGCAATCAATTACTGAAGTTTAAGATGTGTAATATCTTGTTAAAAAACATTTTTGAGTCCAAAACCCAAAACCTTTTTGTGCCTGAGAAGTTTGGTTTTTTTCCACGGTATCATTTTTTCCCTACAGACACAAACCAAAGCACATAAAAGTTTGGTAATAAAAGAGAAAAAAAAGTGAATTGCTCTTTCTATGAGTAGAAAGGTTTGTTAAAAAGATACTTTCTTCTAAATTAGTATTATTTTCAGAAAGCTTCTCTATGCTTCAAAAGAGAGTTTCCTTCAGATGAAAAATGTGGAGTTTTCCTTAAGATGAAAACAATGTTGAAAAGGTTTTTGTTTGAAGTTACATTCAAGGAGTCAAATATTTTTCAGCTACCAAATAATCATAAAAAAATCAGCCTGAGGATTTTGTTTTCCAATTAAAAGCAGACATTTTTCAATGGAGAATTTTTGAAGATGAAAAATCTTCAGCAACTTAATCATGGCCTTAAGTGTTCAGAAGTTAATCCTAAAACATTTCTAGCCAGATCTGTCAGTGATTTATTACCATAGAGCAGTATTTTGCTGTATTAATAATTATTTTGATATTAATAATGGAATTTCTTGTTTATTTAATTTGAACTTAATTCCTAAAATCCCTTCCTATGGAAAGAAATACCAATAACAAACTTTCCATTTTTTTGTATATATGCAAAGTTTCATTAAATAGAGGATCTGGACATTTAATAACACACATTATACTCATAATATTTTTATGAGAAAAGGAAATTTGGAACAGGAGTTTAATTCCAGTTAAACTCTAATTAATTTGAAATATCTCAGTGCTTAGGTACAACACAATCCCCCGAAGCTCCAGGTAGGGTGAGTGTGTGGGAGAGGCCAACCCCTGGGAATGTTTTGCTCTCCTCCAGACACAAACCTCTTAAGATCCCTTTGCTTTCCCATTTGCTACTTTGGGAACAAATTGTATCTCATCAAAGCTGGATGAGTCTGCACCAAAAAGATTCACAGAGGGAAGAGGAGGGAAGTATTTTGTCACAGAAAAAATTAAGAGTTGTGTCTTATACTCCAGATGGGATCTTGGTTATCAATACCTGCTTATTTATTAATAAAATGTGTTATATAGCTTTATCCTTATTGTTACTGTGAAATATCTTTATTTGGTTTATTTTTGGTAAGGGGAGATTTCCTTAGAGTTTTTTTTTCCAGCACACAAGGACAGGAGCAGCTTTTAGGTGGGTGTAGAAGCTCGTGCAGAGGTTGAACAGGAGCCTGAAAACCCCTTGTGAATTAACAGCCTGTCCAGGGGCCTGGGGACACTTCTGCCACCAAAAGCCATCCCACAGCAGTGACTTCTTTACATTCCCATGGGTGAAAGGCAGAAAAATGCCTCTGACAGAGTGAGGCAGCCCAAGAACTTTGCTGGCTGAAGCCAGCTCACACGAGCTGAGAGGTTGGGCAGGTTCATGTGAATTATTTCAAGAAATGCTAATGGCTGTTTAGAAAGCTCCAGCAGCAACATCTGGTGTCACGAGACAGCACATCAGCACGGGGACAGCAGCACTGCTGTGCTGGGAGCACTGGAGCTCCAAGGATTTCCACCAAGCACCTACAGGCTTTGGGTCACGGCATTTCGCTGGCTGTCCATCTCAAGCATCCATTTGGTTTGTAACTCCAATCCTAAAATCCAGTGTTCCCTTCCCAAATATAAAGTGGCATGGAAAAGTCAGCTTTCCAGAGGCAGGGGGGGTTTGTTTCTTTAGAGCAGCAGTGGTAGGAGCTCAAGTTCATTTTAGATGAAATTCATTCTTCGAGGAGGAGATTTCTGCAGAGTGCAAGGAGGTTTGCAGAGCTCATCACTGCCCTGCTGGCCTCAGCCTGTGGGTTCCTGTGCTGCTCCCCTGAGGACGTGGTCATCCAGGCACCTTGAACAGTGACACCAGAAAAGCTGCTTTCCCCAAGACTCTGAGCAAAGCAGAAGCTCTCTGAGCTTTGTGGTTCACTCTGCTCAAAAGAAAACAGCCATGGGAGGACGATGTTCCTGTGTGTGCCCCAGAGACGCTGCACTCAAGTGCTTAGGCTGACATTAGGCCTGCATGAGTTAATTAAAAAATAATCTTTTTTTTCTTCTCCTCTTCTGGTTGTCTCCAGTCAGGCAAATATGCTGAAATCACAAAACCAGCAAAGGGATTGCTTTAACTAGGAGACAGGGTATGAATTCAGCATATTTTCTGCATAGAAATATGACATTTGTATGGAAATGACCCATTTTCTTGAACAGGCAGCTATACATCACAGAAGTTTCACTGGAACGTTTATGCAAAAGAGATTGGGAAGCACTTTCCCATAAAGTGCTGATTTCCCCCAGATGAAATAATAAGGCAAAGCACAATCCAGAAGCTCAAGAGAAACATTTCACTCAGTGTCATATGTTCTGGGTATTTGTTTTGATTTCCATGATGATTTGGTGTTTGTCTGTCTGTATTCTCCCCTAAAAGAAGGGAAGAGCTTAGGAAGGAATAATCCATTCTCCCTTTTTTCTTTCCTAATCACATCCCAGCTTCCATGGGAGATGGGAGAAGGGCAGCAGGACATCTCCACCCTGCTCCAAAGACCAGGACAGCCTGGAATGGTCAGGGAGGAGGCACAAGGGGGTTTTTCTGCAGGACCTGACTCTGCCACAGGGAGCCAAAATCCCTGTGACAAATCCAAGCTCCCGTGACCTACATTTCTTGGAATATTTGCACAATGCATGTGGCAATTCAGCAATCAGCCTGCACTCCGGGCACACAGCTCAAGGAATGCTGAGGGATCAGTACTTTGCAGCTTTTCCTTTCAAATGCAGAGTGTTACTGTCTGGTATTCCAGGGGCTGAGCAGCTTCTGGCTTCGCTCGGGGCCAAACTCAGAGTAAGGATCAGCAGCAAAAAATCAAAACCAACACCAACTCCAACACATCCACAGAAAAGTGCTATAACCATAGAATACATAACTAGTAAATCATTTTTAGGCTACTTTTATTACAAAATTACAATTTGAATTAATAGTTGCACAACTACAAGATTGTTTTTATGCCAGTGCTGAATGAAACGCTCTGACCTCGTTCAACCCCACCGAAGTCAAGTGCAAAGTTCACCCTGGTATGAATGAGAAATTCTTTGAGCTTCTCATGAATTAAGGTATAGCTTGTTCTGATGATGAATTGAAATTATTTAAAATCAATTAGAACAGAAAAGACACATCCCAAACTAGATGTTCACTGAGCTCAGATTCTTGATTTACAGCCCAACATCCTGACCCTAAATGGAAATCCATACATCACTGAGGCAACATAATCAGACTTCAGATAACTTACTTTAGAGCAGGAAATTATTTTTTCAAGCCAATAGCTGGGAAATTAACAGCAACCAGAGTAATCATCAGTGCAGATATTTCACCATCAAAACTCTGAGAGCATAGCAGAGGTTTCCAATTCACAGCTAACAACACTCTCCTTTGCCTATAAAACCAGCCCTGAGTCATTTTGGCCACCACTTTATTACACAAATGTGGAACAGCTCTGGAGCAATTCATGATTTACTGGAAGTCCTCTGGAAGAGTGAAAACCTTCCAGGCTTGTGCTCAGCCACTAGGCACCACTCCTTTCTAAAGAGAAAATTTAAGACATTTGTGCCAATATGACGTTAATGAAAGCAGCTTCTTTTTTGGGGGGGTGTTACAGAAAAGGACACGCTGTGGAAATGTGATTTCCCTTAGCTGCATGACTATTTATATAGAGAAATAGAAATTCATATAAATGTATACATTTCTATAGATACACATTTTGTACACTGTAGGCATATACATACATACATATATACACAGGGTGTTATATACACATCCAGATTTGTATATACATATATATAAATATATATACACACACAAATGCACACACAGCTTGCTTTGGAGCCAGCTAGAGTTATAAATTCTCCCTCCCCCACAGAGCCAAGATGATCTGAGCTGCCTCTGTTCAACACCCCACGGTTGCCTCTCCAGCCCGAATTAAATATAATCCTCATTATTCTGCCTCTCTGGTGCCTGAGAAACTTGGCAACCTCTCTGGGTGACTCGAGATGCAGCAATTCCTCCTGCCTTGCCTCTCCTAACCTATTCTAGGAGATGCAATATGCTGCTAAGATTAAGTGTCCAAAATGCTAATATGTCTGAGAAGTGCCTCCACTGACCTACATCGGGAATGTAGGTCGGAAAGGAGCTATTTTTAACCAAAATGCCCACATTTTAATTACAGTCCAAAGCAAGCCACATTCCTGAATCTCCCAGCAGTTTGCAAAGATTGAATTTTACACTTCAATAGTGTAATTATAGGTACAGACTTAGATATACACACAGTATATACAGCACATACTCAGCGTTTCCGTGACACACGAGGCACTCACTCCTGCTCGGAGTTGACAGCAACTAATTTTAGGAGCATCTCCTCCTTCTCCCTGATGCGTACCTGTTAGAGATCCTTCTTATCAGGACTTTGTGCTCTGAAGGCTTGGACAGACTCTGGTTGGCTCGGAGGGGCTGGCAAAGGCCTGTGACACCACCACAGGTGTGTCAACACCAACCTGGCGAGGCTGCCAGCAAGCTGAGGGCACTCCAGGCGGGGCAGAGGGAAGTCTCGAGGTGCAATACACCACTCTACAGAAAAACCCAAGAGAGAACCGTGTTTGCAGTTGGTCTCCACTCCAAACACAAACAGAGGGGTCAGGGTGTGTCCTCAGCCCAAGGAGGATCTGTGCATGCAGACAGGAAAGAGCAGTTTTGGGAATGCCAGTGACCTGAGAGAGCTTGGGCCAAAGGCAGAAAAACAGGGTCTGGGGGCTACTTGTGACCTGCTCTGAAGCAAGAATTTCCTGTAGTTATTGGCTGTCTCTAAGGCAGTGAGAGGCACTTGACTTTCAGGTGCTGTTCTCACTGTCAGCCTTGGCAAAATTCCCACTTGTCACAGCGTAACCATTGCCATTCCTTCCATCATCAGCCTCCCTGGCTGCAGTGCCACAGCCCCCCACTGCTAACAGCAGGAATACATATATAGAAATATATATATATATATATATGTTTATCTACCTACATAAATTAGATCCATCCACAAGTCTTATTGGTTCAAAACAGAAAGGGAGAACTGAGCATGGACTGAACAATTAGTCTCTGCTTTAATCAGTGCCTTAACTCCTCCTCAGGACCCCTCAGGGCTGTGACTTGCCCTTTCTTTGAAGAAAACACTGACATCAACTGGATCTAAAAAAGACTTTTACTTGCCATATTTCTTTGCTTGCCAATACTATCCACTTTCCAAAGCAGCCAGGTTTTTGGGTCACTGCAAGAAAACATAACAGAAGTGATGCCACAGGAAATGTCTCTGATTAAGAAGAATGCATTTAGCTACAGGTTTATTGCAGCAGTGCTTTGGGGACAACTGATCAGTCCTGCCCTTTGCAAGGCAGTTTAACGGCACCAGAGAGACTTGGATGTGTTCCCTAAAAAAAGACAAACTTAACTGACCAACATCCATTACCAATGGCTAATTTTTGTAAAAGCTCATGTTTCACCAAAGCACCACAAGTTTTCTCAGTGCTCCCAGTGCAGGGAGGTACCTCCAGTGGTGCAGGACCCCAAGGACTGGATTTCTCAGGTGGAGCAGCTTAGCTGGTCCCATCCAACCCTGAAATCTCACTCATGGGAATTCCCAGCATCTCCCTTTGAGTCAGACCGTGCTGGGCACTCTCAGGACACAGCAGAGTGAAGATATTTCACCTCTGAGAGGCAATTCCTACGCTCTCTGGAGCAGAGCTCCTTCACTTTCCAAAGAAAATAAGTACAAGAATTCAATTTAAAGTCCTATTAAAAGCACAGTTTGATGAGAATTTTCACACTGCAATGTTTCCCTCTCTCTGGTCATACCAGTGATAAAATCAAACTGAACAATCACAGAGCAAAAAAAAACCAAAAAAACTCACAAACCATTAGTTAACTTTGATTTGCAAAGTCAAAACCTCCAAAGTTCAATGACAGACTTTGGTTCAAGGGTTATTCAGATACTGGACATATTATATTATATATATATATATATATATATTTAAACACATAAAATGGTTTAGAGACAAAGTACAAACCCAAAGTTTTATGTATCTTTCTATAAAACTTAGTTTAGGACAGTTACTGTTGGGACTGACTTAGTTTTAAACAAGTACAGCCTGAAAAAATGATCAACAAATACATTCCTGTAATTCTTTAGGGTGTAAACCAGCTACTGTCTCTGGAAAAGCAAGAGAAAGCAAGAAAAAATGCATAAAACCTCCATAAGCAGTATATTAATGCTACTGTAATATTTAGGGAATGTCATTAACTTCAGATAAGGTCCCTGTAGTTATCCTGTAGGATAAAAATAAGTCCCTGTAAGTCCTGTAGGATAAAAAGTAAGTAAATCTCTGTAAGTATCCTGTAGGATGAAATAGTCCCAAACTTTTCTTCAGCTTTTGTTTTGGTTGTTTAATTGGTTTTTAGAGTATCTGCTACAGGAGTCCCTCCTCAGGAATGGTGCCAGGTGCCACCACCACCAGCAGCGATGGCAGTGCCACCAGAAGCAGCAGCACAAAGTCTTTCCCATTCCAAAAGTGATTTATCACAATTCAGGAATTCCTGCTTGGAATCATTTGAGCCCTACTGCAAAATCTGATCACTGCAGAGAACCTCCCTCCCTGGCACTGTGCTCCAAGGACAAGCCAAATTGCTGTGCCACGTGCCATGGGCAGGATATTTCTCCACAGGCAGTGGCATTCGTTGGAATTCCCAAGTACAGAGAGAGTCAGTCCTTGGCTAACCTGAAACATCTCTTCAGAATTCATAGAATATATATGATATTCTTGAGAGATTTAGAAAATTCCAGTGGAAAAATAAAGGCATTAGAAAAAGTAAATGAACATTAAAGATTCAGGATAGGACATAGGACTTGGTCATGAATATTTTGTATTTGCTCTGCCCTCTGTTAGTATCTGCTCTTTTTAAGGCACCCAACAGCTGAGTGTTGCACGTCCACACCTCTAAATAATGCCTAAAAATAACCCCACACTTCAGATCAACACTCTTAACATTCAAAAATATCAGGACTGAGGCACCATCCACCCTACAGAGACCTCCCAGCATGAATGTGGGATAGGGCATTCCTACAGCTCTGCTCTTTGAGCCTTTTCCTCTCATTTTCCCACAAAAATTATCCACCTGACACCATCCTGAAAAACATCACAATACTGACTAATTTAGCAGAGAAAATGCCACCACAGGGAAGTGTTTCCAAATGCTTCCACGGGGATCCAAAATAACCTACAAGTGTCACCCCAGCAGTCTCCTGGGGAACTCTGTGTGCATCAATGTTCTCATAGAAATCCCCCAAACTGCCCCAACAACCTGAACAAAAATGAGATAATGACAGAATTTTACAACTGGGAAACCACAAGGATCAAAGAAAAGTCATTTTAAAGAAGTTGTAGAAAGCATAATTGTCAGTGACTGCCAATCATAGAAATACAGAATGCCCTGGGTTGGAAGGGACCTTCATATTCTTGGTCTCAAAGAAAAATATAATACTAATAAAGTATTTCCAAATAATTTGTAATTGTTACATGAATAATCTTCTTGGCTAGTTGGTCACCAATTACATTAGAACAAAACTAATTTGTCTTTAAAATCAAAAGCCTTAAAGACTGGTCAGTTAACTTGTGAGTGAGGTCAATCAGAGAATTACTGAATTGATGGCAAACCCATTTTCTCTGTACCATTACTCATTTTAATCTGCAACAGTCCCATGGAGTACTTGTCTCAAAATACTTGAATCCACTTAATAGATGTAATTTTCTGAGATCAGATTTTGCTCTTCATTCAAGTCTGTTGACTAGAACTGAGCATAATGTGGTATTTCAACATTGGCTTCCAAGGGAGCAGAACTGGGCCTCCATTCCATTCCCACTCCAGTGTTCCAAGCACATTCCAATTTTTCCACTGCTCAATCAAATCAGAAATATTTCAAGAACGGGAAAAAAAAATAAATTATGCATTTCCACTCACACCAGAATTAAAAAATAGGAATTTTTATACAAAGAGTTGTTGTGAGCTACATCCTGGATCAATCTGCATTTCTTCCATGGAGAAAAACTGTGTTGTACTGTGTACAACATAAATACATAATTGTGTACACATAAATATATACATACATAAATTCACTGAGAAACTCAGCTACAGACTGAAAACCAAGCCTTGGAAAAACTCAGAAAATAGGAATATGCAGCACACCACAGCCTGATTTCCGAGTGTCCATAAATCCACGTTGTAAAAGCAAGTGCCTTTGGAAGAAGGGCGATCCTGGAACAAGTTCACTCCGGAGTGGCTGGAGCGCTGCCAGGAGTCACACCCGTGGTTGAATAATGTCCTGAGCAATGAACTCCCACACTTAAGGCCAAATTCTACTCGCTGTTCTTCACGTGAACACTCCTGTTAAACCTAAACCCGAACCATCACATCTTTTTCGTGTGAAGTGGGTACTTGAAGCAAGTGGAAGCAGAGCAGAGCTCATCAAGTGCTGCTGGCACACCCAAGCGCTTCAGAAGAACAGCCTCACATTTTGGAGAGACCTTCCCCTCCTGGTGCTCTCAAAGTTCTCAGGGAGAACACAAGTTGGAAAAACCCACACATTTCTAGCTTAAAACCAAATCAGAATGTGCTGCCGCACCCAAAGGTGGTTTTGTCTGGAAAGGTCTCTGACAAAATCCAGAGCTGCCACAGCTTAAATCAAGTTCACTGAATCTCCTAAGAAATTAGTTTCTCACTCTCCAATAACACTCTAACCAGAGCAGTAGGCAACAGGCTTTTCAAAATTCAGATTATTACTCATACCATAACATTTAACATCTTTCTGTCACTGTTGATACACTCAAGAGATCAACGAAGCCATTTCCAAACAAATTTTGTAACCTAGGGTACAATGTGATGGTGACATCAATGACAACATCCAGAAAATACAAAAAGCACCAAAAATTGAGCACCAGGATCATCCTTTCCATTTCCCTGTGTGCAGTTGTTGGCTGTGACTGGGGCTTACCTGGCCTTGCTGTTCTTTTCCACCTGTAGGAAGAATTTCAATGGTCAGTGAGGGAATAAACCAAACACCTCCTGAAGGTTTTACTACCACAGGCTGGTGGCACCAGGTACTTGTACAACCATGAAATCAAGCTAAAAACATATTTATTTCACATAGCATCCCATCAAGCAGCTCTAATGCAACTGCAGATCATTTGACTTTGAGTCCTTTCCAGTAACATTAATGCTACCAATGCTACTGCTGATAAAGACAAAATTATCATTAATACTCCCTATTAATTAGGAGGAGCCCGGGCTGGAGTCACCCAGTACAGGTCAGAGATGATGGATCCACTTTTGGTTCCTGAAGTGGAAAGGAATGCTGCTACCCACTCAGCCTCAGCTCAACACAATGAAAAAGCAAAATGAAAGTCATCAAAACACCCTTTAGACATCACACTTAAGACATTATCAACACCTACAGAGCAAACCATCCCCAAATTATCTCAGTACACAAGGGAAAGGAAGTTTCCTATGCAAGGAAAGAAAAATAACTCAATGTAAGCCAAAAATTATCTCTTTTAATACAAAATTCCATTCTCATAGAACAAATTTATTTCCACTGAATAAATAGATCTGCTCACCGTCCACAGGCGAGATTACTGCCTATAGTAAGGATGAAATTCTCTTGCCTTTCTGCAGTTTGATTAAAATATAAACATTAATTGCAACCGGCTTTACTCTATTGGATACAAGTATGAACACTTGGGGCTTTGAGGACATTGCCAAATGTATACAGCACCACTCTCACTGGGGGTTGTACTATAACCTGATTTATACAGCTCCACGCATCACTTGCATGTAGGCTTATCAATGTAATTATTACAATTATGATAAGAAGGATCTGGCCTTTGCACTTGCATGTTTAATACTCTTAGCATGTTCATGCTCTTCCACTATCTATTAAAAACCCAGCAAAACAAACAAATGAGCAAACCCCAACAGGTCAGAGCTGAAGGCAGCAGTGAGGAAACACAACCTCAAAAATGGGAATTCCAATGTGTCATGTTTTTACTGATGGCATGGAGGGCGATGCCAGATTTACAGAGGTTCAGAGCTGTCCCTCCATCTCCAGACATACGCAGCTGCCACCAAGGCTGGGGGAACGATTCTCCAAGAGAAAAAGCTCACCGATCCTGGCTGGAGCTGGAAATAGCGACATTGTTGGGAGAACAAGTATTTATGGGTTTATCTCTGTTAAAACACATTGTGCGGGGTGAAGCCAAGCTGCTCCCCGAGGAAGGAGGGCAGGTGCTGGGGAGGGCGACCTTGGGAGTGCCACCCTTTGCCAGGAGGTGACAGAGCCCGCTCCCCTCGGGACAGCAGCGCTCCGAGCAGCCCCTTTGGAGCTCTGCTGGGGGAATAACCTCAATTCACCTGCATAAAGCACCCTGACAAATGGATACTTTGGGTATCTGGACCAGCCCCACCGTCTGAAGGAGCTCAGGGCAGCGCCTAGGGCACGCAGGCGCCCGGCTCTGAGGGCTGCCCTTGGCGGCCCCACCCGCCCGGGATAAGGCGCCCGCGGGTACATTCGGCGGGGCGGACGGGGGCAGGGAGCGGCGTCGGGAGCGGCTGCAGGCCGGGATCGTATCCAGGATCGAGTCCAGGATCGGGCTCGGGATCAATCCCGGGATCAATCGGGATCAATCCCTGGATAGGGTCCGGGATCGGGCCCGGCCGCTCCGGCCCCGCCGCCGCCTCAGCGCTGGGGCTGTGGCGCCACCTGGCGGCCGCGCGGGGCCGCGCTCCGAGCCCGGCCTGGGACCCGCGGGGACACAACAGCGGCGGGGACAGCGCGGGGACAAGGGGACAATGAGGGGACAAGGGGACAATGAGGGGACAAGGGGACACCGCCGGGACAAGGGGACACCGCCGGCGACAAGACACCAACGTGGACAAGATACCAACCGGGACCCGCCCGGGCAGGGAAATCCCAGGGTCTTTGGTCTGGCTCCGGGTGCAGCGGGAGCGGGAGAAGGGCGGAGCGGCCGCGGGGATGCTTTGCTTTGCTTTCCCCGATCGCATCCCCCCATTCCAAACTGGGAATGCGGTTTAAATCCCCGCTCCGGAGCTCTCTGAGTGCTCACCCCGCTGCCAGCACCGGCAACATCCCCGCGATGCCTGCCAGTGCCGCCGGCAGGCCGGGAACCAGCGCTCCGGAGGGATGCGCTCCCAAATTTCCCGATATTTTTAACTGTCAGGACAGTGCGGCAGGGATGCAGATCGCAAATCGGATTTGTGACGGTCTCGGGTGGTATCTTGGCAAGAGACGCTGTACAGGGTTTTTTTTTTTTCTCTGTTAACATCACAGTGCATCGAACTGTTATTAATAAAATCGCGTTCAAGGTTATGGGGGGAAGGAAATCTCTGTGGGGGAAGCTGAAGTTTCAGGTTCAAGCTTTGTATTCCTATATATATATATATATTTGGGGATTTATATATATATATATATCTATCTATATATCTGCATTTTTTTTCAAAACGTTTTATTAGGAAAGCTATACCAGACGCATCACTGTACAATGATTAAACATTACCTTTACAATTTATATTCACTTGAAATTACAGAATAAATATATGCACATTGTTGTACCTTTGTGTGTGTGTGCGTGTGTGCGTGTATGGGTGCATGAGAGAGAAAACATTAAAAGTGCTTCCTACAAAGCTGTTAGTGAGAGGTGCCCATTAGCTTTTGCTTTTTTTCCTTTTTTTTTTTCTTTTTCTCTGTATATTTGCATGGCGCTTTTATTAGGAAAGTGCGGATGTCCTCCAAAAAACCATGGCGTCATGACGAAGTGTCACTGAGCATCCCCTAGGTGTGTGCGCCACGTGGTGACATCCTTTGGGCTGCTCGGCTCCGGGTGCCTCCCCCCGGCCCCCGGGATTCCCCCCGCGACCCCCGAGCGCCCCTGGAGAGGCTGGGCTGGCGGGGGGTGCGCGGAGGGTGAGGGTGAGGAGTGTGCGTGCGAGGGAGGGAGAGAGACAAGAGTGAGACATTCGAGCAAGACCCTCCCCTCCCTTCCCTCTTGCAGTTTCCAGGCATGCAGCAAACTGCGCTCGTTTGCTTCTTTGCATTATTTTTTTTTTTTCTCTTTTAAATAAATGTACAGAATCTGTGCCATGATGGGCAAGAGGAAAGCAAGCCAGAAAATGCCATCTTCCCTCCCCCTCCCCTCCAAGGGAAAATATCAAGGAAGTTTACTGACAACGAAAAAAAAAAACAAAAAAGAAAAAAAAAGAGGAAAAAAGCAAAAACAAAAACAGCCAACGAACAAAACAAACAACAAGAATAAAGAAAATAAAAGGGGAAATAAAAAAGAGAGAAAGAGACACACATAGAATTTACTTAATCAGGATCAATACAAAGATCCCCCATAATAATAATATAATAATAATAATAATAATAATATAATATAATAATAATAATATACCTTTAGACATGGCACAGTCAAAGTCTCAGTTTCAGTATAAAAAATAATGATTGATTAACATCTGCTGGCAAAAGTCTGCGAAGGCACTTCGTCGATTACTGATCTGAGAAGGGCCCTGCCCCGCAGCGCGCACATCTGGCGGGGCAGAGCGCACAGCTGTATCCTCTGCTCGCGGGCAGCGGGGCCGGGCGGGCGGCGGGGCGGCGGTCAGAACCGGTACGTGGTCTTCTCCAGGACTTCGAGGTAATCCGGCTTGGTTTGGAGTTTGGCCCTTAACTCGAGGTATTCGCTTGTGGGGGTTTGGTGGTCCGGGAAGCCCTTGCCGGCCGCGAAGAGCAGGGTCTCCTTCAGCCTGGCGTCCTGCTGCAGGTCCGGGTATTGCATGCCGGGGGGGTGGACGTGCAGTTCCTTCAGCTTGGGCACGGTGCCGTACAGGCAGTCCACGAAGCCCACGGCGCAGGGCGGCGGGCGGTCGCGGTCCCGCGGGGCTCCCCCCGCCGCCGCCGCCGCCCCGAGCGCGCCCGCCGCCAGCCCTCCGCCCGCGGGGTGCTGGGGGTGCACGGCCACGATGGTGTTGAGCTGCGAGCTGGACACGGCCAGGCTCCACTCCTGTTCCTTCTCCAGCAAGGTGCGGTAGCTGCTGCCCGGCTCCGGGGCGGCGGCGGGGGCGGCGGGGGGAGCGGAGCCGCGCTCGCCGCCGCCCCCCAGCAGCTCGGCCGCCTCGCCGCCGCCGCCCGCAGCCTCCTCCTCCTCCCGCGGCTTGTAGATGGGGTTGTTGCACATCTGGGTCACCGGGTGCGGGATGTAGTCGTAGACGTGGCCCGCCGGGGGCGCCTTCTCCGGGGACCGCTCCCCGGGGCCCCCCCCGCCGCCGCCCCCTCCGCCGCCGCCGCCGCCGCCCTCGGGGAAGAGGCGGGGGCAGCGCAGCGGCACCGAGCCCAGGTCCGCCGCCTCCGCCCGCGGGCCGCGGAACGGCAGCTTCCGCCGCCGGCGGCGCAGCACGAAGGCGAAGAGCCCGGCGGCCACCAGCACGGCGGAGAAGAAGAGGACGAGGAGGCTGAGGATGAGCACGGAGAGCGGCACGGCCGCGGCCGCGGCGGCCGGGGGCAGCTCGTAGGCGGCCGCGCCGGTGGCGGCGGGCGGCGGCGGGGCGGCGGCGGGGGGCGAGGCGGCGGCGGCGGCGGCGGCGGGGCGCAGGGCGGCGGGGCACAGCGCGGCCAGCTCCAGCGAGCGCAGGTCGCGGCGGGCCAGCGGCTCCGGGCTGGCGCACAGCACCTCGCCCACCACGCTGACGGAGCTGAGCGCCTCCAGCCACTGCTTCAGCGGCACCAGCTCGCAGGTGCAGTCCCAGGGGTTGAGCTTCAGGTCGATCTGCACGATGGCGTGCAGGTGCTCCAGCACCCCGGCCACCGGCAGCGCCAGGAAGTGGTTGTTGCGCAGGTTGAGGCGCGCCAGGGAGGTGCCGGCGAAGGCGTCGGTGGGCAGCGTGCGGAGCAGGTTGTCGTTGAGGAAGAGGAGCTTCAGGTTGGGCATGAGGCTGAAGGCCGCCGGCTGGATTTCCCTGATCAGGTTGTACTCGAAGTACAGGTAATGCAAACTCTGCAGGCCCCGGAACATGCCCGGGGTGAGCCGCTCGATGTCGTTCCCGTTCAGGTACAGGCTCTTGAGGTTCGGCAGGTTGATGAACGCCCCGTCCTGCACGTAGGAGATCCGATTGTTCCCCAGGTGTAAGAGATCCAAGGAGGAAAAATTCCAGAAATCGGAGCGGTAGATCTTCTGGATCAAATTCCCGCTCAGGTACAGCTTCTTGGCGTTCAAGGGCCTGGGCAGGAGCTCGGAGATGTTGTGGAACCCCCGCTCCTTGCAGTTGACGGTCAGGCCCAGGTCGTTGATGTGCAAACTGCAAGAGCAGCCGGTGGGGCAGATGATGGGGATGGGGGGCCGGGTCTGGTAGGCAGCCACGGGCGGTTGGTTGGGCCCGGGGTACAGGCCACGGGGGGTCGGGGGAGGCCGGGGTGCCCGGGGCTGCTTGGTGGGCTTGGGCTGCTTGTTGGACGTTTTGTACTCAACAGAGGAAGCGGTGAAATGGAAGGAGGACAGCATGGAGGAAGGCTTCGTAGGCCACGCGTTCTCCTTGCTGGAGGACAGCTGAGGGATGCCCAGGCTGGCTTCCACCTCGGAGTCGGACAGCATGGGGCAGAGCTTGCTTCTTTTGATTTCCCGCAGGTCCTTCCCGTGGAAGTGGAAGGGCGTCTCGCAGGTGATGTCCCCCACCAGAGCAGTGTAGGGGATGCGCTCCAGCCAGCTCTTGAGCTGCACGATCTCGCACGTACAGTTCCACGGGTTCTCCTCCAGCTGGATCTCCATCAGGCTCCTGCCAATGTGGTCCAACATCCCGCGGTACGACAGGACTTTGAGGCGGTTCCCCCGCAAGTCCAAGTGGGTTAAGGACACGGACTTAAATAAATTGGTGGGAAGCATGGGGATAAGATTGTCATTTAGGATCAGGACCCTCAATTTACTTAGGTTTCGAAATGCCCCGCTTTCAATCCGTTTAATGACATTGTAATCTGCCTGCAGATATTCCAGACTTTCCAAACCCAGGAAAGTGTCGTTCCTGAAAATGTCCAATTTGTTTTCGTGCAAATACAACCTCTTCAGAACTCGGAGCCCGTTAAAAGCCCCCGTCTGAATGTCCTGCAGTGCATTGTTCCCAAGGTTAATAGATACAGCGTTGTTCAAGTGAAGAAAACTGTTGGTGTACAATTTCCTCATGGAATTCCTCTGCAGATAAAGTTTAAAAGGTCTCGACCACGACTCTGTTATCTGACTAATATTTATAAATCCCTTGTTGTCACAATGTATATGGAAAAGGCTCTCCTTCACTTCACAGTAACATGGATCAAAGCAGGGCTCATCCAGTTCCTCCGAGTCCTCTATCAAGGGAATAGGTGTAGTCCATGCTAGAGCAATTGTGCTTAGAAGAATTATCCACAACATCCTTCCTTTATGAAGCGTCTCTGCCGTGGAAGGTTTCATCATTTGTTGATGTTTACAAAACTGCAACGGGAAGAGAAACACAGATTTCAGTATTTCTGCCCCGTCCCTCTCCTTTTCCTAAGCCCCTACCTGCTGGACTCATGTCGGGCTCCTGGAAAGTTCAGCAATTGTTGGGCAGACGTTCCCAACCAACTCCAGGGGTGTCGGCTGGGCGAGCCTTGCCCTGATTTATACTCCAGAGATGTTAGACGGCTCCATCACGCGATAGCAGCCTGCCTTGCTCCCCTCCCCATGGTAAATGCCACCTATAAAGGGGACAGCACATGCAGCCCCACACAGCACCACGAGCACACCGAACGTGTTGCGTCTCTCCACGTTTCCCAGGCGTCGGAACCGCCCGGATCTCATCCCCGGGTGCGATTTTAGCCCAGGAGCCATCACAGCCTGCCTCCACTCCGGGGTGGGGGGGAAACACACCAAGTGTGGGCAGATTTCTCCGGTGTCGCACCACATCCTTCATCCATGCAAACTCCCAAAGTTATTGAACCTCCACCCTCGAATCTCCCTCCCTCCCGGCTCGATACGTTCCACACGCGAGTTCCAGGGAATGTGCGGGGTTTGCTGATGTCCCTGGCAGAACGGTTCCCCCCAGAAATCCCCACAGTGTCTTTACCGGAGCAAATGGTTAACGACCCTGACTGGGAAGGAAATCTTCCCTTCGCAAATGCACCGGTGAATTAATGCAACTGGTATATTATCAGATAAATACACACCACATATTAGTCATTTTAGCTGATTAAAGCATTTAGAGATGATTAATCTTTCTAAAGCACATGCCCATGCGATCAGCAGATCTAAAGGGAAGTGACAGCTGAAGAGGCACCTAGGATTGAAACGCTCAGCCTGCCTTGGATTAGGGCATTTTGTGCCCCCTGGACCAAGCAGGAGACCCGGTTAAAAAGCTGAAAGTGGAAGAAAAAAAATACCTTGACACTTACCAGCCGATAAATTCTCTATCCTACTACACACGATTCCGAATGAAGACACCATTCTTCTCCAATCAGATGAAAATAATACTGCCCTAATGAGATGCAGCTCCTTCAACATATGGTTTCACCCTTCCTTTCACCAGATATTTTAAATGTATGGGCACAGGGAAACGCTAAGGATGGGAATAATAGCGGTGGTGATGCAGCCTTCCTTGAATCCCTGAAATGCCCATTAGAATGATTCGGAGCGATCATTGCTTTTAGTCTCAATCTCCCAATAAAAAGGTCCTTTTTGCCTTCCTCGTGTAAGAACTAGAAAAAATTGCCCCCCATCCGCAAACTTAAGAGCAGAAAGATGCATTTAGGGGAGAGAAATGCCGGAGGAACAGGAATCCTTAGGATCAACTTGCAAATGAAACCCTCCCCTGTGGGAAAGAGGAGATGGTTGAAAGCACGAAAAGAGAAATACCCTCTGCAATTAAAACCAGCATCTAATTGGGGAGAAGGGAGAGAGACGAGAGCTATATTGCAGTATCAATCTCTCTGTCTCCTTTGCAAAATATTAGCCACTTAAGTTCTTTCTCTTCTGCAAGGGCTGTAATAAAAATAAAAAAATAAATAAAGAGGATTATTATATCTTCTTTTTGGAAGAGGGGGGTGTCTTTGACCCTAGGCGGAAACAAAAGGATCCAGAAAGGTTGTACTTACCGGTTTGCAGGAGAGATTTTAGCACATCTTTAGCAAAAAAAAAAAAAAAAAAATTATAAAAAAAAAGGCGAAAGAAAGGAAGGGGGTAAAAAAAAAGAAAGCTCGAGTTTAAAGATTGCTGGTTTCTCTCTGCCTCTCCCTCTCTGTGGCTCTCTCTCCCTCTCTCTCTACTCCTGCTGAAGCTGAGGCAAAAGGAAAAAAAAAAAAAAAAAAGGAGGAAAAAAAAAAGAAAAAAAAAAAAAAAAAAAGAAGCAAGCCTGAAACGTGCTGGGAATGCAATGAGCCCCTCAATGATCTTCTTTAGGATGCAGAGCTGCTGTTTGGCACACTCAATGGAGGAGGGAGGAGAGGGGCTGCTGCAGGCTCCAGCGCCGCCGCCGCCTTCTCCGGGCAGCAGCGGCAGCGCGGAGCGGGCGCTGGGGCGCGGCGGGCGCGGGTGCGCGGCGTGCGCGGGGTGCGGGGCGGTGTGTGCGTGTGTGTGTGTGTGTGTGTGTGTGTGTGTGTGTGTGTGTGCACTGTGTGTGCTGTGTGTGTCTGTGTGTGTGTGTGTCTGTGTGTGTGTGTGCGCGCTGCCGCTCCTGCCCTGGATCAGGCTCCTCCACGTCATGAAAATCAGCTTCAAGAAGGGGAACAAACGGAGGGGGCGCGCTCGGCTCCAGGTCGGGGGCGCGCATTTGGGAAGCCCTGACTACACATTTTTTTTTTTTCCCTTGCCTTTTTTTTTTTTTCTTCTTTTTTTTTTTTTTTTTTTTTTTTTTAAAGAGGGATGGAGGGGGCTGGTTGGCGGAGAGGAAGGGAAGTGGGAAACGAGCAGATGGGGGGAGGAAAAAACCTGAGAAGAATCAGAGAGGAAAAAAGCCGCCGGGATGGGGCAGAATTTGCACCCACCCCGCCCTCCCCTAAATAAAAAAAAAAAAAAAAAAAAAAAGGAAAGAAAAAAAGGAGGGAAAAAAAGGGAACAAAAAGCCCAAGTCTGGAGGAAATCAAAGCTGCTCTGACTGCGAGTGCCAGCCGAGGGCTGCGGCGAGGAGCAGCCCGGGGGTCCCGCTCCGGCCGCCCCGCTGCCCCCGCACCCACCGGCTCCTCCGCTCGGTGTGCCCGCCCGTCCCGCGGCCGCTCCCGCCCTGAGCCTCGCCGGGATCCCGCAGCTTCCCGCAGAGCCCAACACCTCGGGGAGACACCCGGCACCTCCCGCATCCTCCCGGCGTGTGCGCGGAGGCGGAGGGGCCGCGCCCGCCTTGCCCCGGAGCCGCCGCAGGTAACGGGATCCGCGGAGGGGCCGCGGCGGGAGGGCTGCGGGGGAAAGTTGGTGGATGAGATGCGCCGGGGGGCTCCGGGGGCTGCGGGCTCTGCCTGCCCCGGGGCTCGGCCAGCCGGGAGGGAAGGGCTGCGGACAGGGCAGGAGGGGAGCCCCGCGCCGCTTCGCGCATCCCCGCTGTCCGCACCCGCGCACCTCCCCGCGCATCCCTGCGCGCATCTCCGCGGAACTCCCGGGGCGTCCCGCACCCCTCGCTCGGCGCCGAGCCCGAATCCCCCTCCCGCACCCCGCGGGGGCTCGGCCGGGAGACACTTAACTGGAACCGCGGCTCGCTAGCAGAAAGTTGCGGGGCAGAGGCGCGGGAGCGGGCGGGAGGTGCCGGGGGCTCCGCGGGGTCCCGCCGCCCCGGGGCCGCTCTGCGCGGCCAGGGGCGCAGCCTCCGCGCCCGCGGACACGCACCATCTTCCCCCGGCTGCCGAGCTCTCCTCCGCCGGTGCAATATGGACGCACCGCTCCCTCCTAATTAAATTGCTGCATCATTCATTTTCTGACGCGGGAGCGACATGGGGTACGGCAGGCTCCGTGCACTGACACCCCCCGTTCGGAACGGGGGGGGAGGCGGGGAAAAAGGGAGAAAGGGGGAATCACAACAGTTTGTTCTCGCAACAAGCTCGCACGGCGGGTTTGGCAGCGACTCGGGAAAGCGAGCTAGACCCCGCTGGGTTTGGGGGGCAGCCCCCCCGTCCCCACGGATGCCGCCCGTGGGGCAGGGTCGGGGTGCGCGGAGGGAGCCCTGACCTTGCAACTTTCCCAAATGCCCCCGAATATCGCTCGTTTTCCTTGCCTGGGCTCCTGCCGTCGGGTCGTGCAGGGGGGCTGGCAGGGGGAGGGAGGGGGGGATGGCCCTGGAATGGGGAGCGGGGAGCGCTGCGGGGATGGACGGACATCCCGGCGGGTCCCCCCGCAGGCAGGGCCGGCCCCGCCACACATGGACACCCCTGTGCCCCCTGCCCCGCTGTGACACGGGACTGTCCCGGGGATGCCCCGGGGGAGGAGGAGGAGGAGGAGGATGGCCCCGTACCTCCCTTTCCATCCTTAATGCCCCCGCAGTTTCCCAGGGGGCTGAGGAGACTCAGATGGACAGAGAGGCTGCTCTCCCGGGGTTTGGCCAGGCCGTGTCCCCTTGTCCCCTCAGCCAGGAGGCAGAAGTCACCGCGGGCCATCCCATCCCCTGCATCTCCCTCCAGCCCCAGCAGCTCCCGGCCTTTGTGTCCCTGCTCCGCACGCTGGGGACAGGACCGCTGTGAGTGTGAGTGGCAGCAGCTCCAGCGAAGGGTACGGCTGATGTAACCAAGATTAGGACGTCACTCGGTTATTAATGGTAATTATTATTATTGGCAAGCGAGCTATCTCCTTGCCGAAGCCCATCCCGGAGCTGCGGGGATGCTGTCAGCAGGGTGGGAGCTGGCAGGTGCCCTTCGGCTGCCTCTTGCCAGCCTCAGTTGTCATCTCTGAAACGCACCTTTCCCCCCTGACAGCCTTGAGAGAATAAGGGAGGGAGAGCCAACTTAGAGGTGGATACTTGGGTAGTTATTGTACCTTGCAGAAATAACCTTACAAGGTTCTGTTTCCACCAGAGGAGAGCGTTCCCCCGCTGCAGTCACTGCTCAGCAGGCACCGAGTGCTCCAGGCAGCCTGCAGTGGGAACCATCCCCTTCCCTTCCTTTCCCAGCAGAAGTGGCAATGCTGGAGAGAAAAGAGGGGGTTTTCTCCTAAAGCTCGCCCTGACTGTCCAGAAAGAAATACTCCAAGCTTTAACAGCCTCTCTGTCTCCAGCAATCCATGGCAAGGGCAGAAGCAATAAATAGTGTAAGGGCGAGGGAAACTGCTGTAATTGTTACAAATGGCAGCTGCTTCCCGGCTCACTGTGCTCTGTTAAGGTCGGGAGCAGTTCGGAGGTGCTGGGTCCGGGTGTTGGGAGCGTTTGGACGCAGCTCCAGCTGCATTTCTGCCCAAAAGCCCTGGGAATTCAGGGATGCCAGCTCTGGGGGCAGGAGGAGCTGTGGGAAGCCCAGGGTGGCAGGGGGAGCGGGGAGCCCCACTCCTTGATCCCTGATGGGATCTCCTGGCCGGAGGAGCTGCCAGCCCTGTGCTCCAGGGAGAGATGCTCCAGGAGCAGGGCAAGCCCAGGGCTCAGAAGGAATATCCCGTGGCTCTCCCTGCCTTGGGAGCCTCCTCAGTGGAACCTGGGAATGCTGGGATTTAGGGAAGGGCAGGGCGCTGGGCTGTGCAGAACGCAGAGCTGAACTCTGAGCACGCACAGAGTGGCCCTGGGCAGAAACACTCCCAGCTGTCTGCTCATGCCATTAGTCTGGGCTCAAAGCTCAGCTTAACCTCCTTCCCTGCTCTGATGACCCCTCTCCTTGTCCCCATGAGATTTCTATATTCCACCGTGTCTTTGTATTCAATATTGAGCTTCCCCTCCCCTTTTATTTTTAGGGAGCCTTTCAAATATTCTTGGGATTCTATATTAGAAATTATTTAAGAAGAAGAAGAAGAAATGTCAGTGTTTTTGAAAATGTTGATAGAGGAAAATCAGAATTGAGAGTCTTCTCTGTGCAGCAGTTAGTGAAGCAGTTTATGAGGCTTCACTTCTCTTATTCCCTCTCTGTTCCCTAATTAATTTATCAAACACAGACAGAGAAACATAATAATCAGCTGGAATTTACATCTAGCCCTTCTCTGGAAGAGACTATTTCTGTTAAACCTCTGCCACATTGTCTCAGTGGTGTTGTAGGGAGCTCTTGCTGTTGTATCAACAGCTCAGCCTCTCTACAGAGGGTCCCACATTGGATTCAGGGGCTTGTCCTGTCCCCCTCGAGCCACTGCCGAGGTTTCCCTGCCTGCTGGAGGGTCCTGTTTGTGCTGGGAGAGCTCAGCCCAAGGCTCAGGTGCTGCTGAGGTCCCTTCATCCCGTTCTGGCTGAAGGCTGGATCCTGTTTTCCATACACTGCTGGCATTTGCCACGCCATATATACAGTACAGGCACGGATTATTGGAGCTCCATGGGCACTGGTGAGATCACACGGAATGGAGGAAGTGTAAGAATTTTAAACCGGGCTTTTCCAGCTGCAATCCTTCAGGCTGGAGAAGCTTATGCCAAGCTGATGCTCCTGGCCACAATTTTTTCTTAGCCCCCTCATTATCAGTTATTTATTAAGCCATAACTATTGAATTTTTTTTCAGGACAGTTGAGCTATTTTTTGATGAAGTTAAGAAACAAAAACGCATCAAATTCTATTAACATGGATTATTTCTAATATAAAACTGTCTTCAGCTACTTGAAACTCGGTGGGACACTGGAGCAGCACAGAAAGCCCAGCCATGCCCTCAGTAGCAAGTTATTTGTAATTGGTTTACACTCATGGGATTTTTTTTTTCCAGCAGAGAAATTTTGCCCAGCATTTGATATGTGTAAATATTAAAAGGAAAGGAGGGAAGAATTAATAGACAGCATTAAAACAGAACAGCAAATACCAGCAAATTGTGAGTGAAGCATTTTTAATGGATAGCTATTAAAAATAAAAGAGAAAAGTAGGCAAAATAAAAGGGAGGTTTTATTGGACAAAATTGACAGTTGTTACCCTCACTGATTCCTGACATTTCAAGATCAGTTTTTTATCTAATGTTTCAACAGCCTTGATTATTTCCTTCTAGTGAACCACACTCAGCTGCAGCTTTTTTCTAAATATGCTGATATTTATTATAGCCAGTGTCAAAAAAAAAAAACAACCCAACTCCACACTCCACTTCTATCTGAGCTTCTCCTTGGCCTTTCCTGGGATGATTCACAGCCCTGGGTTGGCATGCACAGCTTCCTCTGGCAGCAGCTGGAATTTCATGCACGGATCCAAGGCAAAATAACGCCCTCAGGGTGATGTGTTCCCAGCCAAGCTGAGAGCTGTGAGCCACCCTCCAGCCCTGAGAGTGTTCCTCCTGCCCTGAGAGTGTTCCTCCTGCCCTGAGAGTGTTCCTCCAGCCCTGAGAGTGTTCCTCCAGCCCTGAGAGTGTTCCTCCTGCCCTGAGAGTGTTCCTCCTGCCCTGAGAGTGTTCCTCCAGCCCTGAGAGTGTTCCTCCTGCCCTGAGAGTGTTCCTCCAGCCCTGAGTGTTCCTCCTGCCCTGAGAGTGTTCCTCCTGCCCTGAGAGTGTTCCTCCTGCCCTGAGAGTGTTCCTCCAGCCCTGAGAGTGTTCCTCCAGCCCTGAGAGTGTTCCTCCAGCCCTGAGAGTGTTCCTCCAGCCCTGAGAGTGTTCCTCCAGCCCTGAGAGTGTTCCTCCAGCCCTGAGAGTGTTCCTCCAGCCCTGAGAGTGTTCCTCCTGCCCTGAGAGTGTACCTCCTGCCCTGAGAGGTCTCCTCCAGCCCTTCCCATCCTTCCCAGAGGCAGTTCTGCAGCCACAGCCCGGAATCATGGAACCACTTAGCTTGGAAAAGATCTCCAAGATCATCAAGCCCACCCATTAACCCAGCACTCAACCATGTCCCTAATGCACATCAAGACATTTTAAATCCAGTTCCAGGGATGGTGATGCCATGGCTTCCCTGAGCAGCGTCTTCCAGTGCTCTACAACCCTTTTGGTGAAGAAATTTTCCATAATGCCTGATCTAAATCTCTCCTGGCACAACTAAAATCTGTTTCTTCTTGTTCTGTCACCTGGCATGTGGGAGAAGAGTCTGTCCACACCCTCCTTTCCTCCATCACAACAACGTACTGCATCCTTTTTAACCCTTTTTATTCAGTTGAGAGCCTTCTTGTCACCTGGCAGCCCAAGTGGAGGTTTCAATGTCCTAAGTGAGGCTGAACATGGAGCACACAAAGGAAGAGCATGGACTTGGAATTGTGTCTCCTGAATCTCTCCATCCATTGAGCCTGGTGGCAGGACACACCTTCAGATGGCAAATTCATTGCTCCCATTGGAAAAACCTTAGATCATGCAAAAATACTGTTTGGATTCTTGTTGTGGAGTAATGGCTGTGGTTTGCTTTGACACCTCTGCACTTTGCATGTGGACGTTTTCTATTGCAATTTATCCTTTGGTTTTCTTTCCTTTTCACCTTGTGGGCTAATCTTCCATACATCCCAATTCCTGGATTTTGCCTTGGTACACAAAAATGGAGATTAGCTTCCAGTATGTGCTGTAAGCAACAGCCTGGATTTTCAGGGCATCTGGATTTAGAGTTGCCAGAATTAGAAACATGAGCCAGACGAGATCATGCTAGGGCAATTCCCCAGGACTGGGCCATAAAGCCAATCAATTTAAAATGTAATAGAAAGCACCGAGTTCTGGGTGAAGGAAGGCACTTACTGCTCATTTGTAAGAAATGAGCAAAAAATTTGTAAGAATTTGTAAGAAAGAAAAGCTCATATTCTAAATTGCTTTTCAGATCTGACTTGAGCCCACTTTTAGTGATGTCAATGGTGCCACTTCCGTTCAGTCCAGTGGTGCCAGAATTTTCTGTTTGCTGCTGTTGCTTCTCCACTTCCCTCTCTCTTCCTTTTCCTCAGACCCCTGGCAGCAGCACTCTTAGCATGGCTCAGAGGAGGCTCCAGGATGATCCCAGGGATGGAGCAGCTCTGCTGGGAGGAAAAGCTGGCATAGCTGGGATTGTTCACCTGGACAGAAGAAGCTTTGGGCTGAGCTCAGGGTGGCCCTGCAGGGCCTGGAGGAGCTGCAGGAAACATGGAGAGAGACAATTCCCAAGGGATGGAGGGACAGGACACAGGGAATGGCTTCCCACTGACACAGAGTAGGGTTAGATGGGATATTGGGCAGGAATTGTTCCCTGGGAGGGTGGGCAGGGCTGGGGCTGCCCCTGGATCCCTGGAAGTGCCCAAGGCCAGGTTGGACATTGGGATTGGAGTCACCAGGGACAGTGGGAGGTGTCCCTGCCATGGCAGGGGTAGAATGGGATGATCTTTAAGGTCATTCCAAGCTAAACCATCCTGAGATTCCCTGACTCCTCTTTGAGTTAGGACATGGAGACAGAGCTGATTGTTCAGAGGCAGTGAGATAAAGTCATTTTAATGTCATAAAAAAAGGAGTTCACCAGTCGTGGAGGGGATGGTGACAGTGATGTCTGCTCTGCTCTTACAAGTCTTGCCCCAGTTTTGTTTTTGCTCCCCATGACAGAAGTTTTGCAGCAGCCCCAAGCTGGGAACCAGAGGTGATCTTTCATCAGAAATGGGCTCAGCTGGGGAGTTCCAGATGAGCTGACTCACTCCCATTCCACTTATCCCTAATGGAAGCTGTAGACTAATGCACCTCTGTAAAAACAGCCAAAGGGATTTGGGGTCTGAGCTTGTGGGTCTCTCCTGACACCAAATATTGCAGTTCTTGGGTTTCCAGTGTGTGGTGCATTAACTCATTAGCAGGCACTTAAGGTATAATTTTTCTTATGCTAAAATTATGAAATGGTGAGAGCCAGAACGAGCTGAGGTACCCAAGTGTCCTCCTCAGCCTCCAGCTCAAAGTGACCTCCAGAAGAGAACTGCCCTCCCTCTTTCCACCAGCCAGGAATCCTTCTGGAAATTGCCATCAGAAATCAAATATTGTGGCTGCTTTACACGCAGGAGCTCCATGTTTCCTTGTCTGATATAATTTTGTTGAAGAGGAAAATTGCTGGTTTTCTTTTTCAAACTCAGAGGTTTTTTGGCAATTTTGCAAAAAGACCAAATTTCGTTCACCAGGAACTTTGGGATCTGCCATTTTTGGTCACTGCATCCAGGGAATCATTACATGTGGATGCACAAAGAGAATCAGAGGTCTGGGAAGTCAGACCTATCCAGGAAAGACTAAATTAGGATAACTCTGAATGGAAGAATGGAAGAATGGAAGGAACATGGCATTACTTTTGAATTATACAAAAGTATGTTGAAACATAAAGGGAACACTTTGCTCTTTACAAATAACATCAGAGAGAGAACAAGAAATTTGTCTTAATTTGGAACTAGAAAGATTGATATCAAATATTAGAAAGATGTTTGTGATGGAGAGGATGGCAGAGACTGGCTAAGGAGGTCACAAACCCACAATCCTATGGCTGTTCTTGTTGAGGGACAAATTGTTTGTGACCATCTACTACACTCCTTAAAATAATTATATATTGTCAGTAAACACAGGAGGAAAATCCAGTAAAACACAGGTTTGGAACCAGATTCCAAAAGAAACAATGACATAAATATAATGTGAAAGAATTGAAGGTTTCTAGATCAACATGGCTAAGTCATGTACTGGGCATTTTATATCCAGGCCCTGAATTTGTGGAATTGGTTAAAATCATCATCTTGGAAGTATATACATGGATATAGGGATACACAAACACCCACATACCTGCACACCTGCATTCTTGGATGATTTTTGCACATCTTCAATTTGGCAAGGTTCTTGTGTTTAGGGATTTTATTTTCCATTCATTTTCTGACTTTCTGCACCATCCATCCATCCATCCATCCATCTCTGGCTGGTGGGATAGCTGGGAAATACCAGCTCCTTGGGAAGCCACCTTCCAGAAACCAGAACTTTGGGGAAAAAAAATCTCAAATAAGCAGATTTCCAACAAGCCCTGAGCACTGGGGTTCCTGAATGGGGATAAAAATCTTAGGCACAGGGGAAATGTTGGAATGTAAAACCTGTAACAATTTCCTCCCCTCTTTCGTGGTATCAAATGTTTGTAGTTCCAGGGAGTGTGAGCCAGGCTGCCTTTTAGCTGTTGATTTAACTGGGCTTAAAATCCAATGAATAAATTGTCCATAGTTCATCAGCTGGTGAGGTGCTCAGTGCCTACACACCAAATAATAAGCTCCACATCCCACTGTGAGCAGTTTATGGCCAGAAGACTGCGGGAACACCGCGGTGGAACTGTCAAAATAAAACATGTAATGGGCTCATAAATGAAATGATGTTGGTTTAAAATCAAGCCCATAAATACGTGTCACACCTGTCCTCTGGGTGGTCAGCAGCAATCAGGCTGCTAAATTCTGAGCATATTTTCAAGTTGGTGCTGTCTGATTTGTCCTTCCCTCCTTGCTGGGTGATATCGAGGGGTGAAGTGAAATGGTACCACGGCAAAGGGTGCAGCCAAGGTGATGTTAATGTTTCAAGCTAAATAGCCAACAAATCCAGGATAATTCAAGGCTAATTGTGCTTTATTGTGTTAACTCTTTTAAGAAAAAAAACAACCCAAAAATCAATGAAAATAGGATTATAGCAGCTGTTTTCACCTCCCAGCGAGCTTCTGCACTTTCCCACAGAGGTTACTCTGAAGGTGGAAATATTCTAATATAAGGAATAATGATAATAATAGTAACAATAACAATAATAACAACAACAACAACAATTATTATTATTATTATTATTATTATTATTATTATTATTATTATTATTATTATTATTATTCTCTCTATGCAGGGTACTAGAGAAACAAAAACTTAACACAGAAAAGCTTCCAATCAGTGACCAGAATGTGTGAATCCACCTGTGATCTTCCCTTTTCATATCTACAGCTCCATGCCAGGGTCTAATAAATTCAGCTCAATTCTTAGTGCAGTTCTCCCAGAGGTTACCAGTTTTAACAGGCCATTATCATTATTTTTCTGAAGAAGCCATATAGGCAGATCCAATATTTGATGCTTGATATTTGCCCCAAATAATCCCCTGACTGATTTTAGGGTTGTACCCCATCTGCTAAACCAGCTCCTTGCTTCAGCAGCTTCTTCACGACTTTAGGTGGGATTTAGTGCAAAATCTTTTTTCTTGCTTATTTAATATTTGAAGGTAGCTTTGTTAAGTTGTGGAATCGCTCTGTTTAAAATGTAATCTTTTATTTTGCCATTTAAACACCAGAGGTTTTTTTTGGGAGAATCCATTCCTGAATGGATCCAATCCAGCAATGGCCTTACTTAAAGGCCATTGAAGAGTCCCTCAGACTTGAACAATTTTCCAGTTCCCTCTGGAACTCCCTGCCAGGGCTCCATTCCTACCTCTCCTGGCTCTTCTGCATCCTGAAAACCCTGTAGATGTTAAAGCTTTCAGGTCATCAAAGGAACACCAGGATTTCCCAGGTAGAGAGTGATTCCTTTATGTTTTTTTTTTAAATATACAACTAAAATGCCTTGTACTGCTGAGCTGGATCAAAATAAAGCAGCAGAATGGCCAAACTGCTGCAAACCTGTGAGAAGGGAGGCATTGTCTGGGTTTTTGGTGTGCAATGCAGATGCAAACAGCACCATTTCTTTCCCTCCATTTGCATATCTGTAAATGACTGCAAGGCAGGGTAGAAGGAGGCCAGCTGGATTCAATTACAGAGAAAGGTAAAAATCTTTTCCTTCTGATTTTCATTTTGCAGTTTTGAGCAGGGTCACATTCTGAGTTTCTTTCCAGACTTTAGAAAAATGAGTGGAGTTCTCACCGGCGCATCCCACGCGGAGCGGCGCACGGTAATGGCAATCATGGAAAGAAATTCTATTTTTACACTAATAATTAATGTTTTGTCTCGTGCAGCCTTCCCAGTGAGCCACAGCAAGCACACTGGAGGGCATTAGAGCTGCTTAGGGAGATTTCAGGGGACACTGATCTGCAGGACTTTTGCTGACAACCCAAAGGCGGTGTCAAGTGAGAGCCACATCAGGGCAAACCCACCCCGAGCCCATCTGCAGCAGCCCTGAGCACAGAGCTCCCCGGCCTGGGCTACCTCAGGATGCTGGATTTACTCAGGTTAGAGAGGGATTTTTGATGTGTCAGAATTATTTCTAATTTTTTGAGAGGGAATTGAGGCTCCAGGTTAGTGACAGAGCTGCCTCCCAGCCCAGGATGGGATGCAAACCTCTTGCTCAGTGTGATCTTCACCTACTTAGTAATAATAATGATAAAAACAACAATCATCATCACCACCACCAAGAACAACTACAACAACAATAATTACAATAACAACAATATTACCTTTCACTAGCTCCTCATAAGCCTTGATCATTATTTTATGCATCTTATTAAGCTTTTTTTTTTTTTTATATCCTTTGCTTCACACTTCAAGTTGCAGCAGCTCCTGGCAGCTCCATAATTTCTGCCATCCATGCACACACAGCAAGGCAAGGGTGGTCAAACTAGGACACAAACCTAGAGTAGGTGGACAGTAAATAATTATTAATTCTTTCCAGCTATTTGTACCTTATAGAGGTCTCCAGTTTGTTGACACTCTGAATTACTGGCCTTTGCTGGAGAACACAATCCTAGGAGTTACTCATAGACAGACCTTTTGTACTTGGTGCAACATGAAATTGAGCTAAACCTTCCCTCTGCCTGCATTCCCTCATTTCTCACAAGCCTTTAGCACAGCAGAGGATTTCCCAGGTACCCAGGTGCTGCTCAAATGCCCTAAAGTTGGAGGGGGATAAAGGCAGAGCCAAGCAAGTAGAGCAGAGGATTCTCTGGGTTAGGATGACAGACAGGTTAAGATGACAGACTTTGTTCCCCCTCCTACTTAGTCAGCTATATTTATTTTTTTTCAGTGGATTTTCTCCCTTTCGGAGTCTCTCTGTACCCTGCAGTGTCAGGGAAATGTGTTAACAGAGCTCTTCCACCCAGGGAAGGGCATGCTCTTCAGTTTGTGCACAGGGAGGGGAGCAGAGAGGGATATTTGGGGTTTATAGACAGAGCCAGGAATTGGAGGGAGAGTTGGAAAGTCTCGACTGTCTGGCAGCCGTGCTTGGGATGGAGATTCCTTCCACTCCCAGCCTGTGGCACAGGCGCTCCCAGCAGCAAAAGCCATAATCCCTGGCACTTTGGGAATAGTGAGGGCTTTGGACTCCTCATCCAGTCCCAGGGAAGTGTGCTGGTGGTTATTTCAGTCCCAACCTCGTCTCACATTAGCACCTGGCGGCGTGGGGATGATCAGTCCCGGGAAGGGAGGCGGGAGGTGTGTGCGTTTCCATCCTGTCTGCAGGAAATCATAGCAGGTTCTGGAGTTACTGTGATTCTCACAGGACTGGGGAAGGTTCCCACCTCCTCCAGCCTCTCTTGTGTAACCCTGAGGACTGGATTAGAGCCCTGGCTGCTTGGCTTGGAAGGTGGTTTCAGTCTAAGGCTCCTGGGAGTCCATTCATTCTCACCAAAACACCATTTGTTCCCGCTGTCTCCCTTGCAGGTAACCTGGCTCTGACACAAAGTAGTCCCTCAAAGAATCCTTGGCTAATTTTAGCAATCCAAGGGTAACTTGCCCCATTTATTGCAGGTGGAAGGAGCGAAAAAACCTTTCTGCACCAAGGCCTTTTTTCTGTTTGTGCGAGTGAAGCGAGAGCCTGACTTTAACAGAACAGATAAAAATAAACCCAGCCATGGACAAAGCCAATTATGTTCTCCATTGCCTAGGGATGGGCAGCCTAATTTGCAGCTGACAGCAATTTGATGGACTGAACCATCCTTTCTCTGATCCAGCATTTGAAGTAATTTTTATTGTAAACCAATCATTACCATGCAGGACTCTCCGTACCGCCGGTGTCACCGTGACAGATTCCCACAGCAGCGCTGGTGCTGCTCCTGGGATTTTTCCTCCCATTCCTCTCTTCCCTGATGTGTTCTGGGAAGCTCTGGCCATGGCCCACCCTGGCCCTGTCCCCAGCAGGGGCTCTGGGCACGGCAGCTGATGGGTGGTGCAGAGGGACAGTGCCAAACACATCCCCAGCACTGGGGGACACGTTTCCAATCTCCTCGCTGTCGTTTTGGCAGGGCTGCTAAATTTAGTCCTCCACTTGGGAATATGCAGACAGCACATTAGGCTGGGGGTTTAGCAGCACACAATTTCTCCATCTTCATCTGCAATGGCCTCTGATTTTGCTCTCTTATGTGGTTTATAGGTCATAAAATGATTTCCCCCTCCCCGAGGACATTGTACTAGTTTGTGTCTGACATCTGTGCAATCCAGTAAGTCCTAAGCTGTCGTGTAGCATCCTTCTGTTCCCTGAATGGCCACATGGGCACAGCTCCTGCCCAGAGTTGCTGGACAGAACACCACTTCATTAGAACCAGCTGGAACTTGTTTCCACCAGAGCTTCAGCAATTTCTCTTTGCAGCAGCCAGAGTTGTTGGAATTTACTCATCTGCACCAGAAAAACTGTGCTGGGCCATGGAAGCTGTGGGGTGAGGAGGTACAGGGAATTTGGAGAGGATATGTGGAGGGTGAAGATCTGCTGCTTTTGCAGAGGTGGTGTGATCATCATCCCCTTTCCAGGTCCACAGGAGCTCACTACAGACCCAGGAGGCTCCATCTACATTTCTCCCTATTTTTAGCTGTGAAATCTGCAGTTTCTTTCCTTCCACCGTAGTATTCAGTAAAGACTGATTAACAAATGATAGACACCCACTGTTGCTAACAGGAGCAATAAAACCCTGTAATTTTCATGAGACAGGTCACCAAGACTTTCCTCTAATCCTGCAGAGTTTCAGCAACACCTCCACTCCTGCAAAGTCCTGAGGTAAAGGAGGGTTATTGAGGCTGTGTCGTGGAGCACTGAGATGCTGGGACAGGCCAGGGTCAGGGTAATTTGTGCACCTCAGCTTCTTCTCCTTCCACTCACGTGTGCCAAGGTACCCTTGTGCTGAAGAGCTGTGAGGAACAAACTCTGTATTTTCCACTCCTATGCTTTGTGCCTTATAATTTACACTGATTACACGTTTGTATTGGCCAAACATAGATATATCGATTTCATTAGCTCAAAAAAAAAAAAAATCAGAGGGGGAGGGAGAAATGTGTTTAATCACTTCAGAATAATTTGAAGGTGCTTATTCCAGAAGCAAATCTAAGCGGGGTGTGTCCTGGCAGGGAGGCTTCTGGAAACATCAAGGCACAGGGATGCTCTGCCACAGAGGGGACCAAGGTCCTGCAAGCTCGAGTTCTACCCCTGCAGGGACTCAGGTGTGGCTCCTGCCCTGGGTTTTGGGGTGGGATTTGGTCATGCAGGTGCTGGAGAGGTGCAGGATCTGCACTGAGCATGGAGAAGGGCTCGGGGTGGGGCTGGCAGATCCCATGGTGTCGCTCTATTGGGAACGGAGAGGAGAACGACACAGACTCTCCTGTGTGTTGAACAGGAGAGCAAAGTTTACTATTCTTGATCTTCTTTTATAGACATGTTTGAGAAAGCCTGAGAGGTAAAACTCTCATTGCTCACTAAAGGAACACATCACCATCACTGGTTAATTGGAACATCACCCCTTGACTGTTTCCCTAAACACCTGCAAAGATTGTTGTCCTTTACCAAGGACTGTTTGGATTCTTCCTCATCCATTCTCAAGCCAGAATGAGAAGCCTGTGACTTGGTTTCACACAGGCTCTGTTCCCTTCTTTTTGCATTTAGCATCCCCACCATGGTGTGTGCCTGCACGGTCCCATGGGAAGGGCAGAGAGGCTGGAACACGCAGGAGACAGGGCTGGGATGGCTCTGGAGCCGCCACCGGAGTTCCTGGGATCCCTGCACGGGTCTGGGCTGAGAACGGTGCCCTCATCCAGCGGGGAGCGCTGAGAGCAGCCCAGTTTCCTGAGCACTGCTGTGAAAGGAAACAGATTGCCTCGGGCAAGACCTTTAGAGGGTCTTACACTTGTGTTGGTGCTTTCAGAGTGCCAGTTCTCGCTGTGGAACACCGGCTCTCCGGGATGGAGCCGGGCGGGATGCACTGTGGTCCGGGCGCACCTGCCGGGGCTGCCCGTGCTCATCCTCACCCAGGGAAATTCGGGGAGCCAGCAGGATCAGCGAGCATCCCAATATTGCTGCTTTGTGTCACGGAGCCCCACAATGGCCTGGCTTGGAAGGGACCTTAAAGCCCATCGAATTCCACCCCCCGGGCACAAGAAATAATTCCATTGCCGGGTACTGGCGCAGCTGCGTGCAGAGGAGACTCCAAATCCCAGGAAATATCACAGAATCATAGAACAAGGTCAGAGAATGGTTTGGATTGGGAAGCACCATCCCATCACCCACCTTTCACCATCCCAGGCTGCTCCAAGCCCTGTCCCCCCTGGCCTTGAGCATTTCCAGGGCTGGGGCAGCCACAGCCGTACCCCAGTGCCCTCAGCCAGCTGTTTGCAGCAGTTAAATACATTTCTATCAAATGTAGGTTATGGTCAAAGGTTGCTAAAATTGAGGCTAAAATGGAGGTTTCAGAGCTCCTGTTCAAACCCACAGGGTTTGGAGTTTCTGTGCACGTTTCCCAGTGATTTCCACAGGCCTGGTCCTCCCACCTCTTTAAAATAAGCTTTAAGACTATTCATCTTGCAGCACTCTATGTTTAGACACTTATTTTTAAGATCTTTTATTTCATTTTTAATGTATTCCCTCTTTCTGGAAATGAAAAAAAAAAAAAAAAGCTTGCTGGGAAAATAATTTAAATTTCCCTTTTTTCCCCCCACATTTTTGCATGTTGATTACTCACAGGTATCTCTAATTCTTCTGCAAGTTCTCTGAGTCATGAATCCTTCCCCAACAACCACTGCCATGCTCAGCCTTCCCACCCAGCACAGGCTCCAGAACAGAACATTGAAAAAGGAGTTTTTCAATCAAATTCTATTTTGAAATGAATTCTCAAACCCTAATTTATCTTTTCATTAGATAAACCCTTGATAAACACAATAAGCAGAAGTCTTGTGGCAGCAAATTCCTGCAAATAGTCACTCATTCTAGTTCAGTTTTTTGCTACATGATAAACCAATGTGTTGATTTTTAAGTATCCCCAAGAAGTTTGAGCTCATTTTTATTGGTGGAAAAATTGGTCAATAATTGTTATTATATGATCAGTTTGCCTCAAAGTTTGTCTTTTGTATAGATTTTAATATATCTATATAGCTTAAACCAGTTTTCTGAAAGGGAAAAATAATATTTTAACTCATTTGGGGGATTATAAAAGGAGTCATTTTCTTGAAACTGGTCCTTAATACAGATAATAGCTCTTGGCTTCACCTCAAGATGCTTAACAAGCCCATCATTAATTGTGACTAATGAAAAATTAATTAAACTTTTTCTAATCTAATACCAGATGACAAATCATTATAAATCATGTCCTTCGTCATTCATGTCACTAAAGCCAATAATGGAGTTTGAAAGTTCACACACACACACACACATATATATATATATATATGTATAAAACAGTAAAGAAATACACAAGGAATTGTGTTGGTTGTCAATAGTTATTGTTATCAGCAGCTTTTAAAATTTCTTCTTAAGATTCCCAGAATTCTCAATAAGGTATGACCCTGCATGTCATTTTTGGAAGATTTAATAAGAAACCTTAACATTTCACATGATCAGAGACTCCTGGTATCTGCACCAGCCTGGAAGGGAATCAGCAAAACTGGGGAGATTTAGAAGGAGGAGGGCAGAATTATTACAAAGTTTGGCAGGACATCATTTAAATAAAAAAAAACAAAACAAAACAAAAATGCCTATTGCACTGGATTTGAAACTCTTACAATGAAAACAGGGAACTGTTTTTTTTTCTTTCTGTTTGGAATTTTCCCGAGTGACTCACTGAAGCAACAGCAGCGAGATCAATTAATTGTGTCTGCAAACCAGTTTAAAGGGGGCCCCACGCCTCGGATGTGCAGAATTAACGGGGAGAACGCTGAGCACGCCAGGAGCCTTCCACAGGCCAGGCCAGAATCCCTCTGATAAATCCAGTGGGTGTTTCCAGGGTACCAGGACTAGCTCACAACCCCCAAAACCTGACTCACATCAGTTGTAGCTGCTGAGGCTCGACACGACCCTGACCCTTCTCAGCAGCCCAGTGTGGAATTGGGGCAGCCCAGGTGAGGTGAGTGAGGAGCAGCCCTGGGGATGCTCCAGGAGCAGGATGGAGCTGTGCAGGGGGAGTGGGGCAGGGCAGGACCTCCTGCCCAGCTCCGGGCCCCATCCATCAGCTCCCAGCGCTTCCCTTGGCAGGGAAGGAACCTTCCACGTCGAACCTTTTGTCAGGATGAGAGGAGAGACTTTCCTTTGAAGTAACTCCTGCTCTGTGCGTGCTGTGCTCCCTGTCCTTTATTCAGCTGCTCTTCCAGGGCTGCCCAGCCCTCAGCTGCTCCTCCTCAGGGCCACGGGACTGACCTCTGTCTCTGACATCCCTTTATTCCCTTCCCCTCCCTTTAGGCTCTCTCTGGGCTGTGTCCAGCTCCAGTTCCCCTCCTGGCTCACCTTGTGAGCATCCCCTATGGATCTATACATACCCCTGGGCAAGGCAGAGCTCAGCAGCACATCCACATCCCATGGAATTGCCCTCCCCGTGTCCCCTCTGTCCTGCTTTTGGGGTGCAGCTGTGCTTGGGGACAAAAGCCCTTCCCGCTGGACTTATTAAAGCCCCCAAAGTTGTTGATGTGCTCCAATAATTACTGCAGCCCAACACAAACAGATTTTCTGCCTCTCCCTCTCTCTTGCAAAAGCCCAAATTGATTTATTTTCAAACTCAAGCATCAGTTTGCCAAGTGCAGGAATGTGTAATGCAGCAATTATGGGCATTCCCCAAAAGCTGCTTTCATGTATTTATGAAGAAAGCTCCCATGGGTAACGCTTCATCTCAAATATTTGACTTGGAAATGCTTTTATTTTCTCCAAGTTCTTTTCAGATTTCTCTTCTGAAAGCTGATGTGATATTTTTCATCTCATGTAACATTGCTTTGAAAGGCCACATTTTCTAGCCATGGTTTTGCCATGCAGGACTTTTAGGCAGCGAACAAACTTTTATGGTGACATGAAATTATTTTACAAAAGAGATCACAGCACCACTTTTCTTTTTTTTTTTCTCCAAATACCACACTTAAACTGTTTTGTTTGGTTTTTTTTTGGATCATCTGTAATTCAGGCTTACTGAATATTTCCATCACAAAGTTCCTGGTGCAGAATATGGTAGCGGGGATAGAATCCAGAATTCGCTTCCAGCGTGTGAAATGTGCAATTATTAAATGGAAATATTTAAATATTTAACTCCCACTATGCTCTTGGGATCACAATGCCAATAAGAGGCTTCAGAAAAATTAGTTGTTTCATCAAGTAGAAGCACCTGAGGAGGGTCCATGGCCAGGGTGGTCTGCCAGGGCTTCCCAAGGAGCAGAGCTGCCTTCAGGAGGAAGCTGGGGATGATATTTATAAGGAATGAAGGGTGGGATCTGATTTAGCATCAAAATGTTGAACTTGAAATAAATAATCATCCAGTTATGACAGCAGTAAATGGCAGTGGCACTCAGTTGAAGGGAGTGGCAGTGGGAAATAGGAGTGTCCTGCACAAGAGAGCTGCACCAGGGGATGCTCAGGGCTCTCACTGCAAGAATTGACCTCAGGGGTGGGTTTACCTCAAGAATTAGGTAAGGAAAGAAAGGCTGTCCCTGTGCTCACTGTGCCACAGAAGGTGTCAGTGCTGCCTGACTGTGGCTCTGAGAAGATAAAAAAGAAGATTTCTTTGTGACCCCCTGCTATCTTTAATACTCCTTCAAGCACTTGGGACAATCCTGAGGACCCCCCTGATATGAAATGAAAATAAAAATGGAATTTCTCTCCTTTCAGAGCCTTTCCTCAGAGCCAGAGCTGCTCGGTGCTGGCTGGGGCTGTAATTCATGAGCATTTCCAGCAGGAGCCAGATGTAGGAACTCTCATTTTCTATGGCAGATTTCTTCTGGAGCCAGCATTACCAAGCCATGATTAGATCAGATGACACCATGGGAAGTTTCAAATGGAGAAAAAGCCGGAGCAGGGATGCTGCAGAGCTGGAATGTTCTGTCCTCAGTGAAGGGCCTTCATTCCCAGGGATCCTGTGAAAGGCAGCAGCTCTCTGATGAAGCTCAATAATTTGGATTTTAATCCCTAACAGCAGCCACTGCCTGGGTGTTTGATCACAGTGTGATCTTTTCCTGTCAGCCCTTTGCTCTGCAGCAGGATCTGGGGGATTGAATTCCCCAGGCTGAAACAGAGATATTTGTATTTACTGAAACGATGCCCCTTTGTATTTATCTCTGCATTTATCCATTTTATTCTCTTTCCAAGGCAGGATTTCCATTGACTAACACCATGGGAAATTTAGGATGAGCCAGAGCCAGTTAAAAGCAGAGCTGTGAATTCATCTGCTTCAGTTCCAGTGCTCTTTTATGGAAATCAGGACTCTAACCAGGAACCTTTTGTTGTCACTTCGTGAGAGTTGGTGTGGCAGGATAAATTGAGTCATTAATTGCAAGCCCACCAGTGGGATCTTGAAATATGGATATGATGTGTGGGAATGCATGGGAAGCTGAAGGAATGGGATGTGCAGAGCCTGCCACAGTGAAAAAAAAATATTGAATATGAAAGGTGAGAACAGAGGAATTGAAAAGCAAAAGGTGATTTTAAAGAAAACACAACTATCATCTGCAAAAAAAGGGGGAACAGCGATAAGAATTAAATGCTGGCTATTCCATATTATTCCAAACATTAGTTACGGAAAAGTGCCATAAATTAAATTTCATGGCATCCTATAAAACGTGTGGATTTTATGTGTTTCCCATCCCTAACTCCTGGCATTTAACACAAGCCCCAACAGGTGGAGTGGCAGGAAGAGGAGATCTGGGGAGGGATGTTGTTAAAGGTATGTTAGATATATTCAGATGCTGTTAAAGGGGTCTTGCCCCTCGGAAGCTTAGATCCTGAAATTCTCCTTATTAATTTGGATTAATTGAACACTTTCAAATTGTGATGAAGTAATACAAATGGAAGGAATTTATGAAAATTTGTGGCAGGAATACTGAAAACACTGGCTTTTCCAGCAGTGCAGAGGGGGAGAAATCACTGCTGGATCTTGTGCAGCTCTAGCAGCCGCTCTGATGGTGATGTAACCTTAAAAAAGCACTGAATTGGGCTGTCAAATAACCTGAGCAGCAACGTGTGTAGATATATATAAATATATCTGAAGTGTTACATAAAAGAGGAATTTTAATATGTTACAAAAACTGGTAACATGATGGCAAGAAATCTGTTAATTAGCATGTCTGCCGTACATCTTTTTGAACAGTCACCTTAAGAAGAACTGAGGACAGTGTTAGCAACGATGTGATACAAAATAATTAGCTTGTTTTCAGGGCTTAAATAGTCATTACTTTCCTGTGAAGTCCCTAATTAAGCTAATCCTAGTTTATAATACATTAGCAACAACTATTTATGTAGAAGCTACTTCTTAGGGGGCTAAAAATAACATTCAAGTTTCGAAACGCTCCAAATGATCTGCAAAATTGTAGAGCTCGGGACAGGAACAATACAGACTGAAAAAGTTATGTAAGAGCTTGATGTATTCCTCGCTGCCCACATGAAATTCGCTCACCTGAAGGCTGCAGATACAACTGTTTAAAGGCTTTCATGAAACAATTTTCTCCTTTCTACTCTCAAAGCCCATGACAGGCTGCTACCACGATTTTCTCAGGAGGTCCTGTTGCAGCACTGCCCAATTATTTCCTAAAAAGTGTAAAGATTTTTCTCCCTGACTCACAGTGTAAGAGATGAAGGAATGATTTTCAGTTTGATGTTCCACTTCAGTCAAAGGAAAAGAACTGATAACATGAAGTTGACACAAAACAAAGCACAAAAGTCGGTGCTGTTGGACAAAATGGGCTTTGACCTTCGTCCACACACAAAAAAAAGGAGCTCTGAAAAGGTAGAAAAAGATACAAAAAGAGGAAGATCCATATCTTGCAGTTGCAAGACTTTTTCCCAAGTGGACAGAGTTATTGCTTTCCTTGACTTTTTGCCTTGCTCCATCATCTATCTACCTGTGGTCAGTTGGAGGCAATGTTTAGGTACAAAGCCCTCAAGCCATGCAGGAATGAGCTCTGATGAAATTATCTGAGGTGGGAAAATCCAGCCTGGTGTGGAAGACCAAGGTCTCCCCTCCCAGCCAAAAGGAAAAGTAAATTTCCAATTTACTGGAAAAAATGAAACAGCCAAGGAATCCTACAAAAGATCAAAATGAAGCAGGAAACCTGGATCTCCCCATGGCTTGGATTTACAGGGAAGGAATTTCACTTTCCATTTAAAGACAGAGCTGAGCTTCTCACGTAAATAATTTGTAGAAGCTTCTTTATCAGCTTGGGCTGAAAACGTGAGCGAGGTAACCACGGTGAGAAAGGGCCTGAGATCCACCTGAAGTGCCACGAACCACGGGGTTCCCTCCAGCTGGCATCCCACTGAAACCTGTGCTGGCTGCATCACATCATGGAATATTCTCTCTGTTCCCCCCGTACAGGATCAATGATTGATCCACTTTTCTTACATGGGCTGTTGAATGTGTTGTAAGAGGCAAAATATACACAGTGTGTGCAGGGGAGGGAGATTTCCTGTGAGAGATATTTACAGAGCTGTAAAGCCCAGGAACAGAGGTAAGGCAGAGAGCAGGGATGTGTCTCCCTCAGGTGTGACAAGCAACTGCTTTTCATGCCCACTTTTAATTTTTTTCTGCATGACAGGTACAAAAAAACACTCCATAGACAATTTGCTGAGGCAAATATCAGCGAGTCCTTGATTTTAACCCATACAAAACAGAGAAAAAAATTCACCACAATGCAACAACGTCCCGCAAAAATGTGATCTTGTGTTCAGAGCAGAGGCAACATGTACACAAATTACCCCATTTTTTGTGTTGTTTGCCTCTGAATTGAGAGTTGAAACTCCCGAGTCTGTCCCCAAGTGAGATTTTGGTAGCACTTCTCAAGCCTCCATTATCACCCTGCTGAAGGCTAGGACAGGCCTTTTAAATTCAGAAATCCTTAATGCACACATGTACCAGGCTCAGGCTGATTTTTTTATGAGCACATTTAAGTTGGAAAAGATTAAGTAGAATTAAACATGGATGCCTTTTTAACAGAGCTCTCTCCCAGAAGAGATCCCTTTCTTCAGCACTCACTCCAAAGACTCCTTTAGCACTGTTAGAGTTGACTGCAAATGACAGGCTGTACACAGGAAGCAGACATTTATGTCCCTATCATCACTTATTAACTGTTGTTATTGTCGCTGACAACGTCGGGATAATAATAGGGATCCTCTCAACAGCTGGCTTGGAGATGTAGGAGTTTATGACATTCAGAAGTGTCTCAGCAGAAGTGACAGGTGAAGGCATGCTCAGAAGCAATTTATCCTGGGAAGAGAATATAAAAGCCATTCGAGCTGGCTGAGACCTTGGGGGGTCTTCACTAACCCTCAGGATTTGTTGTAGAGGTTGAAAAGCAGCAACGTTTTCTTTTAATAAGGTATCACCTGTAAATCACTCCCCAGTGCTAGCATGCTGCAGCTCATCCAGGAAAATCACCGGCAGGGAATGATGGTGTTGCACTAAACGCGGTGGGGCAGCTGTGGAGGAGTGGAAAAAAGCAGGAAAAGCAGCTGTCAACCGATCCAGCATGGAGGGGATGTGCTGAGAGGTTGATTTCCTTCAGCTCTGGTAAGGTGTGGGATTCTTCTGAGCAGGGTTTGGCTGCTGAAAGGCTCGGGCCTGGAGAGTGGGTAATGCCTTCAGCTTCCCAGATTTTTATTTTGTGGGGACCTGAGACTTTCAGGCACCACCTCACCTGCAGTGCAAAGAACTGGATCCTGTGTCCTCATCCACATGCACTTCTCCAAGCTCTGGTCCACCACCAGCCAAAGCCCCAGGATCACTCACCACCTGCAGCTCAGGTTTCCATGGGATTCTCAAAGGGATTTCTGTGATCACCCAAAACTTATGGATGTCGGCTAAAACCCTCCTGGATCCAGTAAATCTACATCCATAGGACTTCAAAAGAAGGATTTAAAAGTACAGCTCCCCAGCTTGACAGAAGGCCAGCTCCACATGAGTGACAGACAGACAGACAGACAGACAGAGCGGCCTGAGCAGCCCTAAGTCGTGCCCCTGCCCTGGTGGGCTGGGAGAGACCTCAGCAAGGCTTGGAATGCCAAGATGTGGCCAAAGGAATATTGTGTTGGGAGGTTTGCAGCTCAGCCTTCAGAAAAAGAGGTGTTTGGACAACGCTCTCATCACGTGCTGGATTCATGGGGTGGTGCTGTGCAGAGCCAGGAGGTGCATCTGGTGATCCTTGTGTGCCCCTCACAATCCAGGGAATTCTGAGGTACCCAATGCTCTGATTATCATCTCTAGCCTCCAAGGCTGCCACTGTCCCTGCTCCACCAGCTGCAGGGAATCTTCCCTGCTGGCCAAGGAAATAAATCTTTACACCTTCTCCAGCCACAAACAAATAATTCTGAGTGATCAAAATCAAATGGCTTAGGCAATGTGTTATCTGAAGTTGGAAGAGGCAGATTTCAGCTGTGACAAACCAAAGGCAGGGGGAGCATTATTAGCCAGGCTGTGTCTCCCAGGATTAGAGGTAGGAGATCTAATATATAGAAGGACCCAAGGGTGGGATTATCCTGGGCTAATACACCCTTTAGGTTTTGAAACTGCAGCCAAAGCAATCAAACCTGTTACCATAGCATTCGTTTTAATGCACAGATAAATTTGTAGCTCTTGTTTATATAGCTCATCCTCTGGAGGCACTAATATGATTCCCTTTAAAACTCAAGTTAATGAGAAAATAATGGACATTGTGGATATAATAAACATTTTTCCCACTGTCACTGTCATCATCTTTTATACAGTCAGACTGATCTTTGAAAGTATAAGTTGGATTTATTTTATGTACCACAAAACCTTTAAAAATCTTTCTTTAAACTGAGCTTTCTGATTCCAGCCTAAAGCCAGAAACACTCACTGTCTAAACATATTTATAAATCAGTGTATCACCCGTAAATCTTACCTTATCCCTAATAGGAAATTTAAAATTGTAACTCTTGAAACTTCACCTTGGCAACGCACATTCTTATTTTATTGGCTTTCCTGGACAGAAAACGCTGATGAGATGGAGAATGTGGCCAGGGAATAGGGATTGCATCTCCCTGGCTGGGGGCAGTGAGCCGTGTAACGAAGCCATGTGTGTTTACTTTCCTTTGGATACAGCACTGCAGCAAATCTTCAGCCTTTTTCAAGGTCTTTTCAAGTTTCTTTTTAGCCCAGAAGTTGTCCTTCAATCCTTTTGGACCAGCTGAGGAGCTCCATCCTCATGGAATGTCCTCCAGTGCAAGGACATCAGCAGGTCTGATATGAGCTGGTACCAAGCTGCTACAAAGCTCAGTAATTCACTTTGTCTGGGAAGGATGGGTGGTCTGTACATAATTTACATTATCTGGCATTTGTTATTCATACCTATAAACAAACACCTGTGTGGATTGGGCCTTCAGACATTTCAAACTTCCTAAGATTTAATAACAACAGCAGTAATGTAATTTGCTGGGACTGATGTTTTATCCTTGGCCTCACTTGAAGATTGTGGGAGTTTTGGTCTGAGCAGGAAGATTTGGAGGCTGCTGTTGGCTGTGCCTCTGCTGAGGGTATCTCCCTTGGAAAATTCATATTGTTACTCCGTAGCTTTTGTCTCTGCTGCACCTGGATTTTCTTAATCTCACCTGGATTTGAGACTGTTCCTGCCCTCCTTCAGTCCAGAAGTGTGGCCATGCCAAATCACACCCGCCCTTCCCTGCAGCTCTGTGTTGCTCCTGTCCTGGGGACACTTTGGTCTGTCTGGAGAGGCAGAAGTATGAGAGAGAAGAGAGGAATGTAATAGTAAGAACAATCTTGTGGGGTCAGGACCAAGTTAAATTTCATCTCCCTGGGCTTCTCCAGAGTCTGCTGCCTGGTTCATGAAGAAGAGCTGTGTTTTCATTCTCCCCCTGGACATGCAGGCTGAGGTGCTGAGATATCCCAGGATTTTTGAAGCCTCGTTTCCACAAAGCCCAATGTCAAGGCTTGCAATCCTGCTGTTAAAATGGAAATGTAATTATTGACTCGGAAAAACGCTGCGCTGGGAGGTCACTAATGAAGTCAGCCCCAAACGAGGGAATTGGAGAGGGCTGCATTGTTAGAGCCACTAAGAAATATCACCTCAGTTGTCAGCAGTGGCAGGAGAAGGACTGCAAGGTTTGGCTCGGGGTTTGTGGCTAAGCACAGCCACACAAAGTGGCAGGGCTGAATTCGGATTTTGGGAGTCCAGGACACAGGCTGATCCTGTCAAAAGCCAGGACTGGGCATTTAATAAAGGCCAGACTTAATTCTGCTGTTCCTTGGGCTCTGGACAACTCACCAGAGTGGGAGATTCCTCCTCCAGCTTGCCCACCTCTGGGACACCAAGCCTCTCCTCATCCCTGTTTTCCTGTCTGCTGACACAGTTGGAGTCAGACCCAGCCGGTCCCACTGGGATCTGAGCAAGAAAACCAGTCCAGTTTTCCTCCTGACAGATTTACTTTAAATAAGTTTATATTTCTAATTGCTTTGGGACATGAAACACGTATGGAAAGATCTCGAGGGATTGGGTTAAGTAGTTTTAATTATGACTGGCCTCTATGGAGAAGCATTACTTGAGTATGTATTAAGAAATATACTCTTGGTTTTTTAACCCCACTTGGTGTGTGGGAATTTTCTATATCTGAAAAAGAGAAATTAATTTAAATTTAATGATGGTGTCTCATTAATTCTGCACACCTGCTGTGATCTACCATGTACAAATGATATCCCAGGTACCACAGTGTAGGAATTAGGGATCTGATCTATAATTCTTGCAAACAGCCCAGGCAGTTGGAAAGGCCAGGGATTCAGTGAGCTTGGTTTAGGATGCCCTCACACCTCTGGGCAGATGTAAAATTGTTCTCCACGCTGTGTTTCCAATGTTAGAGACACCAAACAGCCCCATTTCTGCTCCTTTCCCTGGGGACTATTTCAGTTCAGCTGATCTTACTGCTGGGAATAAATTCTCAATTTTTGATCCCATTTCTCCTCTAATCCCATTTATCCAACTTGTAGCCCCCAAAAGGATCCTTCCCCTCCTCGGGGTGTTTGCCCCAGGGAATTTTAGACCATTCTTGATGTTGTCTTGTAATTATAGCTCAGCTGACCTCCATGTGTTCCATATGTGCCAGCAAACAGGGAAAACATCCTGAATCAATCCATTCAACGCTGAATCATTTTCCTGAGCTCTCACCAGCTCTGTTTCACTGCATTTGGTGTTTGATTTGTAAAACAGAAATCCCCAACTGCTGCTGCAGGATGGATATTCCACTGAACAGAGAGGAAAGGATTATGTAATAATAGCAACAACAATAATAATGATAAATGAAAATAAGAACAATAATATCATAATCATCATCTCATTTTTTTTTTATCTTGCCAGGGAAATATTCCATTTTATTTTGAGGTTTGCTTGAATTAATTTTAGCTGGAGTTGGGGTTGTCAGAGCCTGAGCCCAAGTCCAATGAAGACTTCCAGCTTATTTTAATGCATATGATCAGATTGGGATTTGAAACCTCAGGTCTTCAGTTTTCAAGATCCTGACTGACACAGATCAATGGATTTTATTCCAGAAACTCAGCTGGGACAGTTAATGCCCATTAAGGTGGAGACAGTGGGGTCCAGGCAAGTGTCAAAATGTTCTTCTGAATTGGATATTATTAAAAACCTCAAATTTGTGGATTGATACAAATGTCTGGAAGCACGGTATTTTAACTATTTGATTAGACAAGCCAATGAGATAAGGAGGGGAGATAAATTAGTGCATAATTTGCCATTTATTGAATGACTACTGCAATATTTTTCACTCCTTCCAGTCAAGTGGGTGTTTATTTCCTGCATAATTTGTTTAAGACCCAACTTCCCTTTCCAGTAAAATTAATTCCCCTCCAATCTGGGACCATAATTCCCAGGTCTGTGCTGCAGTTGGGTGTGGTTGGGAAGGTTGTGGGTGTAACTTTGGGGGATTGTGGCATAACTGGAATGGGGGAGTAGGAATTGGACTTTTTATTTTATTTTGGGAGATGATAAGATTTTAAGTGCCTTGTGTCTTCTAATTGCCTTTCATGACCCTTTGGAGCTGCAATCAACTGGTTGAGAAAAGCAGCACTAAAAAAATCAAATTTTGACTTCTGAGAATTAAATTCTCAAGGATTTCCTCGAGGATAGGGCATTTTTGCATTTTTTACTTTGGAAAAATATTGCTGGAGGGACAAAACAATCACATCAGTGATTTGGTCACTCAGGATAAATCATGGTTGTTCTGTTCATTTTGATCCAGAACACTCCTTCCTTACAGTTTTAGAAATGTTGTCCATTCTGAGGCTTAATTACCTCAGATCACTTTCAGAGCTTTGCAGAATATATGATTTTATATGAATAAATTATTTTCTCAAGAATCCAGTGGTATTAGAATCTATTCCCCAATAGGAAATTGTCATTTTAAGTGCAGAGATACAAATAACAATCCTTTTTTTTCCCTTTCTCTTTTAAAGATAACTTATCTAATACTATAAAGCCAATATTAAATAAATCTGGGGATGCAACAAGGTGCTACATAAATAATTCACTTTAGCTATTAATGAAATTCCTGTGCTAATACTCATGGATTTATTGCACACCAACCATACACACATCAAATCTACCCAGAATTTTCCTGCTGAAGACAAACAAAGCAAAAGGGTTTTAAAGGAAGAATTGAAATAATGTGGAAGCACACAGCTGACTTTTATAAATACATGAGCAAATACATGTTGATTGCTACTCCATGCTGATAAATGCAGCCTATTGAAAACTGGGAGAAGAGAAAATGTCTGCTAAATATTACAGCCTGGCTGAATACTAACCAGGAAAGAGATTTCAACTTCATTGTTGGGAATTCCCCGAAGCTTTTGCTTTTGCTGGTGCTTCAATAGGCAGCTGTGGCACACACAGGACAAACAGAACTCTGTGCAAAAACCTAAACCCTCCCAAAGGAGCTGGAATTGCAGAGTGACAGATCCCTGGGATAAAGATATTCCTGGGGTAAAAAAATTGATAGGATTGGTGTTGTGCTGCTGGTGGAATTGCTCTTGTTAGAACAAGCTGATTTAAATGTGTAAAAATATCTGGAAAGCTTTTCTAGGGGTTTTTCCTTTTCATTTTAGTCCCTTTGTTTAGTGAGAAGCAAAAACCTCTTTTTAAGCGTTCTTATGTGTGAAAAGGAGCGAGCCAAATAAATCTTCCCCTCGAGGAGGAAATCCACCACTTCAAAAGGGACACCTTCCACTATCCCAGGTTGCTCCAGCCTGGCCTTGGACACTGCCAGGGATCCAGGACAGCCACAGCTGCTCTGGGAATTCTATTCCAGGGCCTCCCCACCCTCAAAGGGAGGAATTCCTTCCCAATATTCCTTAACCTGCCCTCTGTCAATGGGAAACCGTTGCCCCTTGTCCTGTCCTTCCAGGCCCTTGCCCAAAATCTCTTGTGGAGCCCTTTTAGGCACAGTTTTATAAGTATATCATCTATATTGAGTTTCTTTTTTGGGAATACACATGACAGCATCACAAACATGTTATAATGTCATTTAGCTGCACGGTTTTTTTTAAAAAATTGTATATTGAAATTAATGAATACAAACTGAATGAGTGTTTGAATTAAGTGAGAAAAAGTTCCTTTTGTGAAAACCAGACTCTCTCTTTTCAAGTTTCTGGGCTGCCAGCCCCAAAAATGAGAATAATACCTACCAGCACACTAAAAATGAGGGAGCAGCAGTGTGGAAATTAGTGTATCCTAATGGGAAAATTATAAGAAATGCAGCTGTTCTTGCTCTCCCTACTGATCCCAACCTTCAGATTCCTCTGAATTGAATTGTAAAATAATGATTCCCTTTTCTGGTTTCTCCCAAAATACACAGTTAATCCCTGATATAAAAATACATAAAGGATACATATCTTTAGAAAGAACTATTATTAAAATAGAGAAGGCCTCAAACCAAAGTGTTTCCATCATTTCCAGCTCATATTTGAACCCAGATCTAAATTCTCTGCCTGGGTTGGTCTCTTCTAATCCTTTTGTTTATAACCTGATTTTCAGGGGGAAAATCAGACTATGGTTTTAACAGGAACATTTGGCTGGTGCAGAGAGCACACATACTGAAATAATCTGAAACAGCCTGTCTGCTTTAGCTTTTTTAAGCTCCTGATTATTTTTTTTTCCTGATGATTTCAAATGGCAGCGTAGTAATGGCAGCAGACAGGCCCGGGAGAGGCCCACCCCTGTTCCCAGCAGCGGTACCAGGCTGTGAAACAGAGCTCTGGAGCTGCTAACCAAGAGAGGAAATGTTAATAACTCTAAGTGGAGGCAGCCAGCTCGCCAGGAGCGCCATGGCTTTCAGGAGGTCACTGGAGGCAGGGCAGAGCGTGTATCGCACAGCTCTGGCTGCCCCAGCCCGCCAGCGCGGCCCTTGTGGCGGTGACAGCCGCGGTGAAGTGGGTGACATCGTCCTCTCTTGTCTGGGGAGCATTGGCTGTGTGCATGGGCCAGCTCGGGCTCTGCGCCCCCTGCTCTGCACGGCTGTCTTTGTGTCTGTTCTGGTTACCAGGGACCAGTTGTGACCCGATTGCAGATGGCAGCTGGTGCCATCCAGTGTCTCTGTCCTCTGGTGCCCTGAGGACATGCAAATGAGAAAGAAATGCAAGGGACAGCTCCTTTGTGTAAAAACCACTATGTTATGCATAATATATAACCACCTTTTCTTCCAAACTGCTCTTGGTTTGTTTTTCCTAATGTGCCCTCTTTCTTTCCTGAATCTCCTGCCACCAGGTCGAAAACAAAACTAAAGGGACAAAACAAAAAAATAAAGATTGTCAACAAAGAATTATTCTGGGACTTTCCAGAGAAACCAGGATATTTATGGATTTACTCTATTCCCTGTGATAACAAGTTTCTGAGATGGTAATACACTGTCAAATATTTTTCAAGGTTAACAGTTTAGGGACACAATTATGTTGCAAGTTGTCTGCAAGATTAATTAAGGGTATTTCAGAGATATGGGAGAAAAATTGTTCCAGCAGCTATTAGAGGGTGAGTAATCCCAACTTGAAGAGTAGTTCCCCTTCAGTTCAGTCCTCCTCAGAGAAGATATTCCCATGTTTAAGGCATACTCAGAAGCAGATAAAATGTGCATGTTTTGGCTGAGAAGAACAGTGATGGGGAAGCAATTCTAGACACAACCCACACAGTCTCACAGCCAGAGCTGGGATGGCCCCACAAAGGTTATTTTTAAATATTTTTAAATAAATATTTCCCTGGGCCAGAAAATACCAAAAGATCTCCCACAGGCAAAGAAGGTGAGGGTGAGAGCCAGGCTCAGCAGAGCTCCCCTCAACATCACTAACCACTGGGAGGGCAGTGGGGACCTTATTATCCATCACTGATAGAAAAAATCATTGGGCCAGTTAATAAAGCATCAGGGACTGTTTGTGAAAATAATTGCAAGGTCCAGAGAGCTGTGAATACGAGAGATCTCAAATAAAAGAGAAAAAAACCCATCAGCAGCCCAGGACTTTAATCAAAGCACTGCAACCAATGCACATATCTACCCATCTATCTATAATCTGATATTATTTTTAATCCCTTTTTTAAATCCCAGTCACTAATGAGGGATAATGCTGGATTGAGGAGGGCCAAAGAGATTTATTGATACCAACTCAGAGCCGTGGCTGTAAATCAGGACAGTGAAGAAGTATTCCACTGCTGGCTTATGTTCTCTTCCTGCAAAAGGACAGGGATGAATGAACAAGTGTCTGAATGAATGACTGAATAGATGAATGAATGAAAGAATGAATGCATCATCAAATAAATACATTAAAATACATTGCCAGCTCGCAGGGCTCGCATGGCGCGGGAGCTCTTCGGGGCCTTTGTATAAAGAGAGGCAACGGCAGCCTTGATTTATTATAAATTAAAATCTGCTTTGCCCAATCCCTCTGAGTGTTTAATTTTTACTGAAGGTCAAAAGGTGCTTTGCGTTTGGAGAAAATGCATCCCAGTGTAGCTCCTGTTTCCAACGAGGAGCACGGAGCTGCCGCTGCCTGCCGGGGCTGCCCGCTCTCCAGGAGGGACCCCGGGGGCCACCAAAGGGTGACACAGCAGCACAGTCCCTGTGGGAGGGCACCCTTGCTACCATAATCAGCCTTTTTCTCCCTCAAGGCCCTCTCCTCCTTGCTGACCCAAAGCCCAGCCCCCATTTCATGGAATCATGGAATTACGGAATCAGGGAATTGTTTACATTAGCAAAGACCCCTCAAGAAATCCAACCAGTCCCTCAGCACTGCCAAGGCCACCACTGAACCCTGTCCCCAAGTGCCACTTCTACACATTTTTAAAATCCTTCCAGCGATGGTTATTCCACCAGTGCTGGGGCTGGAAAACCCTTTTGCTGAAGACATTATTCTCAATAACCCCTCACCTCTGGTGCAATTTTCCGTACCAAAGGGTAAGATTTGTGATCCCTCTCTGAAATTTAACTCTAGGCTTGCCTGCCACGCAGCAAGGTGACATCCTGTCCTGGGTATGGGGTGGGAAGGAGAGGTGCAATCCTGACAGGGACCCCTTGGCAGTTGTGGCTTTTCCATCCCAAGTGCCGGCTACTCAAAGAGAATTCCAAATCCCTCTGCCAGCTCCAGCGTGCACAAACCACCTCTGGAGCTTCATGGGACCAGTTTTGTTCCCTTTGAGAAGGCTAGGTTGATTCAAATTTAATTATTTTGGATTTTTTTTTCTGAAATCCATCTCTGTTTTGAACTTTGCACTTGTGTTTAATTCCCTTTCCCTCTTCTCTGACGAGGTCCTGGAGGATGAAGCTCTTCTAGCTTGAGATGAAGGTCCTCCACATGAGAAGTACAGAGCCATGGCTGCCAATTTAATTAGCTCTCATGCATTCACATGCAGATGGAAGGATTTTTGGTAGGAGAGAATCTGTTCAAGATGAATAAATTACTTCAGTTTTCAGATAACTAAACCAGCAGTTTTATTCCCCACTGTTAATATTTCTGTCAGTCAGGTCAAGGATAATGAAGCAAAATTCTAGAAAGGGTAACCCAAACCTTTTTTTTTTTTTTTTTTTTTAATTGCTAATGTTCCCATTCATAAAACCTACATCTGCAAGTACAAAATCAACAGTTAAATGTTTGCCTTTTCTGTGTCCATATTTCTCCAAGGAGAGAAGATTTTTACCCAGATTTCACTTATAACATTCTGCTGAAGTTTCTGAAGGAAGAACAAGTCTTCTAAACTTTGTTCCTGTTATTTTATATTACCTGTGGGTAAATATGTTCTTTGCTGTTAATAGAGTCAGTGTTTTCCTTCCATAATAAGAACTTTTTCCATGTGTCTCCATTATGGTTTAGAGTAGTTCCTTTTCTCCCAGTTTTCCTAAGTTTTTTTTTAGCTTTTATTGAAAAGAAAAGCCATGAAAACCCAACCCTGTAAGGGAACGTGGCTTATGGAATAAAAGAAAATGACCAAAATATCATGGAAGAGATTAGAGATTTACAAAGAGCAAAGTACAATGTAGCAGGACCCAGGTTCTCTTGTTTTATGAAACCACTTCCAGCAGATGAAATAACTGCTAGAAGCAGGTGTTTATTCCAAAAGCTGCAGCAATGTTGCTCTGTCATGTCACATGAAATCATCCCTGCTGCATCATGCTATGTTACACCACATCGTGGACGTATGGCGGGGAACCCAGCGCGGAGTAACAGGATGTGACAGACAACATTTAGCAAAAATGTTCACTTATTTGACTCAGATCCTTGCCATCAGCTCGAATCAGGGAGCGTGGTCCCAAATGAGGCTGACAGATGATGTGAATTCACCGAGGAACAGCATTCAGTGGAAATCTGAAAGTTTCTTGTTCTGTACCTGGTCCTCGTCCTGTCGATGGCTTTGCTGTGCCCAGCTCCTCTTTCTCAGCGTTTCCTCCCCTGCTGTGAGTAGTGAGACTGGTTGGTTGTCATTTATTTTGACATAACTCGTGACTTTCACATGAGGGATTAATCACATACTTGGTACGGAAGTGCTGTCAACTGACAGCTGATGGAATTGCTGTAAACAGCTTTTATCAGAGCAGAATTGTGAACTACAGGAGAAGGTGTTTGGACTCTGTGTTTATGTTTAGAGGGGGACTGTTTTAGGGAGCAAGAGGCTTATCTGTGAGGAGACCTATTTTGCAGTGTGTCAAAGTCTTTTTGATGCACTTGAAAATATGGAGACTTTGTTATTGCTCTTGAAGGAACTGTTTTATGCTCATACTTCTAAAAAGAGGTTTAGGAAATAAGTGCATGTTCATGGAGACAAAAAATCAAGTATAAGCCAGGTGACTGAGGTGCAGAACTTGCCATAGATGGATTTTTATAAATATCAGTCCTGACGCAGATGGCAATTTTAAATCCATAGGGCAGGACTTGGACAGCTACAGGTGTGTTTGGTCACAATTTGTCCTGGCAGAAATTAGGATGGGAGATCCTCATTCCAGGTATTAAACAGGGTTTCAGGGGTGCTGGAGAAGGTAGTCCAGGAAAATCAGGTTGCTGAAGTGCGAACAAATTTACACATGGACTTGAAGCTTCTCCTCCTTATGAGGAACAAGACAACCAATAGTTTGCAGGGTTCTGAAAAGAAACCTATTGATGAAAGAAATTTTGTACTGTTTCAGCAACTCACAGAATCCACGGTCCTTTGTCCTCCCACCCTTCACAGAGGGAATTTTCAAGACTCTTCTCATTTGGGCATTTGTGGTTTGGTCTCCCATCAGCAGCTCACAGCCTTTGTCCAGATGCATTTTATGGGAAGGGCAGTAAATGCCAGCAGTGATGCTGATGATGGAAGGTGCACCTGGGGAATAATTTCATGGTTGAAACATCCACAGCCTCCTGCTTGGTGGTCTCAGCACTCTGCCCTAAGGAGGAAAAAGAGCTATTATAGGATCATGGAATATCCTGAGTTGGAAAGGACTCACAAGGATCATCCAGTCCAGCTCCTGGCCCTGCACTGGCTCAACAATCCCACCCTGTCCAAGCATTCCTGGAGCTCCTGCAGCCTCAGGCCTGTGCCCATTCCCTGGGGAGCCTGGGCAGTGCCAGCACCCTCTGGGGGAAGAACCTTTCCTGCTATCCAACCTATGGATCATGCAACCTATGCAGAGTCAATACGGATTCAAAAAATTCAACCTGTGCAAAGAAGAGGAGGAAGGAACAACACTGGCTGCCTGTTTCCTGTGGTATGTGCCATCTTAGCTGATACTAGAAGCATGTATTATGTTTGAGGAATTAATTCCTCATGGCTCTTGGGAAATTTGGGAAGCAGGCCTGCTTTGCATGCCCCCCAAACGCCCTGGGGTGAGTCCCCTGCTCACGCTCTCTCTGTGAGCTGCTGCTGGCGTTTGTGCTGATGCTGTTCACCCTTCCCAGGAAGCCTCAGGAGCCTCCTGGCCTGGGGCAGTCTCCTGGAGCTGTGGGGATGGCTGGGATGGTGGCCCAGCAATCTCAGCCCCTGTAGCTGTGTCCATGAGCCGGGTGGGGGCCGGGGGCCCGCAGGGATGCGCAGCAGAGCCCCAGGAGGGGAAGCCCTGGCTTGGTGAGATTCCCTGGAAAGCAGCATGGGATGGCAGGGTGGGAGGCTTGCCCAGCAGCCCAGGGGAGCTGGGATGAATAAATCCTTATCCAGAGGGGAAGCAGCAGCTCTGGGCGAAACAAACCCAATGCCCAAAGGTCCCATGGGCACCCTGGGGAGCTGCTGAGCATCGAGGAACCCCCCTGGCTCTGCAGCATGGACACATCCCTGCTGCTCTGTCTGGAGGTGAGCCTTCCCTAGACATTCCATGAAGTGCCAGAATAGCCAAATAAATGCTGCCTTCTTGCTCCTGGTCACACCAGCCTCTCCAGCAGTTTTTAAGGAGAGGTTTCTGCCCATCTCAAAAAGGCACTGTGCTTTTGGAATCTGCCTGACACTGGAATTTGGTGTTCCCGGTGTTTGTGGAAGAAATCCTTTGAGCAAGCATGCTATTTATTCACATCTTACCTGATGAAAAATAATAAAAGAGTGATTATACAATTAATACTGGATGTTGCTTAACAATTGTAAGAGGTTTACTTAATAATTTTCTGATGCTTTTTTCCCCCTAATTTAGGAATAAAACAGACATAATTGAGCGTGCTATTCTGAAGCTCCAAATTACACTGTGAAGAGAATTGAAGGAAACACATTTCTTTGATTTGAATATTTTTCTCATTAACAGGACATTCAGAATAAAGCAGAAATATTTGATGCACAGAGCCTGTGGCAGTATCAAGTTAACACTGCCGTGCTCCCGCATTTTACCTCATGTTTACTAATCACTCCAAAAAGAAAGGTCACATCTTTCATCACAAAATGGAAACTTTTTGACAGCAAACAATTGGATTTTCAGCACTCCATTTGAAGTGGATTTCAGTGTGGAGAGTGAGAGCCCAAGGCAGTGGGATGAGGTAACTGAGCAGAGCTGTGCTCTCGAGGTGTCAGCAACCACAAACTCTGAGTAAGGGCTCTCTCAGCTGTATCAAGGTATCACACTGTTCTAAAACAGGGGTATCTGAGCTGAAATTGTTTGGAGAACAGAACAAATAAGATTTGGGTAGGTGTTGGAGGGCAGTTCTGGCTCAGACAACAATGCCAGGGTTGAGACACTGCTGCATGTCTGGGTCAGGATGCTGCAGGACAAGTCAGCCTGAAGGGTAGGAGAGCCACACTTACCTGCAGAGTATTAAACCACATTCCTCCTCTGAAGAGTCTTCTCTGTTTTATCTCCTCTGTGCCTCCACCATGGCCTTCTAGCTCTGTTCTTCTGGCTGGTTTTTTTTAAGAGCTGTGTTTTGACAAAGTGAATTTACTTGGCAGCTGGAAAAAAAACAAAACAACTAACTTTTTTCCCAGGTAGAAAATACAGCTTGGTAGTTTCTCAAGCAAAATACTCCCCATATAGTTTCTTCTGTTTCTCTTTTCTTCCCATCCCTTCTGCTCCAAGCAGAGGAGCAGTCCTGAAGTTCTTTTTGGCTGGGTGAGGGAATTTCTGCCTCCCTGGGAGCAGTTCCCACCCATCCCTGGGTGCAGAAAGGAGCTGGACCAGGGACTGTGAGTGGATATGACCAGAGCACAGTGCTCAGAACTCCTCTTCACCCTCCCCTAGGCTCTGCTGTGAGCTACCCTTGAGACAGTGAAGTGAAATCAGAGGAGTGACCAGGAAATATCACTGGCTCCGTTCCTCCTTCCCCTCCACTGGTTGCACAGAATCAGCTGCCTCCAAGGATTCTCCCAGGTGATGACACTGGGAGGGCACAGCCTTACCCTGGCCAGGCTTTACACCTGGCTCCTGGAGAAATCACTGGTATGAAAAGATGCAGAGGTTGCCTGCAGCTCCAGCACATATTGCGTGGCATGGCACACACATAAGTGAGATTAATTTGAGTTCTGGGCATCGTCAGTGCAATAAAAACTGTGATTTTTTTAGTTCAGACCTACAGGCCATTGCAGAGAAGAGTAATCATAAGACAGAAACGAGTTTCCTAGTTAAAAATTAATTCCCTAGACTAAAAATATAATCAAACGATGTCTACAGTATTTTATGAAGAGCTGGGAGGATAATAAAATTTAAAGCAGTGCAACATTTGCATTTTGTTCTTTTCTATCCATATTTTTCTGTAGACTGCCTTTCTGCGTGCTTGTTAATCATATGCACTGCTACAGTCCTGGCATTTTAAGATCACTGTTCACATCAAGATTGAAAGGAAACTAATTACAATCACATTTCAGGGTGGTTGTTCAAAGCTCGTTCGGCGCCGGCTACAGCATGGGAGCCTTGACCTTTATTTGTAAGCATGAAAATAAGGTAAAGATGAAAGATTGGTTTTCCTGCAGCTCATACTCAGGGATCAGGAGGCCTCCAGAGGGGTGTGGGAAGCCTCTCTCCTCTCCTCCTCTCCCATGCTGGCAGCAGAGGCCAGTAGTGCTATGCAGAAGCTCTGCTCCACTGCAGTGAGAGGTGAAGGAAAGCTCCACGGTATTTTTCAGCTCTCCCCCCAAGCTGGAAGAACATGGAAAGAACCAGCAGCCCCGAGGAGTCTTTCTGACCCCCCCATGCAGAGCTTTGCAGGGATTTGTTTGCAGTGCCTGGCGCTGCACTCTGTGCTTGGCTCGAGGTGTTGGCACGTGCCAGCCCCAAGCAGTGCCACGGTCTCTTCTGGCACTCATTGCGTGGCTTAACCACACTCACAGTGGATGCACTGGGGCAGGAAAAGGTCCCTCAAACCTTAGGGAGTGCAGGTAATCCTAACACAATCCCTGGTTGCTCTCAGTGGGAATGCATTGAGAGCGTGCTGGATGGCAGATTTATCCAGCAGGTTTCACCTTCTGTGTCCCTGGATTTTCCAAACTGCTGTTTTAATAAATTTGTGCTGTGCTGAGAACGAGCTGAGGCTTGGTTACACGAATGGGTTTCACCCAGGAGCTGCTGATGGGGGGCTGTCCCCAAATGCTCCTTTCAGAGTCACTGCCCTGTGTTCAAAGCTGAGCCACGGAGAGTGCTAACCCCCAAAGGATCTCCTGAGCTTCTGCCCAACCTGGATTATCACAGCTCTCCCTGGAATGAGTTCATTGAGGAAAAGTTCACCAGCCCTGAAGAGAAACAATCCCATTCTCCTCCCACAGTGTGTTTACCCTGCACAATCACCCCGTGTCCAGGCAATCTCTGCTGGAGCCCTGACATCCAGTGGGTTTTTTGGCAGGATCTGCCAGGTAATTTGTATCTCCTGGTTGGAAAAGCTCTATTTGGGGCAACAAGCAATGAGAGAAGGGAAACTCTTCTCACACGCAGCTCCCAGCCCCCCTCAGCCTGCTGCAGGCAGAGAACCACCTGGGCCATGCCAGGACACAGACCTTGCATGCTGCTGGGACCCCGGATGCCACTCAAACCAAGAAGAAAAGATGATTTTGCAACACTTTTTCTGGTCTATTCTCCTTCTCTCTACATTCTTGAAAGCACAAATTTACCCAGGCAAATATTTACAGAAACTGAAGGAAAAAATAGACTGGTGCTATAGACACTGCAGCAGTGAACTTCTAATTACAATCCACAAAGTATTTATGAATAAATTTATCTATTATTTGTCTAGTTTGAGCACTGCGTACACTTTGCCTTGTACCATTACATGCTGAAGGAAACAATATGCAGCATGAAAATGAAAACAATTTGACTTAATTATTTACACCATTACCGCCACTTTGAATTAGGCCTTCCATTTCTTCGGGATTTTGTAAAATTTAACCGGTAATTACGCTTGCTTAATTAATTTTATTTATCTACTACTACAATGAGATCAAAACAAAAAACCTACCAGAATGCAAAGTACAGGCTGTGCACCCTAATTGTAAATGTTGCTTTTAAGCCTTTATGATAAAAATGTAGTATTTTGTACCATTTCATTTCAAGCGTATCTGGCCATGCTCCAGTACTATTTAAGCGTAAACAGGAAAAGCCTTGGAGGACGAGTAATCACACTTAAATGACACAAAGATCATTATAATGATGTTCCAAAAACATGGCAAAATTAGATATTGCAGAACTGTTTTCTTCTCTGAAGTGTTCCACCAGATGGTGAAGAGTGCTGAAACCGTAAATCGGAGAGAGGGGAGGAAAAACATCCCCGCACTTCCCTCACGCTCCCATCCCAGCTTGTCTCAAGTGGCACCTCACACCTTGGCTCTGTCAAACCTCCAAGCTGGAGATGACACCGAGGTGTTTGAGTGCTGAATCACAGCCTGGGAAAGCCCTGCTTTGTTCCATTAAAGTTGTCAACCGGATTTATTTGGAGCCGAGGATGAACGAGCGCGTCAGCAGAAGTTATGGTGGTAATTTGTGAAACTCTTAATGAGATATTTTCAGAGCTCATAAAGAGGAAGAGCCATGTCATTGAATTACTGCAGAATGAGTGCATTTTGATACAGGAAAAGAGTTGGGCTTTTGTCAGAAATGGCACTGCATCAGTGGGGATGTGTCAGGGAGTATTTAAAGGGGTCTAACAAGGGTTGTATAAATGGGGTTTATATAAATGGGGAGATGTCTGTGTTTCTGCTCTGCAAAATGGCCACAAGTGAGGTAAGTCTGCACCTTTATCACTATTTGTCTTTTTTTCCAAAGTTACTTTCCACAGGATCTGCTATGTCTTCAGATGTCATTAGATTTTTGTTATTTTTTGTTATTAAGAAATATCTGGAAAATTGGAATTACTCATTAAAGGAACATCTAATTTTGTTACTTAAATATTGGTCAGGGGGTTCTACTTTTAGGAATATCAATGAACCTCAAGCACCTCCATCCATCCATGCCCTATGGAACTTCCAATCTATTTTAATATATTGTGGGGAATCCATAAATGAGCAAGGTGAAGGACTGGGGAGCTGTGGCTTCTGCTGACCCATTCCCAGTCCTAGCTCCTGGAAATCCTGTCATGTCCTGGGAGACAGAGAAGTCACAGTGGGCACAAGGGCTGTGCTCTGGAGAAGGTTTGGGCTGGGATGCACTAAATGAAGGAGAAGAGGGTGAAAAAGTACTGCTGAACCTTTCACCTTCCTGTTTGGTGTAAATGTCTTTCCAAGCCTTCCACCTTCCTGAAACATTCAGTTTCTTAACATTTCCTCAGGAGCACACATGACAAATCCAGATCCACAGGAAAACTTGTCCTTTTTCGCTGAAAGATCCTGAAATGGAAGGTGACTTCATTCCCAACTGGCAGTCATTCTAATTCCATGCTGAGCAAAGGAACAGCCTCTTATTCACTGTTACAAATATTTTTGAACTGAATGTTCACAGTGTCCGAAGAATGGCCCACATGCTGCATTTGCTGCACTTCCATTATTCAGAGTTAGCAATAAAAATCATGCAAAATTCTCCCCCCTTCCCATCCACCCCCACTCAATGGACATTTGGAAATGGGCCTAGCGGATGGGAGAGGGTGAATACAATATCAGCAATCCGGTTTATCCATTTGCATCCAGCTCCTGTGCTGAAGTGAGGAGCCTGTGCATGGCTGGTTTTCATTGTCCTGTGTTAAATGAAGGGCTGATTTCACCCCCCTGCCTTGAGGACAGAGGACAATTTGCCACTGTAGGTGACATTAAATGTCATCCCAACCATCCTGCTCAGGTGGCATCACATGGAAAGTATCCCATAATCTTAAAAATTATCTCTGAAGTGGTGGGAGCTTGCACAGATCCCACGTTGCTCCCAAGCTAAATAACTTGTGAGAACAGGCTCTCAAGCAGACTGTACCTCAGTTTTCCCTCTGCAAAAGAGCAACAGAAGGATTTTGGGAAAGCATTATTGTATTTTCACTCGATACAGATTATTCTCTTTTTAGAAGGGCTCTTCTAACAATGCCAAATCTTTCAAAAAACTTGATTTACCAACAAAACCACTTTACAATAATTAGTAACCTCTCTGCCTTGAGGAAGGCAAAGGTTTTATTCTGCTGTCTGAGCTTAATTATGTTTTCAGAGCCGTGTCATGGAGGCTCAGATGAAATTCTTGCTTTGTGTGCAAGAAAGTCACACCACATTTGCATTTGTTTGACAGAAGCCCTGATCTCATCCAATATGGAGTGCTCGAATTTGGCAATGCTCCCGTTGGACATCTATTTTATATTCTGCCTAAATTCCAGGCAAAATATCACTCCTTGCAGTTCATGCTGATACCTTTGAGGGAGGGAATAAAGCCTGGTCCATCCAAATGAAATCCCCTGTCGGACAGAGCTCTGTCTCCACCAGCCAGCAGAGGCTGCTCTGATGTTAATGATTCATTATTAAATCATCCATTATTTTCAGTAATAAGACACATGGAGGAAATCGAACCCAAATATTGAAATGATGAAATGATCTATGAGCCAGAAGGTGCTTTTTGGGAGCAGGCTGGGAAGTAGCAGTCCCTAATCCAAGTCTTCTGGACAACCTGCTGCCCGCTGGATTTTCCAACTGGATATGGCCAGGTGGGCTTCAGGAACAGCAGAGCACATCCTGCTTCTGACGAGATGGTAAGGACTGGGATTACTCTCCTAGCATATAAATTCTCTCACTCTGGCCCTTAAAAACCCAGGGTTTGTTCAACGAGGAGAGCTGTGGATTTTAATTGGATACTTGAAATAAACAGATTGTCTGCCCTTACTTAGCAAACGGGATTTTTTTTATTTCCCAGTTATTAATTTCCTTAAATGTAAAGTGACATCTAAAATGAAAACAGTTTATTGCTTGCCAGGAGCAAAGCCAGCCTAATTTAAGAAATACAGAATTAAAGCTTTTGAAGCATATCAGGGCATGTTTATAAAACAATTATCATTGCAAACATTCTCTCTGCACAATGCAGCCTCTTCAGGCCACCTCCAAAGCCTGAAACTTTGTTACCAGTCATCCCCACCCCGAAATGTTTCATCAATTGCATAAAATCAGGTCATCCTTTGATTGCAGCTTCCCTCTGTGGACCCAGGCGTTGAATCCCAAACCAAACCCACCTGGAACGCATTCGATGCCCAAAAAAATATTAACTCAGTGTTTAAAATTAAGTAGTATGCTCGTTATTAATAACTGACAGCAGACAAAGGAGTGCAGTGACCTCTCCAACAGAGCATTTAAATCTTTGCACAACATGCTCTGCTTGTGCTAGGCTGGTTTCACAAACAACAGCTGTGGAGTTCGTTAACATATGAATCCCCTTGAGGTAATTTGGAGGAGCCAAATGTGCTAAACTAAACACCTCATTAAAGCAGTACTTTAAAAAACAAAACAAAACAAAAAAAAACCAAAAAAAAACCCAGAAAAAAAAAAAAACAACCCCAACCCCAACCAAACCCCAAACTAATTTCACATTCCACTTCCACACGTGTTGATTCTATTATATGGAATTCATTTGGCTTCGTGGCTGGAAATAGTGAGGGTTAAAATCGGTGAGACTGGTTTTTCACTGCTAAGATGCACTTGAGACTAAAGTGCCTTTGAAGTGTGCCTGTCACAAAGAAGCAATTAACTGAGGACAATAATGTTTTCTTTTCCTCCCTGTTACTGAGCACGGGACTCAAATTTGTACTCAAATATGCAGGACCTCATTTCTCTCGAGTCTGGGGAGAGAATGGACATAACCAAAGGGACTCTCATTTGGCTTGGGCAAGGCAGAATCACACCAAGGGCTCCTGGGTGTCCCCCAGGAAGGCCTTGCAAGAGATTTCCAGAGAAATCCTCCATGAAAACACTGCTGCAAGTCCAGGTGACCACACTCAAGAGCTACAGTCCCAAGAGAGTGGGAGAAACACGTCTTGCCCTTGCTCTTGCAGGCTCCAGAGGGCTCAGGTGCCCTGACCAAAATTTACACCAAGAACAGCTTCTTTCAGTCCTTTTTTATTTCTCCACCATGCTACTGGGATAATTCTGCTGGTAAAAAGGTTCACAAGCTCCTTGGAGCTGCTCCTCCTGGAAAACAGCATCTCCTGCCTGGGTAACGCTGCCCAGTGAAGCACTGGAGCTTGAATATCTCCTGTGATGTGCCTGTTCAAAAAACACACAGAAATCCAGGCCTCTCCTCAGAAAATCACCTTTTCTTCTCTGTCTCCAGCTGAATTTGCTGGTGACTGGAAGGAGGGATGCGATGGACAAATGCTTCACGGTCCACAGTGAATTTTACAATATTAAAAAACAATATAAAGATTGATTCCCAAAACTTCCTGCCCCCAAAAAGATATAAATTAGTCATCCTTCCTTTTTACCACTGGTTTTCTATCTGCATCGAGATACTTTTTAAGAGATGTTCCTAGAATTTATTAATTCCCAAATGGGTGTGAAAGTTTTCTTTTAAAAATGTAGATGTATTTTCAGATTTTGATAATGATCTAAAAGACAACAGGGAATTTTTTTGGGAGCTAGAGTCTTATGAAGCAACAGCTCATTTTCCTTCAGGAAATTGTGGTTTAAGGTTCTCCTGAATGACCTCTAGTTATAAGATGCTATAGAGCTCATAAATATTTTGGTTTTTTCCTCAAAAAATCCCCTAATTTTAATACTCCATCCACATCTATATTATGTTTCCTTTATCAGGAAAACATCAACCTAATTAGCAATGATAATCTGGGACTTCCACAAGAAACCATTCACATGGATAAAAACAACAGAAGTTGGGTAACATTGAGGCACTTCTGCATGCTCCATAGTTTTTATTTTCCTTTTTAAAGCCTTTATTCCTGAAACTTGGGCAAGGAACTTGGTTTTAGGGTGCTGAAAAAAAAAATAAAAAAATCTCATGCCTACAATCTTATTTTTTATTCGCTTTAAAGCATGGCTTTATAACATGTTGGAATTTCCTCAAGGTTTTGTAAATACTCATCTGAATTCCTCCCAGGTATTAGTATGTCATCCAAAAACCAGAAAATACTATTTATTCTCTGCAGGATTCAATCCATTTGTCTTTGAAATCCTGCAGGTAACTGGCTCCCCCCAGGGTAATCTTTCCTACTTCAATAGGCACAAATGTGTGAGTTCAGTCAGAATTAGTGTGTTTTTAAAATTCTGATTCCTACGGTGCTGCCAGGCTTTGGACAAGCACAGTTTGGAAAAGTCTATTCCCTGTGCCAGTTTCCGAGGTAAATCCTGTGGTTTGGGGATTTTAATGGGCACACAGAGTGCAGCACCTGCCCTGACTTCCACATGTACCATCAGTCCCACTCTTCCAACGCCTGTTATTGCTTTTCCAAGGCGTCTTTGCCTGTGTTCTGCACAATTATACCTCTAACAAGTGGAAATATTCCTGACACTTTTCCTTCTGCACAGTTTTTGGCTTGGTAAATCCAACTTTCGCTCCTCCCATTGGCATTATTGTGCTGCTTCTCAGCCTGGCTCCAAGTTTTGTCTGATTTTTGTAATTTAACAGCTTTAATAGTGGAGGTCCCAAGAACCTCTGGTGACCCTGCCCTTCCTGGGATTTGTGCATCCCATTTTCTGAGACAAATCCTGTGTGATAGCCTTTGGGATGATCCCAGCCATGCCTTCAGCATCCTCACTCCCTCCCAGCCTGAGGACATGGTGTGACCAAGACTATGGATTTTTAAATGCTGCCACATTTGATAGGCTTAAACTGAGCTCAACACCTTCACCAGCGGCAGTTCCTTCATCCACCCAACACCCAGCAGCTTCTTTCTCAGTTTGGGGAATTATACACAAACAGCAAATTGATTTCTGAGAGTCTTTTTCATAGAATTACCATAACAACAAGGACAGTCATTCAAAGCAAGCCAAAAATGCAGAATTTCTGGGCTGGTTCCTTATTTGCAACCTAAATTGTTCTAAGCAGGAATTTGTGGCAGGCACATGATGTTTTGCAGAGCCTTTATAAGGACTTCAGAATCCATCTTGCTGCCTTTGGAAAACCCAAGTCTGAGCACTGCAACCTGCAGCATAAATCTTGAAGCTGTATTTTTTACTTACCAGTAAAATATTCCTTTGCATAGATGTATTTCGACAGCAGTTGCATAAAATACTGTTCATAATAAGAAGGTTTTGAAATCTTCCACTCTTTTCATATATCTGGAAAGTCTCATAAATGGCTTTTTATCTATGAGCTTATTTCTTAAAGTCCATTTTTCAGTGCTGTTTTTTTTCTGAGTTAAAAAATAACCATCAAACCCCACAAAACAGAGAGAGAAGACAGTGGCAACCTAAGAAGGAGATGCTCCAAAGCTGAAGTTTTTTAATGTAAAGCTCTCATTTTGGATTCTTGTACAAACCTGAGAATCAACTGCCACATAACTGCAAACTTAAATCATCACCCAGGTGAAGCCAAGAGATTCAGTTTATGTATTTTTTTAAGTGAAACCCTTGCCTAAGTTCCTCGTGCCTCTTTCTGCCTGCAGTCAGTGCCTCCAAAGAGCAGCTCTCTCTCCTTTGACAAGAGACAAATTTGGCTCTCAGAGCTGCCCTGCCTTGCTCTGAAAAATGAAATTTCATTTGAGACATTTCCATCAGCTCCTGGTGGTGTTTAACCATCTTTCTCCCATGCTGGAGCAGAGAGCAATAAAGGAGCAGGTCACCACAAAATGGATTAAGTGCAAACTCACATGTGTCACACCAAAGTTCACTGTTGACTGAAAGTAAAATAGATTTAAAAGTCTTTTCGGAGTAGCAAGATTCTAGAGGAATAGATCAAATTACTTACTTTTATATTGCCAAAAAGCTGCAGACACATTTTTTGTCTCTTATGTGTTTTGAAAGGATCTTGTGTGTTCTGAAAGGATCACAATTTTGCCTGAGGGCCAAATGAGATAATAGTAATAATAATAATAATAATAACAATAACAGCAACAGCAACAATAATAATAATAATAATAATGATATTAAACCCAAGCAAGACTATTAGGAAATAATTGAGAATTAATAAACATATTTTAAAAATAAATTCCTGTGACCTTTTACCTTACAGAGTTAGGTTTAATTATAGAAATACTTTCACCTCAAGATGATTAAAATGATAATTTTTTTGATTTTTAATAAAACTTCCTGCATTGCTCATAGAGTTCCATTTGGTATCTCTGTTATTTATAAAATTAAAAACCTAAAAAAATAATAATTAAGGAAGAAACAAATATATTCAGTCCATAAAACAAGCAGGGCATGCATGAAAAATAAAAAAATATAGAGAGGATTAAATTCTTGCAAGTTGTTCATTGCTGAATTAAGTAATGGACTAAACACAAGCTTTTCTTGCCCTCCCTACTCAAGATTTACTCTACTTATCACCCAATTTTCAAATCCTTAATATACGAAAGCATTTGCCTTTAAGGCAGCAATAATTTAGGAGTGCCAGGGAAATGAATGTTTTTTTTCCATTAGGCAAAATAATTATGTCATATATCCCAACAGTGTCTTCGGCCTCCCATCTTTGTGTGAAGGAAACCATCAGTCAGCTGAGATTGCACTGAAAATCTTCATCAACAGCTGTTGCATGGAAGGAAAATAAAAAAATAAAAAATAAAAAGTGACTTTTTCCATGTTCTGGAAATGAGCACCTACAGGACAGGCGCCGTGTCACAGTGAGGCCTGCTGCCTTCTGAGGGAGGCATTTGAGCTTGATTTACGTGTTTGGAAGGCAGTACCTGTGCAAATTTAAAGCCTGCAGCTCTGCTCAGCAGAACTAACTCGTATATTTTATTGTGGTTTTTCATGGGGCTGTGGGACTGTAACTGTGGGCACAGTAAATCTTTACAATCTTGGATTCCTCGCGTGCTGCGCCCGAGGCCCGAGGCCCTCGTGAGGTGTTTTACTGCCCCTCACTCATCCAGAACAAACCTCCAGAATTCTGCTCTGGGTGTGCTTCAGAATTCACACCAAGGTAAGAGTTTAGGGAAATTAAGGGATTAATTTATTACCTGACTGGCCTTCTGGAACATTTGAAAAAATCATATTTACCCCATTTTACTGAAGCTTGTACTTGGGTGCTGCCACGTGAGATCACTCCCACCATCCCCATCACTGCACAAAGTTATCCTGAGCAAACCCTTTGGCCTTCCTGCCATTTAATATCTGCTTATCTCTCTTTGGGGAGCAGGTTTGTCTGTGGGGAAGCTGCTGTAAGGCCATTCCAGCTGATCCCATAGAATCATTAAAGTTGGAAAAGGTCTCCAATATCATCAAGTCCAACCATTGACCAAACATCATCACACACACTAAAAAATATTGAGTTTAAGGGCCACATCTACTTATTTTTTTAACTCTTTCAGGGGTGGTGACTCCACCACTTCCTTGGGGAGCCTGTTCCGTGAGCTTAACCACTCTTTCAGTAAATAATTTTTCCTAATATCCACCTGTACCTTCCTCATGTAACTTGAGTCCATTTCCCCTTGTCCTGTCACTTGTTCCCAGGGATAAAAGCCTGACCCCCAGCTGGCTACAACCTCCTGTCAGGCTGAGAGCAATAAGAGCCTTCTTTTCACCAGGATAAACTCCAGATGCCCATGAAATTCCAAGGATGGCCTTGGGATCAGCCTGGCTGGCTGCAGCCTGTCCCAACATCACTTTGAGATGTTTAGGAATTAATATGCATATGAGCATCTCACATGGAGGGTGAGACTTGACCCTGTTGGTCCAGAGATTTGGGCTCATTCTGCCCTGTTTAGGAACCACCTCACGAGATTATTTATTCTGTAATCATAAGTAGTGAGGGACCTGCTCTCACTCCTCATCAGAAGAGGTCACCTTCAGGAGATCCTTTGGCACATCCCTGGGGACCAGGTGTGTTTTTGGAATGAGAGGTTTGGTGGCAGAAGTGCCAGCAGGAGAATCCCAGGTGTGTGGGAATGTTGGGAGCCACTGGTGTGTGCACAGCTCTCGGTGTGCGTGGTGGCCGCTTAGCAAATAAATGATTGTCCTTCCTTCCCTTCCTTCCATGGAAAATGGAATATGGAAAATGGAATCACCACAGAGCACTCACATTTCATCCTCTGACAGCTGGAGTCTTCTCAAATGTTGGGGTAAAAAAAAATAATTTTATATCAAAGCTTGTGTCGAGGGGTGGGTTCCAGTTTGCTGCTGTGCCTGGTGTGACAATAAAGGATTTTAGCACATAGCAATTGATAAAAACAATTCCTATTTTCTGTTTTAATTTATCAGAAGTTTTCTCAGAAAAACAAACCCTGTTTTTTACAGACTGTTTATCCTACTGATGGGGGAGGGCTCTTTAATATAAATCCCAAACTCCAGGTCCTGTCAGGGATCCCAGTTTGAGGATAAACTGTGGGAAAGCACCACTAGAGGTCACTCAACATTAATTGTTACCTAATTAGCACATTTTGACCCTACATTTTAGGTCATTCTACCACTTTCATACTTAAAGCATTGTCAGCTTTGACTCCTCAGCTAATTCTGCCAAAACTCGGACAAGCCGGAGACAGAAAATTTCCCTTCATCTCTTCCCTCATATGACTCTTCCCAAGGCTCCCAAATCAGCTTTGCCATAGACTCTGCGGGCAGCAAATCATTCTTTCCTCAGCTTTGAGCTTAATAAAGCTGGCAGTGATGGACCTCTGGAAGTGCTGGGTTTAAAAGCACTCAGCCCTGGCTGTGTTATCTCAAATAGCTGCTCACCCATTTCAAAAATTAAACCAAAATGAATTTTACAAGTGAGGGAAATATATGGGAAAATAATGTCTTCAGTGTTTTCAGATCCTTCCCCAACCACATTGTAGCCCTGTTCCTCTTTAACCACTGATAAACAGAAGAAAAAGTAGACCTTTGTAACAATTGACTAACTATAAAAGAGGTAAAACTAAGTTTAAGTTTGATTAATGGGTATCTGCTGAAATACCTCTGCATGTGTTTAATCAAAAGCAGCTGTTCTATTTGCAGGGATTTTTCCATGATCTCAGAATATGGTGTTAGCAATTTGTTTGCCCAAGACAACAAGGAAAGGGAGAGCTAATTAGTGTGTTCTGCAAGGTGAAGATCACCCAGTGCTGGTGCCATGCCCATGTCCCCTGGTGGATGTTATCAAACACGCTCAGGGCACTGAATCCTCCCATCTCTCAGCTGAAAATTGTGTTCAACCAAAGTCAGACTTTCACCTCAAACCCAGCTCAGTGCAGGCAAACCCTTGGGCAGCCAAGCTGTCCTAAAGGCTTGCTCTTATCCAAAATGACCAATTCTTATTTAATTTCACTTTTTGGGCTGCTGTTGATCCTCTCCTTCTCTTCCCCCTTCCACTCAGCTGAATTGGCAAAGGCTGGATTAGCCATTTATCCTTATGTATGAGCATGACAACGGTAAGGAATATTGCAGTTTCCTGAAAAATCATTCAGCAGTTCCTGAAAAATCATTTAGTAACCTCTCAAGATGAGCACATGTGCAGCTGGAGGAAAAAACATTAACCACCATTAGCCATGACCACTGTGAGTGAGAAATTTATCAAAGGTTCTGGTTTTCTAGTTCTTACATCAAGGTGATAAATAAATAAGTTATCAGCATCCGAAAAGTCACGTGGCTTCTCTCTCCACTTTGTAGAGAGATTAATCTTGCAGAAGTATAAAGCAGAATTAGCCAAAAAACAGCAAGCTTCTACTCTGGACTAATAGAATTTAGATTTCATCATAATTTTTTTAAACAGTGAACCATCCTCTAAGCTTCTACCCAAGAAGCTTGTAGGGCCAGTTGTGATAGACAAGAGGTGACGATTTTAAACTAGAAGAGGGTAGATTCAGATTAGATTTAAGAAAGATGAGGGTGGTAAAACTTGGTTACAGGCTGCCCAAAGAGATACCTCACCCCTGGAAATACAAGGTCAGGCTGGATGGGGCTTGGAGCTACCTGGTGCAGTTGAGGATGTTCCGTGGCAGGGGGTGGCACTGGATGACCTTGAAAGGCCCCTTCCAACCCAAGCCATCCTATGATTCTGTGATTTGATTTCAAGGTCTTCCATGATCTGAGGCATCCTCCATCTGCTCCCACTTCGTGTGTCCTACAGGCATCACCTTTCTGATATTGATGGAATTCCTGTCTGGAATCATTCAATCACATCTGCCCATTTATTACTGAGTTCTTTGGTGATGCTCAGCTCCCTCTGAGGAAGATCTTAGTTGGACATGTCCTCTTTCCTTATTTTCTGCTGCATCCACAAAGATTCAATTTGTGTTTGAATTTAAAGTCTCCGTATCAGCCCTGTAATTCCTGTGTCCTAAAAAGGGCTGGATAAAGAAGATTAAGGCTGTGTAACAGAAATCCAACTAAAAAGACAAGTTTATCCAAGCCTTTTCTTTGGAAGATCTCCGCTACTGGAGATCTTACTCCAGAATGGGTTAAAGAGTTATTTAACAGATTCACCTTCTCAGAAATATCTGCTGAACTGTCATCATGCAACAAAACTTGGTTTTTAAAGCCAAAACTCTATCCTGACATGGAGAAACAGAGGAACAGGTTTGCTTTTTTCCAAAATATTAAGTCTAATTAAGGAAAAAGTCCTCACTGATGAAAAGTTAATACAAAAGGCTGAAGAGTCTCAGTGGAGAAAATCAAAATCAAGTGGGCTTAGTCAGAGAAACTGTCACTCCTTTTCAAGGGAAATGACAGCTTTTGACATACAAATTCTTGCACAACTCCAGGAGTTTTGAATTCCAGCTCTCTGAAGGGATCAGTTCCCCCAGCTGGGTCACCACAGGGCGATTTTTGCCAATTATCCTCTTGTTCCTTGATCAATCTATTTTTCTGCCCATTGTTATACCAGCACCTATTCTAAAATATTCTCATTTGGGGCAAATAACCTCCTGTTCCTTTCCTTTTCAGCTCCCCAAAAGATCATTAGAAGCACAGCAAAGTTCATTGCAAGATTTCTACCCAGCTGACACAACAATTTGCAAAGTCTTCCCCTTTCCCTCCCCCAAAAATCTGCTTTTTATTCTTATCCCTCATCATAAAATAAAAGCTCATTTCCAGATTACAACACCTAAAACCCAGTCACATGAGGCTCCTCTCAAGCCCCTGCACAGTTTTAATGGGAATATTAGAAAATAAGGAAAAAACAATTTTTTTTTCTGGTTGAAAATATGCACAGATGTTCTTTACCCAATATATGGATTAGATAATGCAGTTGTCAGTGACACACTTTTTTATCAGACTTTTAAAAGCATTTAATGCTGAAGAAAAAATGCAGTTTTCCCAATCAATGTTAAAATCTTCATCGAGGATCAAATACACATAGTGGGGTTTGGGTGCTGTGATTTTTGCAATAATCCAATAAAAGCTCAAAATAAGCACTGAAAATGAAGGGAAATCAACCAATTCTGATGTATTAATGAAATCATAAAACACAGCTCACTGTAGGCATTATAACTGAGTGCATGGAGTTGATGAGCAGCTGAACTCATCTGCCATAAGTTTTCTATTTCAAACTAATCCATAAACTGCTTTTTCAATTCTCTAAAAGCGCATAAAATACCAACAATTCTTTTAGAGTGTCCCCATCAATCAAATAAAGAAAATCATAGGTTGGCAAATGACCACCCGTAGCTGTGATACTAAAAATATCCTGGTTATCAATCTAAAACTGGTTTTGCAATGATGTTGGCCAGAATATTTTGCCTCATTACTTCATGGTTCTCATTCTGTTGTTTATTGTCCTGTCATCTTATATTTATATCATTTGGCCTCCATCTTCCACAGCAATTAAAAACTGCAATTCTTTAACCCTGGTTTTACTGTTTTTTCTGGTGCTTTCCACACATTTCCATCCCTGGATTGGAATTTATTGTCACCACCAGTCTCTGAGCAATGACCTCCCCCATTAAAAAAAACTTTAAATACTTGATTTACTCCATTCTTTGTTTCGGTTATTTTACCATGATGGGATATGTGGCTCCATAGACAAACTTTGGCACACAGTCACCACCTCAGCAGAGACACCCTGGAAATGCCTGATTTCTGGATGTGGACTCCTTTTGTCACTGGAATCGGTGTTAAATCCTGGAATCGCTGCAGCTTGGGAACTGTCCCAGACAGGACACACAGGACTGGGATCACACACTGGACTCAAGCTCTCTACATTCAGTGACAAAATCTTGGATATGGGAAGAGGGGCTCAGCCAATATTATCTGGTAATGTGAAGATAACCACAGCTAAAAAGGGCTTCATGTGTCCAGAAAAGGAGTTGTTAGATTGGATTATATTGGATTGGGACAGGAAGGATTAGTGGAGAGGAGGCCTGACAGTGAATTCATTATTATCTGCAGCAGATATTTTAAAGTGCTGCTCTGCTGCTTGCATTCATCCAAAGATGTTCTCCAAGAATTATTAGGGTTAATAATATTACCCTAAAATTATTAGGGCCAGTTTTTAGGACTGGCTTTTTTCAGGGGTCCAAAGGTAGTTCTTAAGCAGTGGAGAAGTTATCAGGAATTCAGCACGTGCTGTGTGAGGGTCACCTCTCTCACAAGAGTAACCTCTAGAAGCACTCCCATTGACCAACATTCCCATGAGGAGGTACTTTTTTATTCACCAGGAAAAGGTTCTTCCCCCAGAGGGTGCTGGGCACTGAACCACCAGGGAATGGTCACTGCCCCGAGGCTGCCAAAGCTCCAGGAGTTTTTGGGCCACGCTCTCAGGGATGCCCAGGGTGGGGTTGTTGGAGTGTCTGTGCAGAGCCAGGAGTTGGACCTGATGATCCTTGTGGAGCCTTTCCAACTCAGGATATTCCATAATTCCATGATTTTTGAATGGCAGTGCTGGGAGGCACAGAGAGGTGCATGTGTGCCACAGGGAAGCTCTTTCCCTTTCTCATATTCTTTGCCAGGTGTCTTGCTTAAACATTGGCCCAGCCCTGTCACCCAGCCTGGAGGTCTGAAATAACAATCTGCTCCTCTCCTGGCTAACTGCAACTGGAGCAGAGATATTTCACAAGAGAATAATAATGATGATCTGCTTTCCCTGCATCCCTCTTTGTCTCCATTTTGATTTCTACAGTGTCTCATCTACTCTGCTGAGCTGCCAGTCACCTCCTGGGGACACCGTCCCTCCCTGAGAGCTCCTGGGACTGTCTGACTGCCCCTCAGCTGTTTTCAGCTCCCGAGGCTGGGACATTCCATCTGGAAGCTGGACACTGTGACTGCTCAGAAAGTGCCTTTCAGCTCTGGATCTCCTCATGTCCCCCCTGGCAGCTGGATCTGAGCTCGGAGGGGCTCCCTGCTAACGAGGGAGCTCCATTCTCTGATCTTCTCCTTGCTTGGCTCTGGTGGCTGAATTGCCTCTGGCTCACCTCAATCAGCTCCATTTATTCCAGCGTTTTGAGTAGCTGCATATGAAAGCCTCGCTGATGGAGATATCACATGGCTTTGCTTTGCCTACAGACAATGATTTCATCTTAATAAAGTCAGATTTTGGCTCTGCCTGCTGCACAGTCGAGTGAGCTCTCCTACAAGCCCCACAATGCAGCAGCTTTGTGAGGGGAAAAAAATACTGGACAGAATCATTTGTCTTTTCTCTCAATAATCCTCAAAATGAGCCATGACTGACAAGTGGGAGCAAGGAGGATTTGAATCACTTGAATTTCTTTTTCCAGGGTATTTTTTATTGAAACTGTGGATGCCATTATCACTGCAGGAAGAGTTATGAGAGCATTTAAAGGGTTAAGACCTTCATATGCCTGAGGACACTTTTAAACCCTGGTTTTCTGTACTGCTCAGTCCTATCAGGTTTCTTTCTCCCTCTGGTCAAAATAGTAACTTATATAATTGCCTAATTCATATGAATTTGCAAGGCAACAAATGAAATGACAAAGCTCCTCGGAAACACCAGCATTACACAAAAATACACATAAATCAAATAAGCACCTCCAACACCTGAAGTGACACGTAGCCACATCGAATTCCTGCTCTGCCAACTGCTCAGCCCACGAAGCAGAGCAAAAAATGCAGAGCGCAAGGCAAAAACGTGCCAGGCAGCCTCTTTGGGAGGCTGTGCATGCCACTGGCAGGGGCTGCTTCGCATTAGTGCCCCTCAATTCTTTGACTGATTCGTTCCTCGGGTGTAACAGCTGCCCACAGGTTGTACCTGCATGGGTGAATCGAGTGTGACACAAAGCCAGAACATTGTGGTGCGTTGCTTCTTGTACTAATAAATATTTCAGCAGAAAGCCTAAGTGCTCGTTCTGCAGCGCCTGATCCTTCTCTGCTGCAAGAGGCAGAAAAAGCAATGGGCAAACTGCTGCCCATAATGGAAAACTTAAAAAAAAAAATAATAATAAAAAAATGTTGGTAAGCTTGTGGTAATGGATCACATATTTTAAATTGATTTTTGTTTCTTAGGAGGATTTGAAGCGCTTGGATTTCTTTTTTTTCAGGGTATTTTATATCGAAACTGTGGATGCCACGGTCACTGTGGAAAGGGTGATGAGAGCATTGAAGGGTTAAGACTTTCACATGCCTGAGGACACTTATAGTCCCTAAAATTCCACCTAAACCCTAAAACTCCTTCGTTGTTTTTTCCTTTTTGTTTTATTTCTAACAGCCAGTCCATCTACATAGGTCAGCCCTGAATGGGCCACACTTCAAGGCTCTTTCCTTCATGGATTTTTTTCCATGGAAGAAGAAGAAAAAAGAAGAAAAACATCTCAGCCACTCAAAGTTGGAGCATCCTTCTCCTCTCTTCCCCCTTTCAGTGTCAAGTGAGAGATTTACCCACCTCCCACCCCAGTGATACCAGACAGCAAAATATCCTGGCTCCAAACAGCATTCCCCAAGCTCTCAGTCAGCTCCAGGATTCTGGGATAAGCAATTCCAGCTTTACCAGGAACCCTGCAAATAATATTTGTGCAGCTCCCAGGACAAACAAACACGGGCAGGAAGCATTTACTAACCCAGGCTGTGTTAATTGCTTCTGGGAGTGTCTGCAGATGATTCTACCTGAAAATATTTGAGGGTTTTTAATGAAAACTCATAGATTGTGGCGCTCAGACAACAAGGCAAACATTTCCTTCATTTCCTCACTGGATTTTGAAATTAGAAAGGAAAAGAGCCACATCTGTGCTCAGGAGTCCTTTTCCAAGCTCCCCATCCAGCTCTGTTGGCTTCCATGGCTGGACAGTATGGATTGAGTGGTCCTAAATTTGGGATTTGCTCCTAGAACCTCAAGTGTTCCACTTCATGGGTTATTTATTGCTTGGAAATCAGGAATTTGTGAGTAAAAAAAAGGTGAGGGAGGAGAATTAACTCAATATTTCCTTCTAGGATCACCCTCCATCCTCAACTCTCCAGTGAGATTTGGCTTGTGGGGACATTTTCCTCTGAGTTATGATAAACCTTGTGCTGTAAAAGTTGCTTGACTTGCTGAAAATATTATTTCTATCAGAAGAGTCTCTCAGAGAATAAAATTCCAACGTAGAGTTTTATGTGGCAATACCTTTAGTGATTATAAAAATAGAGAGCAAAATAAAGGAAAGCAATGATTTTCCACTGGTTTTACTCATAGTTATTTTATATGCCAGGAAATTTTCACTGTTTCAGTGGGAACTGGACTTATCTTCAGCCTCACTACAAGTTTTATTTCTATTATGGTAAAATACCCAGTTATTTTTCTCAGTTGGTGAAAGCAAATTAACAAATGTAAATACACTTTTGTATTTCTGGATGCTGGTGTGGAGTTAGCTTGGGGAAAACTGGAAAATGCTGCTATCAAGATTCTGTGGAGGAAAAAAAAATTAAAAATCATAGTTTTGTGGTTTATGATTTATGAATCCATTCTGTTTCACTGTAAACTAAGAGGGAATTTTCACTGGAATCCTAGAAATAGATTGGAAACAAGATGGAAAGGAGTCAAAGTGACTCTTTGAGAAGTGTGATCATTATTTGGGGTAATAAATGTGCAGACTGGAAGAAGGCAATGAAACATGGCTTGGAAACATATTCCCCAGAAATGTATATTCTAAATAAATGTCAATTCCTTTTAACAGAATCCACAACTAACTTTCTAAATATCTTTGTCACTGTTCCCATTAGGTTTTATTTAGCTATTTTAAGTTCACCCCTGAATATTTCCCCTACATTTTTGGTGGGAATTAACAAAAATCTTGTCAATACTGTATTTCCTGTACACTGGGGTTCAGCCTCGGGTGTTTGGGGCTCTGATTTGTGGGACAAATCAGAAAAGATTCTGATCCAGCCTCAATCAATGTGGAAATCTCTGTTTTCCTGCATCCTGGCCCAGGACTTTGAATGCGGAATTTCATGAGTAAATATTGGATTGAATTTGATGAATCCACGAAGTGGATTTTTGCCACTGAAGGATTTCATTGTGGAGGGTGATTTAAGGGCTTTGAATGTTGTTCTCACCCTCGGTGTTAGGAAATTCATCCATCCATGCTCCCAAAATCCCTTCCAGCTGTTTCAAAAGAGCATTTATTAACATCTGCAGCAAGGCTGGTTTTGCTCCACAGGAGATATCAGTAGAAATCCCATGGAATCTTTAAGAACATGTGTGGATCTCAGCACTGCAGCTGAATTTTTTAGGCGAAACTGTAAAAAAAATGCTGGTAGCACAAATTTTCTTCCTCATTCCTCATGTATCTCCATCTGAAGAAACCAAAATAAATATAAAAGAGCTCAGCAGTGAGCCTGTGCCTGACACAGTTTGAATGTGGGTTAATAAGACCAAAGAAAAAAAAACAAAAATAAAAGGCAAAATAATTGTTATGCCTCACAACACACCCTCAGAGTCAACAGTCCGTGAGGAAGTAATTTGTGTCGACATATCAACATTGCAAATCGTCAACGTCCTCTTTAAAAAAAACAATATTTCTTCTAAATTTCCTTCAGATGGCAATGACTGATCCCCAAGAAAATGCAAAAAGACCTTGAAACGAAGGGCTGCTGCAGTGGTTTGCAGGGACACGCTCCTCCCAAGTTTCCAGCACAATTATATGCTTATTACTTCGGAAGAGTTCGAAAACAAGCAAGCTGCAGCTTTTAATGAAGCTTTCATAGCAGTGAGAACTATGAAAAAGCATTTAAAGCAGCTCATCTCCTCCTCTATTCAGGCTCTCTTTCATTTCCAGAGGCAGTTGCGAGGAGAAATTGGATGCCATCCAGTTTGGGTTTATAAGGAAGCAGAAAAGGAGATAATGGCGGAAGTTTGTGCTTTCTTCCCCCATGTAAATTTGATCATCTTCAACGTTTGATCAGATTTTGAGGAACACAAGACAAAAAAAAAACCCAGCAGATATTTCCAATCATGCATTTTAAAAACCTCAAAAGAGCTTTGCAGAGCCTCCCTGCATCCAGAGCTGCCTCAGACTTTTCTTTTTATTATTTTGGGGGAAGATGTAGAACATAACCAGTTACTTAGCCCTGGCATCTGATTATAAAATCCTGACTCAGAGCATCTCCAAGTCCTTCTTACAATGCACAGACATACATCCAGCCCTTTGTACTGTCAGGCTGCCTCCCTAACAAGCCAGAAATATGTATGAGTGGAGAAGACATTCCAGGATCAGAGGAGCAGTCACTTAACAATATGTCATGGAGAGTGATCCCTTTGTCAGCCCACAAAAGCTAAATGTGACCCCAAAGGAGACATCTTTTATTTGGGGGAATGCAATTTTCTTGCCCTTTCATGGCAGATTTTTATTACCAGCATTATTCACAATTCCCTAATTAGAGAGGGTAACTTTGGAACACCAGTTCTCACTCTTCAGTTTGGGTGCACACAGGTGTACTTGTGCAATAAGGTGGAATAATATTGCTTTTCCTTTCTGTTTTTCTGTCCAGAGTTCAGTGGGCCGCAATATTTTTTTCTCTGAGTCTGCTCTGGTGCTGTGATCTCACATTTGCATTTGGAAAGATGAGGCTGAGCAGTCTGTTCATTTGTTTTTCAGTTTAAAAGGGCTCATTTGAAACTTTGCAACCAAAGCTTATTTCAGGTTTTATTTCTAAAAGCGCACTTGACCCTTTCAGTGCAAAAAGTAACATGAGTTGACATTGCAAAACTGTCCAAATTCAAGCATCTGAATTCAGGATCTCACCTTCCCTTTGGTGCTCCTGGCTTTGTGTGCCAACATGGAACACAAATCCCCAGTGTGGGAAAAATAAAGCCGTTGCTTTATGGGTGCCTAAAACTTGACCAGGGGAATGTACAAGGGATATTGTTTTTGCTTGGTCTGTTTGCTTTCGTATGGATTGCTGTTCACAGCAGAGTATAAAGCCTGAACTTGAAAAGAACAAAATATGGGATATTTCTGGGTTCCCAACAAGTTTCTGGGCAATTATGAAGAAATCTTATCACACAGCAAGGTATTGACACCAGAGAGTACAAACTGCCCCAAATCTTCTTTTCCCAGACTTTGGAGTGTCCCAACTCTCTGGCATTTTGAGGGAAGTTGTGAATCAATTCCCTGTCCAGGATTTCACTTGACATACCCAGCACAGCCCTAAATGTCAGCTGTGGGGAAGTGATTCCTGTATTTGTTTGTTTGTTTTTTCTGTCCATCTTTCACTGCCCAGAAGCCAGTGAGAGGATTTTACAGCAGGGCTGCTGAAGTTCTCCAGCTACAACCCAGCTGTAAAACACACAGCAGAGTTTTCTCCTTTTTACTTCTTGGCTATGAGTTTTGGTCCTGTCAGTTAAACCCACCTCAGAGAAGGAGAAAAAAAGAGAGAAATGACTGCTCAGTGAATCTCAGAAGAATTATGGAGTTGTACAGCCCCAGAAGGATTTTAGGCAGTTTTATATTGCCCGCCTCAGCTCACATTTATTTTGTCTGTCTCAGTGTCTGAGCTATGTGCTGGGGAGAGAAAACTTCCTCTGCTGACTGATGGGTCTGAGCAATCTGGTATGGATCTGGCTGGATGAAACAGAAAAGAGAGTTCTTTGCTGCACAGAAGACCAAAATGTGTATTGTATTGTATATTTCTTTCATTATGCTATGATAAATTATAACATATAATACATTATATACATATTATATATATATCTATATAATACATATAATACATTTAATGCAAACAAGTACTAGAGAGTGTTAAAAATAGTTTTTGCATAGAGAAAAACAAAGAGTCAGTAAAGAATTAGTTATTTTTTAACAGCTAAACATTTCCATATAAACTTAGTTATGTCCAACTGCTTGAACTCAAAGGAGGAATATCTGCAGCAATCTGGAAATTTGTGCTGCAAATGTTAACTCTCTTCTAGATAAAAACATAAACATATCCTAAATCAGAGTAATTATCCAATTGTGCTGGGTTTTGACTACGTGAGACACCCAAAAAGTCTCCCAAGAACCTGGAGATACTCTGAGCAAAGGGTTCTGCCAGTGAAGATTTATCCACAGTTTCACCTGGTAAGAGTTTTCATCTTGTTTTGAGCAGTGTAATTTGCCCTCCTCAGCACGCTGCCTTGCATTCATATATGTAGAGAAGAACTGGATTGATTATCTTCAGGCTTCCTGCCACTAAACTCAGCAAATTAGCTGCTCATGATTCCAGCAAATGACTGCTCTTTTTTTTTTTATCCTGGTGCTCTGGGAGAAATTGAACTGCAAAGCTTTGGCTGGGAAGCCAAGAACTTGTTCAGGAACTCCCCAAAGTAGAAAAAGCTGGAGAGCTGCTGTTACAATTGATCAAGAGGTACAGGAAAACATGGGATGGTTCTGGTGTCCCAGAGAATCCAAGGGAAAGGGGCTCTGCTTCTCTTGGTGTGAAATTGGGTGCTGTGCGTTGCACTCAGAGAATTGTGGATGGTTTGGGTTGGAAGGGACCTTAAATCCCATGATGGGGGCTCCAGCACTGCCCTGAGCAGCTGTGCCAGGGCTGGACAGCCCTTTTCAGGAATAATTTTTCCAAATATCCACCCTGAGCCTCCCCTGGCCCAGCCTGAGGCCGTTCCCTCTCCTCCTGTCCCTGTTCCCTGGGAGCAGAGCCCGACCCCCCCGGCTGTCCCCTCCTGCCAGGGACTTGTGCAGAGCCAGAAATTCCCCCTGATCCCCCTTTTCTCCAGGCTGAGCCCCTTTCCCAGCTCCTTCAGTTCTCCAACTCTTTCCAGTTCCAGTCCCAGCCCTGGACACTCTCCAGCCCCTCTTGTGAGGGGCCCAAAGTGACCCCAGGAGCAGGGCTGTGACCCCAGCAGTTCTCCCTGCCCTGCTCCTGCTGGACACAGCCCTGCAGGCACAAGCAGGGTTCCTTTCCTTCTGTGACCACAATCCAGGGGCAAACCCAGCCTCTGGAAATCAGGGGTTTGAACCAAACTTCACCAAGCCTCCATTTCTCAGGATTTTCCTTGTGTCCACCCACAGTCTGTGCTGGGTGTGAAGCACCTCACAAAGCCACAAAGCATCTCCAGCCTCAGCTCAGCTCTCCAGCTGTGGGATCTGGGACATATCGCTTTAATTTTGTCTCCTGGTTTTCCTTTCACCTTAACAATGCACTTTCTGCCGCTCGGGAGAAACTGCTTATTTCCTTTGGCTGCTGCATGGACTCTGAGTCCAAATGAGAAATGATAATCCATCATTTCTCAACTGTACTCTCTGCCAAAAAAAAAATAAAATAATAGAAGTAGGGGGGAAAAAAAAAGTGAAAAAAAGCTAATTCCAAAGCTGGGAGGAGCTGTGATTCTTCAAGGAGTAATGACATCCTTCAGTGTGGAGAATATTGTGCTGCAGTGTCACCAGCTGAGCTAAAACTGCTGCAGCTGGAGGGAGCTGAGAGCAGGACAGACCTTGCTGACACAGGGTCCTTGATGGGAGTGCATTTGGGGGAAAATCCCACTTTTCAGGGAAAATATGATTTGAAATGTTGCAGGGAGAGGGAAAGCCCTGGGCTCCAGGATTCTGGGTTGCAGCTCTGGGCATTCACTTGATGTTTATCTTGAGAAAAAAGTTTAACCAAGTTCTGATTCAGCATTTTTTTTTTCTCTCTGACCATTCATTTTTCCTGAACAATCCCTTCTCTGAATAGAAATTTGTCAGATGAGTTTCTTAGACACTGAAGAAGGAGAATGAAGCTCTGTGAGTTCTGTGTGAGGCCCTGGTGTGGTGGCACCCAGTGCAATTTGACCATTTCCCTCTCATTTCTCCTCAGTCTCTGTAATTCCAACCCCCCCTCTTCTTCTCTTGTCTTTTAAACATTATTTGTATCATTTTATCCTCCCTGTTCATTTTTTTTCCCCCTTTCCATAAAACCCAATAAAATATTAATGTAGCATAACAAATCTGTCTGTGCTGGGAGTCTCTCGGAACTATTGATGAAGCCATGAATAAATTATGAATCTTGATTTTGCTTGTGGTATATCAGATTTCACGTGTTTATGATATTTTCTGTGTAGTAAGCTCATCCAACAGAGGTTTTGGTCTTGTTTGCCTGTTTTTATTTTAGGTAGCTCTTGATTTATTCACCATTGGAAAAGGTAATGTCTGATGTAGTGTAACCTAAAATATAAAAAATCCATTTGGATCAATTTTTTGTAGCTTTTGTTATCTGAAGAACAAAAAAAAAAAAAGGAAAAAAACCCCAACCCTCTGCTTATCCCAGAAAAAAATAAAAAGACAATTTTTTTTTTTCCTTATGCTGTTGCATCTTCCAATATCACCTTGGCCTAAGGAAAAATCTTCCAAATGTGATGAGTAGTGCTCACTATAAAAAAACAAAATCCCCAAACCTTGAGTATTGTTGCAATAATTCTAATTTCTTTGGAAAATATGTCTCTCTTTAGCAATCTTAATCAAAATCTTTATTCCAATTAGAGACTAATTTGAAAGTTTAAGTGTGGGTTTCTTTTTCTGAAATTATAATTATATGTTAGTACTTTTTTAATTATTTTGTTTTATTTTTTTCCTGAGGGAGATTGATGGCAAAATAAATCTGAAGAAGTTTTTCTGGAGATGTCTGCACTGGTTTACTGACAAAGGATCTGCTCATTTGGGCATCTTATTCCTGAAATAATCTGATCAGAGATGGGTTTTTTTTATAACATGGATTTTCCAATAATCCATTGAAGGCTGGCAAAAAAGAGTTTGGAGTTAAATCTCTGAAACAAAGAATTCCTGACGTACAGGTGTCACTTCCAGGCTGAAAACAAACAGAGCTGCTGGCAGAAACTGAGAAATCCCTGCCTGTTTAGGCTCTTTCACTCATCCCTGTGGGCCAAGCAGTGTTCAGAGAATAAAATTCCCTGCTCCAGAAATGCAGGTGAAAATGCTGATAAACTGAACCTCAGGAATTGAGCTGGGAGAATATAATCTCCCCATCTTTTAATAAAAAGTGTGTTATGTTTATAGAACAATTTGCATATAGGAAAGAATAAGGAAGATTCCTGGGAATCCTTAAAAAAAAATAAATTTAGAAGTTACATTATGGTGCAATGTTAATATTTGAAAATTTGAAAATTTTAGAAATACATTCTGAAAGAGCTTTTCAAATTTGAAGCTATGATAAATTCATAATTGTTGTTTAAGCCTATTTCTTATGAAATATTTCTCAGGTAAACTCTGCCTTATGCTTAAAATGACACAAAGTCCAAAAGTTCTGCAAAGGGGAGACAACAAAAGGGGAACTGAAATCCATGAGGAGGAAGGTGAGGAAATCTGACTGTCTGAAATCTGATAAAAGTCCTCTAAACTCACAAGGTTAAGCAGAGGTCTAAGGGAAAATTCAATGTTTGGCTCACAGTCCTTTCAGTACATTAATAATTATCATTAATTATCAATAAGAATGGACAAACACCACGGTGAGAGGGCAAAGCAGAACAGAGGATTCTGGTGTTTTCTTGTTCTAAGCACAGCTCACCTTCACAACACATCCAAGGAAGTGTTCTTCCTTTGTGTATTCCAGTAATTCCTGTAATTCAGTTCCTTAAAATGCAAATCAGAGGATTAATAATTAGTAACAAATAGCCAGCTGTGATTCTCCAGGAGTGCTTCCCATTTTAGGTGTGCAGTGTCACTCCTGGGTTGCCCCTCCCAGACCCCAGATCTTTGCATTACAGCTTGTAATGAGTAAAGCATTTAAGAGTTCTCATAGAAATAAAGGGATTTTCCCCCACCTTCCCTAGGGAAGAGTGGATAATTGCTGAGTAATTCCAATTTAATTCCCAGACCCTTGGGAGAGGATGCAGCAGCATCTCCCACCACTTGTTGATTCTGCTGCCCACCTCTTTCCAGAGCCTGTGCCTGGCTGGATCCATAAAACCCTGACAGGGGGTGGGAAATGCCTGGCTGGATGAGAAAAGGCAGCTCAGAGGAGGGCACTGGAATGCAGATGAGTTTCCCCAGTGGCCTGAGTGTGGCACAGAGGGATTTCCATGGAATGAATGTGACAAATGGCCAATGCAGGTACAAGCCCAGCTGCAGCCACTCCTCAAGCAAGCGCAGGAGGGGCTGCTCTGAAGTCACTCCTTCAACCACCCTGCTCATGACAGAAAATAAAAGATGGTGATAGCACTTGTGCTACTTAAAAAACGAGTCGAATTTGCTGGGCAATGAGAAAATGCATTGCATCCTCTTTGAGAGGAGAAATCACGGATTTCCACCTATTTTTTCCCCTCCTTTTTTTTTTTGGTAGTGAAACGCTCCCTAGAGGAATGATGGTCGTTGTCTCCTGTGGATCTCAGACAAAAGAGGCTGCCTTATCGATCTCCACTCCTTGCTGCAAAGTTATAATTAAAAATAAGTATTAAAGCTGATTCCAGCCTAACCTGGCACTCCAGAGCTGGCTGTGTACAATAAAAATCACCTCATGCTCTCCTCGTCAGGAGAGCCCTCCCTGATCCAATTTCAGAGTTCTGCAGTGGTAATTGAAGGCTGCAGGAGGTTGTTCTGCACAAGCTCAGATTAGGATTTAGCTGGGAACGTGTCAGATGCTGCCACAGCTCAGCCCCATCTCCTGCAGATTTTGGGGAGGATCAGGACAGGGCTGAAGGTGAGAAGTCCAGCACTCTGCACACTCAAGAATTAAGAATGTTTAAATACACCAGGCAGTGGATATACATTGTTTTTAATTAGCAGTTACTTACAAAAATGGTATTAATCTTTTATAATGTTAAGTTCTGTGCCCTGACAGCTTGGTTGGGTTTTTCTGGCTGGGAGGAAGGATGATAACACTGCCAGATGATCTGAGAAGGGAAGATCATTCTCTGAGTATATAAACAGTATGAATATATATGCCATGAATATATTTATAAATATGGTCAGGATAGGGTCTGTTTAAACAGGAAAGGTCAGGATTGAGCCCTCAGGAATCTCATTTCAGACAAACCGAAGCCTGCGCTTCCATCACTGTTTACATGTGCTCGCTCACATTTCACAGTGGAAATTGCCTCCATTAGAGTGTATTTTATACTTTGCTTGCAACTGCAACTGAGTAATTTTTTAATATATTGAGTTCTCAGACCCTGGGACATGGCTGTGCAAGGGTGTTGTACCTTTGAAAAGCACCTCGGTCCTCGTGCAGTCTGTCCAGGAATCCAGCACCACACCAGAACCTCAAATTCCCCAATTTTCCTGCATTTCTTTTAAAAAATGAGTAAATAGGCTGTGATCTTATCTAGCTACTGATTTGTGTAGCTGCTGATCTTATATGCTTGGGTAGCAGATGGATGGTGCAAGCTGTAAAATACTAAGGCAAAGAAAAGGGTAGCCTGTGAGATTACTAATCAATTTTCCAAAGATCTGTCTTGCAGAAGGGCCAGCTGTAAATTGTTTCATATTTCTTTTTAATTTACACAAAACCATCTAAGGTGACCTGCTGGCATCTGTCTGTGTTGACTTTCATGTATTTTATTGGTCTTTTAGCACTGCTTCTATTGCTCATCAGCTACTCTGAATGTGTCTGTAAAGTTTCCCAAGGAAAATAAAGATGCTTGCGGTGGAGATGATTTCCCTCATTTTGGGACACATTACATTTATTAATCTAATGCTGAATCTCTTCATATTTCTGCTTTGGAAAGTGTGAATGGCAATTTAGGTTCCCTTGTGCTGGGTGCTCTGCTTCTTAATGGGACATATCCTGACAGCCAATCTCATGCACTGGATGGAAGAGATAAAACATGGGGAAAGAGAAATTATCAGCAGCCTCTTTCACAGATACAGAGCTGAGTAAGGGAACACTTGTTTAATTCACATTAAATAATCTGTGGCATGGTCAGGAGCTGAACTTTGATGTTGGTCTCTTCTTCTCAAGGCCAGGCACACACACATTCATCCTCAGTTTCAAAGGAATAAAGATCAATCTCTTGGGAAAAGCCAGAATCAATTGAGAGGGAACAGAAATCTGCTAAACTGGAAATTTGAAAGTTACTGTTGATGGAAGGAACATTAAAAAAAGTCTGTGTATCACTTGCATTTTCTAAATATTTCAAATGATAGCAGCTTTGATTTTGGACTGTGGGGAAGATGATCTGTCAGCTTCTCTAAAATTTGCTTTGTTTCTCAGAGAAGAAAGAAGAAAATCTTGAAGTTAAAAAACAATAATTGAAGTTTGTTAATTTGCAGCTCTTTGCTTTTGCCTTCAAATAAGTGCACTGTAACAGCTCAAGAAGGGTGTGTGATAGTTCCTGCAATAACACTTCTAACGAAGTGATTTGCTTTTGCTGTTAAAACATCTGAAGAAATCTCAGCAAAGCTTTCATAAAAGCTCATTGGACTTTTCTATCCATGTCTACAGCCCAACATCTGATTATCCCCTTTGTTATTTTCATCAGGCACTAATAGTGCTTCACATTGTTCAAAAATTGAGGACAGCATTCTCAGCTGCTCTGAGTGAGAAAACTGCCTGGGCTCTATTACACCCACAAGAACCTACAGACAATAAAACCCACTTATGTCAGCAACAGCAAGGTGCTGCTCCAACAGAAGGAAAATACCCCTTAAATGAATTTATTTTCTCTTTAACTTCCAGTGTGACTGTAATTTTTTTATAATAAGAGGAAAATCTCGGGTGGGACAAACGGTTTAAATATTTAAATGCGGAGATTAAACCGGTTGTTGTGAGTTTACTGAATCTGGAGAAGGCAAACAGAGAGGTGATAAAGAAGACACAGCAAGCAGGAGCAGGAATTAGGGATGCCAAGTAGCAAAGCTTGGTAACACACTCCTGAATCCACATTGCCTGGGAACTTTGGATCTGTGATCAGTGACACCAAAACCTCAGGTGATTTATTCATAAAGGCTTTGCTTAGCTTTGAAGTCAGAGAGAATTTTCCCTTACTAAGGGCTTCAGGATGAAACCCCAGATGACAAAAGGCACTGGATCAAGGAGGGTGTAATAAGTTAGTGAAATGCAGGATGTCACTTCTGCTCATTCAAAGTCATTTCCCAGTCCTCAGCCTTGGCTGGGTGCCAAGCAAAGCAAGGTCTTCATTAGGAATGGATCACAAATTTCACCAACTCAAGACAATCTTTAGCTCATTAAATTTATGGGGAATAAACCCCAATCCTCGCCCATGACCAGACTTTAGCTGAATATTACAATATTTACAGCAAAGGATGTAAACCTGGACAGGGGGCTGATAAAACCAACACCAGCTCTTTCCTTGCCTTTTATACCCCAACCACACCAGCGAATCTTAATTTTTATTGGGCTTGAAGTCTCACTTCTAGCCCTGAAGAAGAAGAGGACTGAAGGTTCCTCACATCAGGATGATAATGAGGGGTGTGTGCTTTCTTCTGCAAAGACCTTGTTAACTTGTTCAGGAGCACTTTTATTTCTTGCATGTGTCTGCTGCAATATCTACAGGAGCTGGGAAATGAAGCCCCACTTCACAGCAAAGTACTTCTTTTCCTCTTTCTTTTCAGGGCTGCTCTCAAGGACAAGGGGTTATTACTGGCCTTTCACTCTCCAGGGCAGGAACTTTTCAGGCTTCAGAAATTTTTACCCTGTTGAGTGAATGCAATCCATTGAATTTCTTTATTGCTTTCATGTTGCTAAGGTCTACTTCGATTTTTGAGAAAATAATTAACTGCTGCTCAAGCCAGGAGAATGAAACTGGAAGCACAAGAGTAACACAAAGAAATCCTCAAGTAACCTTGGACTAGTATGAGCTGATTTTTTATTTAGCTACTAGTTCTGAAAAATCGAGGGAAATCATTTTGGATTGGCTTTAACAAAAGCATTTGAAACTCTTTTGAGCCAAAAGTAAAACTGGAGGTTTGCTTGTGGAGGAAATGAAATCGTCCACTTGTTCCAGGCTTCTAAAAACTTTGAGACCGTCTAATATTTAATTTTTTAAAACTGAATACTTTTCATTTAGTAAAACTTTAAAATTACTAGCTTGAACTTTTTTTTTCTCCACAAATTGTATCACCCTTTTTCTGATTAAATAACTAATTGCAAGTGTCAAAGTATTATATTAAAAATACAAGTAGATTTATCTCTATGTTTTTGGAAAAGCAATAGGCAAAATAAGTATTTTTTTTTCCTAAGAACAAGTCTGATCAACAAATGAGAAATGACTGTATGCAAGACAAAAAAAATAGTTTTTGTTAGCAAGTCCCAGATACAGAGATAAAAATTAAGAACTATATGTTTTATTTTGTTGTACCTGAAAAAATTTGTGTGTGAAACAGAAGAGGAACAATTTTTCCTCCATCCTGAAGGAATGGTGGAGGACTGGGCACGTCCTTTTATTTTTGTAGGGATGCATTGAGGAGATGAGAACTCAGAGGAAGCAGAACATGATTTCATAAAGGGAAAATAGTTTTTTATTTGGAGGTGAGGAAAAGAGCATTGGACAAGTGCTGAAGATGCAATTCCCAGCACATCCTGGCTCTTTGGAACATCTCTGGGTTTGTGCCATCCCCACTTAGACCCAGGCACTGCAGCTCTGTGCTGCAGCAACCTGATACTGACGGGAATCTTTCAGCTGAAAACTGGGAAAGGACAAGCCTTTCACTTCCCTTCAGCAATGGAAAAATGTTCTTAGTGTTGTTTTCATTATTATCTAAGGCTCGGTAACTGAAACATGCAGGTGGAAAAGTAACAAGTTCAAATTATTCAGAGTTCCACTGAATTTGTGCATTTTTATTTTCATATAATTTGAAATGCAAAAGGCACACAGTAGGATATCTCAGCCCAAGGAAACAAGGCATTAAACCAGAAATGCAATCCATGGAGCCATCAGCTGTGAGTTACTGGGCAAGGGCATTTGGCAAACTGGAAACATTTTTAAAAAAATATTTCAAAGTTCTTTATGCAACAATATTTGTGAAAATTCCCTAAGAATCCACAGAGGTGTCAAAATCATTTCATTAAATGGCCAAAATCCATTTAAAATCTGTGATTGTGGAGATGTTCAAAATGGAGTCCATGTGGTTTAGTGGGCACGGTGGTGTCAGGTCTTGGTTGGACTCAATGACCTTGAAGGTCTTTTCCAACCCTAATGATTCCATGATTCTTTGGGATGGATTACTCAGGAAAAGGCAAACTCTGTTCATTTTATTGACATTTGCAGCTGTCATAGCAAATACCTCTGTCCTCCCCAAATTTATTTTAACCAAACTATTCTCTAAACCATTAGGTACATTTTTCTTATATTTTTTTTTTTTTTTAGCAAGCAAGTTCTTAATTCTTCCTGTTGTAAATCTAATAATCCTGGCTATATTTGTTTTCTTGCATTTTAAAAGTCTTAAAAATTTAGAAAATCTCACTTTTTTTGTATTGTAAAAGTACCCTTGATGTTAATGTTACAGCCAGGGAAAATCAGGTGTATTCAACTTTTCATCTTATTGAAAAGGTTCAAAACACAACCTACAGGAATTGATTTAAGTGTCAAAGTTGGTATTATAAAAAATGAAAATTAACTGTCAGAGAGTAAATAAAAGGAAGAAAAGATGTGACACATCTATTCAGTCCTCGCTAACACAAGCCAGGGTCACCTGTCCTGAAGGCAATATTGGTAGATGTTTATTTAATCATATTTGAAAGCTTTTTCTTCTCCAAAAATAATTATATTTTCCATAAGCTACTCCAGCTTTTAGCCATCTTTACTGTTAAAATGTAGAAAGATTGTCCTAATAAGATCCCTTTGGGATTATTTTGTCCAGGCAGCACAAAACACTTTACTCAGGAAATTATCCTGAAATTATTTTATTCCTAATGCAATATTTTGAGCTGTGCCCTACAAAGGGCATGGTCTCTTCAATTCCAATTTTTACTACATCCAAGCAGCAACATTAAAGAAAATATCACATTTTTGGACTGGGGAGAAGCACTTGGGCAGGGTGGTGGAGCAGGAGTGGAGTCAGTGGTGGTGCTCAGGACACGAGGGTCGAGTCCCAAACCACTCCAAACTCTCCTGGGTGTTTGTGCCCTTCTCCCTTTTCCAGGGTGGATGCAAATCTTGTGCAGGAAGAGCCCCTGATCCCTTTTTCCAACGGCTCTGCCAAGTCCTGACATCTCCCAGGGATGGGGATCCTCCACCCCTGGGCTCCCAGCTCAGGCTGGGTTTGGTGGATGATCCAGAAACTCTCACATCAAACTTCATTTGACTTTGGATATGCTGGTATTTGTGCCACCAAAAGGGCAGCTTTTATTGGAAAGTTTCATTCAGGGGAATAAATTAAATCCAGACATGTAGAATGTGTTTAAACTTTGGGACAGCAGAGACCATTTGTAAATAGAGGCGCTCAAAGCAGACAATGTTTGGGCTATAGTGGAGGCATCAAGAGACAGCTTGGAATATAATGTATTAGAATTATACAGCAATCTTGTCATCGGCGACCCAAGAGTGTTTACAGGACTCTGCTGAAGCTTTCTGAACCAAAGTGCTGTCCAAAATAACCTTGGCATGGACAAAACCAGGAGCAATTGACTGTCATTAATTATGGATCCGTGCAGAGAGGATATAGATTTGTGCAAAATCAAATCATTTCAAAACTCCACGGAAAGCAGGCTGCTCTATCAGCAAATGTGGTCCTTGCTTTACCTTCCTCTCTGGGTGATTGGAGAGAGGCATAATGAGGTTATTGTGGATGGAAGGAAATGGTCAAGGGCTCAAACGCCAGCAGGTCACTAAACTTTAACATCAGAACCACTGCAAATGATTGTGTGGAGCCATCAGCTGTAAATGAGACATGAAAAATGTTGAAATTTCAGTGTACAGAATGACACAACACACCAGGTTATGACATAATCCAGGAGCTGAGCAGGAGAGACTGTTTCCAATATCAACAATTTGATATTTCATATCAATTATTTCATAGCTATGCAGCTGCTCTAGCACACTGAAATATGGGGGAGTTTTAGTTCAATCAGTGTCACAGTGCTAAACTCTTTCATTGTCACAGACAGACAACCACTTGATATAGAAAATGATGTTTAAAAATGCTAAACTGTGCATTTTAATGAATTTCGTCTCAGAATAAAGGTTATCATGTTTTGTAAGAGATAACAGGATGGCAGGCCCCTGGCAGTGGGCACTGCATTGTGTCACCTGGCACAAATGTCATGAGAGAATAAAAGGTGAAGTATGTTCCTATAAGAGCTGGATCTTGAATTTTTATATTTTAACATTATAGTCTGATTTTGTTGGCATTATCAATGTTTTGCTTGGATTCAAAACCAAAATAGCCCTTAAAATTGTCTTCCAAGGAGAAATTCCAAATTTCACTGAAATTTAGTGGTACCATTTTATTTTGATACAAGAGCAGGGCCAGACTTAATTTCTTAAACCCTTCTTAATTCCAGTAACTGGAATTACTGGAGGGTTTGAGCAGGGTCTGTTGGGGAAGCAATCAATCAGCCCCACTTGTTCTGGCCCAAATGTTTATCATTCAATTGTCCTCAGAACTATTTTCTATGTCTGCCACCTGACAAATGAAACCTGATTTTAGTTCCACCTCAGCTTCCTGCACCAAGCTTTCATCTTCCTAATTTTTCCAGGCTGCCACGTGCTGTGGATTATTTGCACCTGTCACTCCTAGAGTGGCATTTAACTCCCAGCCACAATGGGAGGCTCAACTTGCATTTTCTGCCATTGTTGCAGCTTCACATTCTGATTTTAAATGTCCCATCACATTTTCGGAGTCAATAATATCATATATATCTATATCTAGCTTTATAATTTCTCACAAAGCAGCACTTTACCACTTCCCACAGGCCCAGCACTGACCTAAGGAAACCTAAACACATTCCCAGTCTTGGCTTGAGCTGAAATGAGTAAATCTTTTCTCTTTTCCCTCTTTCAGAGCTAATGAACCCTTTCTTTGCCCAGGGTATATTTGTATAGGTCCACTGCCACCACCAAGGCTGGTTTCCACCTTGCTCAGGTTCTTCATCTTTCTCCTCTCTTCTTCCACCACTTTGCTTTAGATCAAACTCATGGCAAACCTCTGTGAAAGAATATTTTTGTGAAAATATTTCCATCCCCACTCCTTATAACAGGAAAATTCTTACCCAGATTCTCTTCTTTCTAGATAAAAAGAGCATGTTTGGATACAGCTAGTGGTGTTACATTAATTAGCACTGTTAAAATAATTATTAATGAATTATCATCTCTTCAACATTCCTAACAATGTGAATCTTGAAATATAATGGGGTATTGTGTTGAAGTGGTGTAGCTGTGTTGAAAAGTCAGAGCTAAAACAGATTATCAATAAAGAAAAAGAAAATGAAGTTGTGGTGACCTACACAAGCTGCAAATTATCCCAAAAGAAGTGTTTTAATGAGAGAAGCATGATCAGGAGAGTTCTAGGCAGGAGAAATTTCTATCTAAGGTAGATTTTTCTCACAAAAATTGACTCTGGGTGAACTGCTGGGTTAGAATTCCCCCAGTGTGCTGGCCTGGCACACAGGACATTGTCTGAGCTCTGTATATTTTGATTCCTTCCTTCACAGCTGCTTCATTTTCTCTGCAAAACGGTGACTTTAACACATTCCCTGATTTTTTTTATTATAATTTTTTTTCTTTTTATATCTGGCTTCAGAGCAGTTACTGTGGAGCTCTACAATTCTGTGTAAGAGCACACCCAGCATAATCAGGGCTCTGATTTTCCTGGTCCCCAGGAGCACTAATAGGAGGTGTTATGACTACTACTACTGAAATCAGCACCAAGCCCACCCCGACTGCAGCAAAGCTCATAAACCCAGATAAAATACGGCTTCAACATGCTGGCTATTAGTGCCTGGCAGTAGATAAATATCAAATATTAATATTTTTATTAACTGAGAATTTGGAAAGTAATCTAATTAGCAGGCTAATAAAGAAAAATATTTGCCGAGGAATTAATCACACCTTGCGATAGTTCACTCCATTAGTTTTGACATCTTCATCTGAAGGAGCTGCCTCTGCATCCCAGTCTGGGCACCATTAAATGCAATTAATTGGGAGGAAACAGCTGTTGTTGTATCATTTGCTATGACCAAGACAGAGATGTGATTACAAAGCTTTTTGTTAGAAATATTTTCCAGACGAATTCTGATTATTCTGGAAGTCAGCAGGCTCCAGCAGGAGAGTGAGGGGAAATCTGTTCTCCCCAGGATGGAGACAGGGAGGGATTTTTCCACTCTCTTCTGGCTTTAGGCCACCCTTGAGCTTGCTCATGCCTTGGGGTCTTCACAGCAGCTTGATGGGAGTGGAAATGATGATTGTGAAAAAGAGAGATATTTTCCATGTTTCAAGCAGAAAGAACTTGCATGGTCATGTCTCAGGGAACAACACACAAACAACAGGAAAACAAAGGGATGAGGTTTTTCCAGCCCACCCTGTGCAAACTCTCAGGGTTCTTTCCTAGAATAGACATTAAAGTCAATTTTCCAGACTAGTTTTAAGACACCCAAGTGATGAGATACCCTGAAGGATTTTTTTTATGATACTTCTTTACCTCCTGTCCTGATGTTCAGCCTTCATTTCTCTTTTTCTTACTCTTCATGAAATTACCCCAGGTTATGAAATTAAGCACATTATATCATTTAATTGCTCTCTCCTCTGACTCTGCAGCTTAAAAAGCACCAAAAAACCCCAGCAAAATAGAACTAACAGATGTTGGAGTTGAAATAAAGCAATGCTAATTATTTATATTTTATGAAAAAAAAATCCCATTTGTAAGTTTAATGCCACACCACATCTAAATATTGGTAATAATGGAATATAGAACCTTTATAGTCTGTAGGCATAATTGGTTTAATTTTTTTTTTTTCATAAAGAGAAAATTAGTTGCAGATTTTAAGGGAATTGTTTGAGCTCTTGCAGAAGGAGCGGACAGAAAGTCCCTGCTCATCCCTCTGCCCTAAATCTCACTTTTCTCCTTGTAATGCTCCAAACTAATTCATGGATGTGTGAATCCCCATCAAACACAGCCTGCCATGATCTAAGATGTGTTTGTGCTTCTGATTACAACAGGAGAACAATAAAAACTAAATACCTCTAAAGCCCTGAGGCAAAACCTAGAGTAAGTGGTGTTAGATGAGGATGAGTTTGAACAAAACCAAAATGTTTGTATGAGATGACAGGGAAGATCCAAGGAATTATCTTCCTTGCCAGGCTATAAAATTAAGTGGAAAGAAGCAGCCATAAAACACCGAGGAGGAAAGGTGGTTTCATTTCTGCACTGGTTTGTAGAGCTTTTAAGCTGCACACCTTTGCTCCAGCCCTACCCAGCACGTCTGCTGCCAAAGATAGAACATGATTTAAATTTCCTCCAGGCTCCCCAGCCTTTCAGCATCACTGATAGCAGAGCAACAGTAATCCTCACCTCCTGCCTCCTGCATTTGCTCCGAGTCTCTTTAGTGGCTCATATTCGTGTTTTTCCAATAATGAAGTCTTTCTGCTGATAAAACTCTTACATATTTAAATGGCATTTCCAAGCAAATGTAGTCTCCTCTTCTAAACTTCCAGGCAAGACAAGCAAAAAAGAGCCTAATTTAAGGGAAGGAGACTCAACCAGATGGGTAAAATACATTCTCTGTGTGCCTGCACTGAAATGAGGGGAGTTATAAAGCAGCATGAATTGGTCTTCTAAAAACATCTTCATGCAGTCTCTTCACTGTCCTTTTGCTTTTATAATACTTGAAAAATGTTGTGGGCTTTTTTTTTTTCCCCTCTGGCTGGAAGTCAATCCTCCCTCCAGTCTCAGCTGGTGTTTCCTGGGAATTTTCAGGACCCTAAAAGCTCTTTTTGAGAAATTTTGCCTTCAGATTGCCAGAGCCACCTCATTCCCAGGACTGCTGAAAGCTGGGCTTTGGGAAAGCAGCTCTTGCAGGCAGAACTTTGTGTCAAACACGCAACCAAAAGGCTTAATTTAGTGTCATGCTGATGTGCTCTTTAGGCCTTAAAGAGAGTGCTCAATGAGCCACCCCAAGGCTTCTGAGCAGTGGAAATTGAGGCAATCATTCCCCAAAAAGTCACCTCAAAAGCTTTGATTGCTTGGTGGAAGGAGACCTGTCTGTAAAGCCTCCTCACTCCCAGGGCTGTAGGGATGTAAAAGCACATTATGGAGACAAAGCTGACAGCGAGGTTTTGATGGCGAGCCCAAAGCACAATTCCTTTCCTGCAGAAGCTCATCCTGAACGGTTCACCTCAGGAAAACCAAGGTTTTAGTGCTGTTTGGTGTTTCACACTTGTGGGGAGTGCTGTGAAAAAGAAACAACAGTGAGGACCTGGCCTGCTTCACTCGGGCCTTCTCTCTGAGGCCTGGGGTCAACAGAGTACGAGCAGAGATTATTTTGTGAGGCACAAAGAGAAAAATGTAATGAATCTTCTCCAAACCATTTTCCACGCAACAAACCAGTCAATAAATGATAACACAGGAATATGGAAGAATTTTTTTCTCCCTAAAATCACAGAAGTACCCTTGGTGCAAGAGGCCGCTATCTGTTCTGCATCAGAAGAATTTAGGCTGACGTGGATAATATTCCTAAATCTCATCAAGCCCTGCGTTCTGGTGCAGAAATTTCCCCATTTCCCTGGATGTAAAGCAAATCTGCTGGAATCAGAGGGCAGCCTCCTTGTGCTGGTGGAAGCCCAAGATAAGTGGCAGGAGATTCAGGCCAAGTGAGAAAGAACAGAGAGGGCAAAGTACAAGCTGGCTCCAGGGAGTGGGGAAGGGAAAAGAAGCTCAAAAATAACATTGAAAAATGTTTCTGGTGTTTTTTTCTCTCCTTTCCTATCCCTACCACTGAACACACCAACAAAAAGATGCTCCCAAGGGATGGTCAGAGGAAGATTATTGTGGAAACTTCACAATGCTTTAAAATGCGCTTTATTTCACCCACATTCATCTGAGAGACTGGGAAAAAGAGATAAGGAGTGGAGATGAAATGGTTTGGGGAATAAAATATTAACGTACACACAACATGTCAGAAGCACAAATAATGGAATATCTGATATTTGACTCTTTTGAGCTTTGTGATTCCCCAAAAGCATTTTATTTGCATTAATTAAATGTACATTAATATCTCTCATTAGAAATTTTAGGAAAACACGAATGTGATTCCTGGACCTACTACCACAGGTATTATTTTTTTCGAGGTATTAAAAAAATATCAATTTTCTCATGTCAGATTTTAAGGAATTTTGACAACTTAAGAGAGAGGAATCACCAATATTCACACAGTGGCATGAAGAGGAAATTCCCCATCTTTCACTCTTTTTCTGACATTTCACTATTTCTCATTAGAAATTTTAGGAAAACATTAGCGTGATTCCTGGACCTACTATCACAGGTATTATTTTTTTTGAGGTATTAAAAAAAAATATCAATAAATAATAGTGGTTACTGAGGAATACTGTCTCTACCTGCCTGGTGACACACAAAATTCTCCAGAGGACATAAGTTAATGTAATTTAAAATTATAATTTTGTATGTGCTGTTCATTTATACATGCATTTTCATGTATCAACTATGAAGCAATGAAATTCACTTTAATTTTCCACTTCTCTTGGATGCAATGACAAAGTTAGGCTGATTCAGCACACTAGGAATAATTTTGACACTTGCAGTTACCAGATGAAGTTTAATATAGGAATTCAAGCTGTCAGGGGAAATCTGCAAGTGTTTGCAGATTCATGGGTTTATCCATAAATGTTGAAGAATTTGCAAGTATTAGAGGGCCATTTTCAAATAAAATAAAAAAAAAAAAAAGAAAGAAAAGAAGTAGAAGAAGAAGGAAAAAATACATTTTAGTCATTAGGGGAATTAAACATAACATACAGATAACAAAAAAATTCTCCTCACTGAAAGCTGAAGCACAGAAAGAGCTTTGTTAGAAATATTCCTGGTTTTCTGTTAAGATTAATGATTACATCCCTTTGTGAAGTTGTATCTGTGTGCACATCTCCCCCTTCCAACACAGAAGCAGCCTGGTTTGAAGGCTGAGCCATTAAGTTCTCTCCCTACATTTCCCCAGGTGGATCCACTCAAAACCCTTGAGAAAATACCAGATTGGGGTTTTGCAGAAAAAATGTGCCAAATGGGGAAATGAGGATAAAAATTAGAGAGATTCTGAGCCCTGGCCCCAGAATCACAGCATCTTATTGGGAACAAGAAGCAGCCAGAAATACATGGGAAGTTACTGCTGCTTTTATCTTCTCCAAGAGTTTCCCCAGGATTTGTCATCCATGCAGCAGTGGGATCCACGCTCCCCAGCGGGACCAGGTGGCTGTTTCTCACAAACATGCGATAAATGATATTATCAAAAGCTACATAAATAAAAAATCAACACCAAAGCGTATTTCAGGGTTTCTCAAAATATAAAGAGAGATTTGTGCTGGGAGGGGACAAGATGGTTCAGTATTAGCAGGAAATAAATTAAAGGATTAATGCCTGGGGAGTTGTGGCAAGGGCTAGAAGTGTTTGCTGCAGGAGGAGAAGGGCTCAGGACCTCTCTGTGTTCCCAATGATGATAAAACACCTGAGCTGTGTCTCTGGAGATGTTTCCCACTGAACACACTTTCATCAAACCTGCCTGGTTTGTGGTGAGAGCTGTTTGGGGTTGTTTCTCTTGGAAAAGGCTGGAGGAATCTCCACACTACTGAGTGTGCAGCATATTTGCATGGAATCATGGAATCATGGAATGGTTTGGGCTGAAAGGGACCTGAAAGCCCATCCAGTGCCACCCCTGCCATGGCAGGGACACCTCCCACTGTCCCAGGCTGCTCCAAGCACCATCCAACCTTGGGCACTTCCAGGGATCCAGGGGCAGCCACAGTTTCTCTGGGAATTCTATTCCAGGGCCTCCCCACCTTCACAGGGAGGAATTTCTTCCCAATATCCCATCTAAACCTTCTCTCTTTCAATTTAAAACCGTTTAAACATCTCCATTCCTGATCCAAAAGCTGGGGTAGAACTATCAGGTCAAGGTTAAAGTTTTGCTTAACTTTAGAATCAAAAAAAGATAAATAGCTTAAATCTCGTCCAAATTGTAACATTCTCATCATGAGATGAAACACAGGACTGAAGTCATAAGATCAGCTTTTTCCTAAATTAGTTAATTGTAATATCAGTTTTAAAACAAAGGTGGTCTTAGTGCACAAAAAACCTGTTTGCAAATGGTTCACAAGTAGCAAAAAATATGGGGGATGTGTGACAGAGGTTAAAGCAGCAACACTGGCTCAGTGTTTTATATTTCATCTGAATTTTTTTTTTTTTTGTGTTTATACAGTGCTACGACTCACACATTTCAAGCACTAAGTGCAAATCATTTCTCTTCTATCGCTGAGTGTTCCCATTCATCATCTGCATTACCCTTTCCTAAAGCAGGCAAAAAAATAAAAAACGTTTAAAAAAACCAACCATGCTGAATCACTATTTTTTTATGCTCTTGAAAAGAAGGAAAAAAAAAACCTTGTTTGTTTTGTCAGGACAAGAGGTATCGAGATTAAATCATGGGGAGGATGATTCTGCTCAGGCATTATAGAATTTTGGGAAGTAGGAGTTCCATAAACACGGAAGGACATTTAGCTGATCAGGTCTTAGGGAAGAGAGATGGACTTGATGACTCTTGATTGCATGACATTTTCCTAAATTATGCCCTTGGACCCACTTTATTTTTCCCAGAATGTGATGACAAATTACCTCGAGGAAGCTGAAGGGTTTGTAGGCAGAAATGCCCAGTTCATCATTAAAAAAAAGGGGCATTAAAAACGGAAAGCATCTTTATGATCTAGATACAAAATAATATTTTGCCGTATTTTCTTATCATTTTACTGAGGGATTCCTCTGCACCATGGAAATTGTTGAAAGTTTGGACTGATAAAGGCTTTTGATTTTGAGATTTCCCACGAAAAAGAGACAAAATAAGTCAGAAATGAAAAATACCCAAATTAAATCTTAGGTATTCAATAAATTGTTGTCTATAAGCAACAAAAGTTTATAAAGGGACAAAGCCCCGTGTTCTTTAAAATGTGGTTTGTATGATTTTTTTCTATATTATATTTAGATTACTTTGGAACAGCAGAATTATTGCCAGTGAAGGCAGTTTTGCCCTGGGTCGGGCAAACAAGGTGGAAATGTGTCCAAAACCCTCAGAGGATGATGAGTTCTCCCATCCTTTTCTCTTTGAGTGGCTTCCCTTTGCTGACCACAGCTCCTGCTCCTGGGATTTGTGGCTTGAGCCATTTTTGGAAGGGGTTGGAAAGGATCAGGATGAGGATCAGACACAAAGTCTCTGCAATCGATAATTTTCCTCTCGACCTCAGGTAGTTCGTGTTTTATTTACAGGCACAGCTGCAGACTTGTCAGGAGCCATTTGAGAAGGCACAGGTTAAAAGGGAGTTAAAGTAGCTCTGGTCTTACGGGAAATTCTCTCCTTGGATATTGGTCACCATTCCTGCTCTTCCAAGGCCCTGGCAGATGTCACCTTCGACACCCTTTGCATATCCCAAGCAGTCATGGATCTGCATTCCAGTGCTCCTGATGAAAATTAGACAATATCTTGCATTTTGAAAACGAGGCCAGCATTGTGAATATCTTGTTTTTTGGGATATTTGTATCTTTATGGTATCCCATTACCTAAAGGAGGTTATTTTTACACATCCTGTCACTGTTCCCATTTTTGTTGTTCCTAAAGCATGAAAAATGAAAGAGGGAAAAGATGAACCAACTAATATCTCGTGGAGAAATGGATCTGTTATAAACACAGACTGGGAAAAACCAAAGTCTTTAATTTGTTGAAAAAGAGTGTGAGACAATCCCAGAAAGGTCAAAGAAGATGTGAGCAAAGTAGTCCAGGTTTCATCCAGCAAAATATAAAATATAGGAGATATGTCAGTGACTTGCTCCCTGTAGGAGCATCCAGCTTTATGGTGAATTAGGAATGCTGAACACGGACAATTAGGAGGTTCATTCTGCTAAATTGTTTTAATTATTCTTGGCAGAGACAGAACAATTCCATAAGAGTTATTTATGATTTTTTTTAATTAATTGAGGAATTTAAATGAGGCACTCGAAACAATAGTGCACTTGATTAAATATGCACAGTGCAATTGGCAACTGAACCCTGGAGCTGAAGGCTGTGGTTGTCCAGCCTGGATGGATTCCATGCTTTTCCTGCACAGGAATTTTAAACATGCAATGCATTTGTCCTCATAAATTTCACAGAATCACAGAACATTTTGGATTTGAAGACACCTTAAAGATAATCTCATTCCAAACCTCCACCATGGGCAGGGCACCTTCTACTAGAAGGATTTCACTTGCTGATGCTTTGCTTGAAGGTTTGAAACCAAATCAATCTCTGATCCACTGATAAGTTCTTGGAAACCCCCATAGATATTGCAGATGAGATTTTTCAGGAGCACCCAGAATTTTCCTTGGTCTGCTTCCAATCCAAGTGAAAACCCAATTGATTTTGGTGGGAGCAGAATAAAGGCAGTGCAGTGACTTCTGATAATGTCACCCTCTTAAAAAGGATGGGCTGGCAACAGTGCTGGGGGGAGATTTACAACAAAAAACATTCACATCTTAGAATGTGAAGCTCTAATTTTGAAGGTCCCTTGACCTCATTCAGCATAATTTCTTGTCCAGTGAATTGCCTAAACTTTTAATTTTCAAACACACAATTTTCAGTGCATAATTAAAACCAATCAAGATTTGAAACCCATTCAGCCAGGCTGCCTCATACAGCCTCACAATCCTCTTCTTTCTAAACCAAAACAATCCATTTATTAACGGTGAAACAAAATTAGAGAAGAGCAATTCTGTTGCTAAAGAGCTTAAAAGCTGAATAAAAACATTCCTATGATTCCTTCCCCCTTCAAATAGTTTTTGTACCATTTAAAGTGATGTCATTCAAAAGCTGCAGGAATATTTTGCTGCAGAACACTGCCTTGCAAGACCCTGCAGGGTAGTGCAAGGTGTAAAGCCAGCAAGGAGAGAGGACTTTGAGGTCCTAAAAAAATAAGTGTTAGTAGGAAATTTTGGTGTGTGGATGTTTATGGTTTAATAGAGCAGAAAAGAATGAAAAATGTAGAAAATAGAAATTTCAAATAGAAAATAGAATATGGAGGAGAAGAGAGAAGAGAGAAGAGAGAAGAGAGAAGAGAGAAGAGAGAAGAGAGAAGAGAGAAGAGAGAAGAGAAGAGAAGAGAAGAGAAGAGAAGAGAAGAGAAGAGAAGAGAAGAGAAGAGAAGAGAAGAGAAGAGAAGAGAAGAGAAGAGAAGAGAAGAGAAGAGAAGAGAAGAGAAGAGAAGAGAAGAGAAGAGAAGAGAAGAGAAGAGAAGAGAAGAGAAGAGAAGAGAAGAGAAGAGAAGAGAAGAGAAGAGAAGAGAAGAGAAGAGAAGAGAAGAGAAGAGAAGAGAAGAGAAGAGAAGAGAAGAGAAGAGAAGAGAAGAGAAGAGAAGAGAAGAGAAGAGAAGAGAAGAGAAGAGAAGAGAAGAGAAGAGAAGAGAAGAGAAGAGAAGAGATACAGGAGGTGTAACATAGTGAAAGACTGGACAGACTATTACACTTTTTGAAACTGTCATAGAAACTTTTATGGAATATTTTGGCTTTGTTTTCCTGGTCATAAAAGTTTTAAAGCAAACCAACATCCATCACTGAAGGAGGATGCACCTTTCCATTTCACCAGTTTTATTTTTCTCTAATCATCAGGTTTAGTAGCATCCTTCCACTGCCCCCAAAATCTAAAAATCATAAAATCACTGAGGTCTAAAAAAGAACTCTTTGGCTTCTCTGGAGCTGTGCTGGCTGTTCCAGGCTGTTTAATCTAGGATCTAAACCTCCATCCCAGTGAACAGTCCATGAACAAGATCACATCATCCTGCCTATGGATCCATCCCCAAATCCACAAAGCTGGGATCCCATGGGGGCTCAGGGCTGCCCTCTTCTCTCCCAGCATCCAAAAGTCACCAAAGCCACCACAAATTTCAGGGCAGGGTTATTGGGTTGGTGGGTTTGGGTTTTTTTGGATGCTGATTTTTTTTTAATAGAGGAAAACTCTTCATTAGCTGGTCGTGTATGAGAAACTTTCTGACAACAACTGTTTAAAGAAGTCAGATTTCTCAAACTCTAATTTTCTCCAGCTAAGAAGCAGGAAAGACACATAAAACCTGGGGGACACATAAAAAACTCTGCAATGTCTGGTCCACCATTGGATTTTTGCTCCTTTTCTAACCTTAGGGCATGCAGTATTAGCTAATGGATTTTAAGCTAGATATAGCCCAGTGGAGAAGGCTTTTCAATTTTATATGCAGCAGAAAAAGTGAGTTTTCACACAGAATTTATATTCCTTGCTGAATAGGAGTCAATTTGCCTTTGATCATCATAAAGAAATATAAATCAGCTATAGCCTTCCTTTTGATTATTTACCATCTCCCACAGACCCCTTAGGCAGAGGAGACTTGTGTTTGCTCTTGATTAATCTGCTGTTGTATTTTTTAAAGGCGTGTGCTCATTGTGGATGGTTCTAGCTGGAGCACGAGGGGATTTTTCTATGCTGGAAGCAGTGGACAAGTCACATCGCTTCCTCTTATTAGTCCCATTCTGGGAAAGGTGCAGACAAGCCATAAAACCACCAGGCTTTAAACAAATGAGGTGGGAAGTGGTGGAGATGAGGGGGTTTTATAGAGCAGCTATTATTCCACATTTCTGCTGGAAAAAAAACCCCACTGTAATTTCTCAGCATTGCTCATAGACACTGTTAAACCCAGAATTACTTGAAGTTAACCCACTGCACATTAATTAGAGTTTGCTTGGGCTAAGCTAGAGTTTTCTGGAAACTTTTTAATATATGGGGGGGAAAAAAATTCCTTAAAAAATTCAGCCTCAGAGAAGATGTACAGAAACTGTTGCCTCCTTCCTGCTAATTTACAGAATCCTGTAAATCCTGGGTTTTAAGGAAAACCTTGCAAAATGAGAAAGGCAATATTGCATTGTAGGGATGAGAAAGTCTCTTTTTTTGCCTGATGAAAGAAGGATGGTGAATGCAGGTGGAGACAAGGAGAAGGAATGAGTGACAGAGAGAATCCACTTGGATCTCAAACCCTGAGGCTGAAGGACTTGAGGCCACCTAACACAGGAGATATTGTCCCAAAACTGCCAACCTTGCTTGCCTCAAAACCACGAAGTCTGAGCAGCAGAGTGAAAGAAGGAATTCTGCATTTATTCCACTCCAGAGTCCTGGAGCTGGAGTTGGTGTTTGTGTCCCAGATTGCTGCACACAGAGCTGCTGCTCTTGGTGTCACTCGTTGGGAAAATCCATCACTTTTCCTCATTCCAACCAGTGTAGGTGACTAAATATTGAGACGGCTTGGGTTGGTTGGTTTTGTCACTCAGCGTGGGTGGAGACACACTGGGTTTGGGTGAGAACAAGGAGCAGGTGCCATGGATGTGTCTGGGAGCTTGGGGACAAGGTCCAGGCTCAGTTTCACTGCTAATTCCAGCCCCTGGCAGGAGATTGACCAGAAATCAACATTTGCTTTTGTTACTAATTTTCCATGTTCGTTGTTTTGTCCCTCTCAGGTCCACGTGAATCACCCAACTGTACTTTCAGGATCAGCCCTCTGAGTAAACTATGAATTATCCCAACCCAAGGCTCACATCAGAATGTTGTTCCCAATTCAAGGCTTTTACTTTAAACATCATTGAAATAAAAAAAAAAAAAATCCTAAATTTTTCCTACTTTCAAGCATTAAATACATTCCAAATTGCCTCCTCTGCTATCCTTTTAACATAAAAAAAAATCACCAGATGGTAAATGTGTTTCAGATGTGTTTACCACCCTTCCTGAATTGCTTGGCAATGCCAGGGATTTTTTTTTTCCTCTTAGCCACTGGTAACTGATGTAGAATAGAGAAGAAAATGAGTTAACAAAGGATGGATGGATGGATGGATGGATGGATAGATGATGGATGGATGGATGATGGATGGATGGATGGATGGATGGATGGATGGATGGATGGATGATGGATGGATGGATGATGGATGGATGGATGGATGGATGGATGGATGGATGGATGGATGGATGGATGGATGATGGATGGATGGATGATGGATGGATGGATGGATGGATGGATGGATGGATGGATGGATGGATGGATGGATGGATGGATGGATGGATGGATGGATGGATGGATGGATGGATGGATGGATGGATGATGGATGGATGGATGGATGGATGGATGATGGATGGATGGATGGATGATGGATGGATGGATGGATGGATGGATGGATGATGGATGATGGATGGATGGATGGATGGATGGATGATGGATGGATGGATGGATGATGGATGGATGGATGGATGGATGGATGATGGATGGATGGATGATGGATGGATGATGGATGGATGGATGGATGGATGATGGATGGATGGATGGATGGATGGATGATGGATGGATGATGGATGGATGGATGGATGGATGGATGATGGATGGATGGATGGATGGATGGATGGATGGATGATGGATGGATGGATGGATGGATGGATGGATGGATGGATGGATGATGGATGGATGATGGATGGATGATGGATGGATGGATGATGGATGGATGATGGATGGATGGATGGATGGATGATGGATGATGGATGGATGGATGATGGATGGATGGATGGATGGATGATGGATGGATGATGGATGATGGATGGATGGATGGATGGATGATGGATGATGGATGGATGATGGATGGATGGATGGATGGATGGATGGATGATGGATGATGGATGATGGATGATGGATGGATGGATGGATGGATGGACGGATGATGGATGGATGGATGGGCAACTACAAATTTGAATATGATTATCACTCCTCAGTTTTATATAAATCTCTTCTAATCAATGGTAAATATCCACACTGTTGAAAGAAAGAATATTTTCGGGTGTGCAATTAATTTTGCAGGTGTTGCCTTGAAATTAGAAAACCCTCTTCTGCCTTCCCTGGTCTGTAATTAGGATTTTTCAAGCTTGGCTTTGAAAAAAGATCAGAAGAGAGAGTGGTGTTATATATACATTCCCAAGCTGCATGTAAGGAATAAAAATGTTATTCTTGCCCACATTGTTATCACTAAAGACAATATTAATGCATCCAGTGTTATTAAAATGTAACTATTAGTCGATATATTGATGTTGCTGACTGTCCAAAATTACTCCTGCAGAGTTTAAATACTTGAGACTGCACTAGTGCTGGCGATAAAGATATTTAAAGTGCTGGAAAGTTACACATATTCAGAAGCATTTTATGAGGTTAATCTAGAATATTTAAGTTAAATTAAATTAAATCTGGGTGAGAAGGTGAATGGGTAATTGATAAAGGAATGTCCTAAAACAAGAGTGAGGCCTTCAGCTGGCTCTTGAGCCATTAAAATGAGTTTATTTCATTTTACTGTGGTACCTATCAGTGTCCTTTTATTCTCATGCAAAGCTCCCAGACATAATTTTAAGAAGGCTTTTTGAAATTCTTCTTAGACATCCATGACCATTGGAAATGTGGGAAAGGTTGGATTTTGGGAGTCGACAGAAACACATGGAAGAGCCAGGCTGGTTTTGCTCTCCTCTGGAAAACTCCTCCTTCGTGTTTATCAAAACTTTATTTGAACTATCAGAAACTCAAATCTTCAAAAACAGCCTGGAAACCTCTTGAGAACAAAAGGATTTCTTGTTGACAAAAACAGTGGCTGTGCTCCTTGCTTTTGACTGTGACAGGAAAGGCTCCAAACCATCAATTGAAATGGTGTTGGATTTTCCTTTGGCACTGCTGTCCCCAGGGAGAAGCCGTGCTGTCACTTTGGGGAGTTTCTCTGGGAGTTAAAGCACTGCATTTATACCTAAAGTACAGTTTTTCACCCCAAATATTCGGAAATCAAGCAGAGCAGACTAAAGAACCTGTTGTTATCTCATTTCTTCTGCCTTATTTTTATTTTAATTGAGAAATTAATTCAGATTTTTCTACTGTGCTGGCCAGCGACTGCACAACCTGCTGCTCATTCACTCTCTGTGAATACGTTAAATTGTTTAATAAAGCTAAACATAAAAACTGGGAGCTGTCACAGGGATTTTGAGGAAGGATTTCTGAACTGGAGGCTGTTGTGTGCCAGCTGGTGCATGCTCTGTGTGTGAGACATCTGCCTCCAGCAGCAGCAAGAAGAAAATCCTGCAGGGTCAGCGCTAACGGTGGCTGCTGCTGCTGCTTTGCAATTCCTTGGTGACAGTGATAGATTTTCAAACAAATTGGTGCTTAGATTCCAGGGGAAAACTCCTCAGCAGGTTACAACAGTGCCAGGAGGGGTCAGAGCCAGAGCCAAATCTGTGCCACCGTCCTGCCACCGCCTGCCTGGCACTGTCACCCTGCACAGGGAGCGGCTGCCTCCTCCCCCTGCCTCAGTGGCACCGACTAAATGCTGAAAGATCCCCCCTTAGAAACATCTCAGTCCATATTTAGTGCTTTTCCTGTTTGTGTGGAAGACAGAAAAAGGAAAAAAAGAGGAATCCCATCGCACAGGGACCTGATTGTCCTCACCAGCCCTTTGTTGCGCCACAGGCCAAGACCAACAAAAAGGGAAATATATAAATTAAATTAAATTATCATTGATAATAATCCTTTAATGATAAACTCAAAAACCTGCAAGAAATGCTCCATTTTCAGAGAGACCATCCTGAAGAAAAACAGGATGAGGACATCCAGTCTTGGAACAGATTGGAGAATCTCTAACTGGCCAAGGGCTCCTACAGGCACCAGTAGATAATTTGTGGCGTTCTGAGGGGAACAGGGAATTATTGGAACGCCTGATTTTGTGGCACACACATCTGGGGCACTGAGATCTGCTTCCCCCCTGCCCCAAGTGTTTTTTGAAATATTGCCAGGCTGCACACCACTTTCTGATAACAATGTAAGCAATGAATTGGCCATCACCAAAAATCTTCCAGTCTTTAATCCAGAAAGCATCAGAGATCCAAGAAGGAAATTCATGGACTAAGTGAAGGTGTTGGCTGTACCTAGGACAGAGATATTTTGTCTCTGCTGAGGAGATAAATCTGCCATCAATGCAAACACCAAATGTGCCATTGCCAAGTTACAGCAGCAAAATGAGGCTGTATTTCCTCGTGTTCCACAGGAGCAGGGCACTGATGGTGGCTGTACCCAGGTGTTGTTATCTGTGATATTCAGCATCACTGCAGCAAACAGGAACAGAAAGCCCTAAAATTGAATGCTGTAGGAACTGAGCTGATTGTGAGATCAGGGCTTCTCTGACACTGCCCCATCACTCAACACAGAGAACCTCTGCTTTGGGGTAACCTGTGCTGTGGGAAGAATTCCTCTCAAGGGCAGGAAAGCGCAATATTTCTTGCAGGTTTTTGAGTTTATCACTAAAGGAGACAACCCTAGTTTGCAATTTTCAAGCTGTTTGTGCTGATTCCCATCTATTTGGGGTGAGACTGCTGTGGGCACGTGGCAGAAATTCCACGCTGGTTGAGGCTGGGCACCGCCAGACATCCCGTGGCTGTGAAGCTGTTCCAGGCTGCTGCAGCCTCCCCCAGCTCCAGCTGCCAGCCTGTTGAGTCATTAGATCCACTGTCCTCTGCTGCCTTCTCCACCAGCTCGGAATTAGAGCCCAGATCCCCTCACCTTGTCACCAAAGAGCTCTGGAAGTGCAGAGATCAGGGGGAAATTGTGATTATTTTGTCAAGGCGATCACAGCAAACCTCTGTGCTCTCCCAGAGCAAATCACACTTGATCACGGTAATTGAGAGGTGCATTTCTTTCCACTGATGACTTCTGTCTTTAGAGAACTGCTTTTCAGCCTGGAATATTACTCCTTTCCTCCCCTCACTGACACCAAATGAGCAGGTGTAGAGTTTTATCCTTTGCCAACCCTATAATCTGCTGTTATTTCCACAAGGTAGCCTTTTGAGTCAGGTATTTCAACGCCGCTGATTCGATTCCTTGAGCAATGTTTACATAAATAAGATATGCCAGAGCAATCCAATTTGGGGCTTATGTGATTGCCTTGCCTCCCTTTGATCCCCAAACACTTGAAATGTGATTCCTCTCCTCCTTGTCAAACAGAAACATCTCTGAGCTGCAGTCAGTCCAGACCCGTCACTTTTAACAACCTTCGCTCGCAAAAATAAAATCAAATCAAATAAAAAAAGAAATTAATAACCTTATTCCTAGAAAAGTGATGAGTGGAACAATTTTTTGCGGCTTTAAATTATTGATTGCCCTTAAGCATCTCATTTCAAGCCTTTTCAAAGGGGAAGCAAACAAGAATGTAATTTACAAATAAAAATCAGTTTAATGAAAAAAGTCCATAAGACAAATTGATTATGATTCTGGTATGGTTTTGATGAAGAATATTTTTAAATTATTTTGGAAAACTAATTTTCGAGTTACATTCCTGAACTCATTATTGACTGAACTTCCCAACGTGCGTATGGATGAAAGCTGAAAAGAGAAAGCTGATTAGAGAATGACAGAGATTTTCTAAAAGGGAGATTTACTGAAATGGATCCTCACTTGCTAAGGCTGCAGAATGTATTTATAAAAGCGATTCACCATACGGATGTGGGAAAATGTTCAAATATTTGTGTATCAAGTTTCAGACTCCCATAAATGTTTGCTACAGAAAGTAACACCGACTATAAAATCCCTCTTTGCTATAGAAAGCAACGTCGCCTATAAAATATCTCTTGGCTTCAAATCGTACATTCAATTCAGGAAGCCCTAAATGACAGCATGAACCCAATGCAGAAGTTGTTTATTTTTTGCTACCTGGGTGGTAAAGATCCATCATGAGTCTGAATTCCTGACAAGACTCTTCCTGCCAAGCCCATGTGACCAACCAGTTCCTGCATCCCGTGTTTTTCGGATGTTGGAATTATAGATCCTGTTAGGATTTGGCCCAAAAGTCAATCCCAGCAGCAGCAGCTTGTGAGGGGCTGAGCTTGCCACAAGAACTCCCCGTGGTCTTGCTGAAAATTCCCCAAATTCTTGCTGAAAAAATTTCTGGGCAGAGGAATTCTGTGGTGGTTGTGGTGCAGGACCAGCTGCTGCTTAGTACAGCTTGGGTCAGGAAAGGTAGAGGAGCTCCTAATTAAAACATAGACATTAAAACTTTTATTTGAACAATATCTACTAAAAAGTGTATGTGGGGCCAGGTCCTGCAGCCAGAATCTCTCTGGAGAATTGGAATAATGTAGAGCTACCACTCTTCTGCCCCAGGATAAAAAAAGAGCTGCCTATCCATAGCCCAGGTGAAACAGAGCTTGAAGGAAGCCAAGACTGACAGAGCATCCCCAAAATTGTACTTACATCCCTGGAATTGTGGGATGGTTTGGGTTGGAAAGGAACCTTAAAGATCACCTCAATCCAACCCCTTTCCATGGGCAGGGAATCTTCCACTGCCCCAGGCTGCTCCAGGCCTCAGCCAGACACTGATCAACAAATCTTAGTAACAGCAAACCCCTGTATATTTAAATAAAGTTATTATTAGATTTACTCTTCTGTTCTGTTTTTACTCAGCAATATAACAGATTGTTTTTCTCAGGATGTTGAAGTCAAATAAAAAGGAAGAAATGTAATATCTCTTGATATTTTTTTACAGTTTGTAAAATAAGACCTTGAGGAGAAAATGGAGTGTGGCATAACCATTGCTGCAAACGCTGTGTGTTAATTTTGATAATTGAAAATTTGCAAGACAACACGATTATCTGACAAAGTTCATTAAAAAAAAACATACTGCTGGTGTGGTGTTAACTTAAAAAGTGCTTAAATTTGGGACAACCTTTTTTTGCTGAGAGGTCAGGGCAGGGTATTACCAGCTGAAAATCGTGTCATTATTCCCAGGGCTGCAGTTCAGCTGGGGTAAAATATAACACGCTGTCACTTACCAGGCACCAAAAAATCATAAAAATCCCTTTGAATCATGTAATCACAGGCACCTCTGGGACAGCCTCTTTGTCCTAAAGAAGAAGTGAGGATATTTTGGAAAACACATCAACTTTATGTCTTCATCCAAGGAAACAACCACAAATCAATTGGATTAGAGCCGTGCCTGGGCGATCCAGGAGTTAAGGTTGTGCATGTCAGCATTTCTATTAGGCTGATAAGTAACCTGCTGTGAAAAACCTCACCAGCAGCCTGCATGGGCTCTGCAAATAAGTTGTCTTATTATTTCCTCCAAATTTTAAATCACTGGTCATTTGGAACTCGTGTCAGCTTCATTTTGCTGCTGTGAGCCTGCCAACTTCAAGAACATCCTTGGGCAGATATTTATACCTGAAATACCAGGTGTGTATTGAATTTATCTGCACAGGCAGGGAAAATGAATGCTCAGCTGGTCCCTGTTGGTGGTGATGGAGGAGTTAAGGCTCCCAGCAATTTTGTGGAATGTAAGCTTTAAAAATTTATTAATAAAAAATAATCCAGCAAGTTTAGTCATCCTGGGTTTCTTTAATGGAAAGATCTTTAAATATATAAACACACAGAGTAAATATTCAACTAAAAATGATTCACAGGTGCATTTTTAAAGCTTTTGTGACAGGTTTTAATATAAAGTTTAAACAAAATTACCAGAATAAAGCTTGTGGATATTGAATTCCTGGCTTTGTTATTCTTTCAAGAATGTATGATCTGTTCAGCAACAAAGATAAAAAAAGTATTGCAAAAGAGACAAGATCTTAAAGAGGCCAAATTAACCCTGAAGGGAGAAAAAGGCAAAGCTACAAAAACTACAAGGGGAAACAGAGGGCTCGGTAAGTCACAGGCTGTTGTTTCAGTGCAAATACTGAGTGCAAAGCCATCAGACATGAGGAAAGAAAGAGGGAACATTTCGCACAAAATATTTTCCAGTCACTCCTGTGGAAATGAGGTCACTCTGGGGGCTGATTTTCTTTGGTGCATCAGAGTCCCAGAGGGGCTGAGGTTGGAGGAACCTCTAGAGATCATCCAGCCCAATCCCTGCTGGAGCAAAGGCTGGGCTTTGAAAATCTCCAAGGGTGGAAACCCCACCACCTTGTTGGGCAAGCTGATCCTGGCCATGACCCCTTCCTCTTGGGCTGAAACACAGCTCAAACACAGCTCAAACAACACAGCTCAAACAACACAGCTCAAACACAGCTCAAACAACACAGCTCAAACAACACAGCTCAAACAACACAGCTCAAACAACACAGCTCAAACAACACAGCTCAAACAACACAGCTCAAACACAGCTCAAACACAGCTCAAACAACACAGCTCAAACACAGCTCAAACAACACAGCTCAAACAACACAGCTCAAACAACACAGCTCAAACAACACAGCTCAAACAACACAGCTCAAACACAGCTCAAACACAGCTCAAACAACACAGCTCAAACACAGCTCAAACACAGCTCAAACAACACAGCTCAAACACAGCTCAAACACAGCTCAAACAACACAGCTCAAACAACACAGCTCAAACACAGCTCAAACACAGCTCAAACACAGCTCAAACACAGCTCAAACACAGCTCAAACACAGCTCAAACACAGCTCAAACAACACAGCTCAAACACAGCTCAAACACAGCTCAAACAACACAGCTCAAACACAGCTCAAACACAGCTCAAACACAGCTCAAACACAGCTCAAACACAGCTCAAACAACACAGCTCAAACAACACAGCTCAAACAACACAGCTCAAACACAGCTCAAACACAGCTCAACACAGCTCAAACAACACAGCTCAAACACAGCTCAAACACAGCTCAAACAACACAGCTCAAACAACACAGCTCAAACAACACAGCTCAAACACAGCTCAAACACAGCTCAAACAACACAGCTCAAACAACACAGCTCAAACACAGCTCAAACACAGCTCAACACAGCTCAAACAACACAGCTCAAACACAGCTCAAACATATCTCACCTTGTTCTTTGGGGCATTGGCCATCACTGGGCCTCCTGAGAAGAACCTTTGGAGCATCCCAGCTCATCTGGCCTCTTGCTCCAATCCTGAATCATCTCTGTGGCCCTTTGCTGGAATTGCTCCAGTGATTTTGCTCCATCCAATTTTCTCACAGGGGGGAGATCAGCCCTGGGCCTTTGATGGACTTTGTGAGGCTCCTGTTGGTTTCTCCAGCGTTCCCAGGCCCTGCTGGGTGGCAGCCACTCCTCCCTGTCCTGTGTCACCTGCTGAGGTTGCATTTCTCCCCCTCCAGAGTGGCTAACGAGGAGGTTAAACAATGTCTGTACCACAGGAAGAACCTGCTGTACCCTCAGATATAATAAATTAGATTTCTACATGAGATAAATGTTCATTAAATGAAAGTGATGCACAGCCATTCTCCATTTTTCCCCTTCACTGGCACTACAGAATAGGACACAAGTGCACCTTCAGAAACAAAATTAATATATTCAAATAAGGGTTTTGCATCTTGAAAACAAGCTCTAAATATCCTTTAAAATACATTCAATCTCTTTCTAAGCTATCAGGAAGGAACATTCAATTTGTTAGCCAACTAACTGAGCAAAAAAGAATTTACATACAAATTTTTAACAATGACTTTGGAAATTAAATCTGGATTATGTTGACCTCTGTTCCTGTGCTAAACCCAGAGGCCAGCTCTACTTTTAACTCTTACCACCCAGAAAAAAAAGGTGCTTTTGGAAACGCTTCCCAAAACTGTGCGTAGAAGTTGAAAAATAAAATTTTAATTGTTTGTCTTGCGGTTCGCCCCACAGAATATTGATAATAATGTTTTATCTAAGATAGTTATAATTGGTTTCTTTCAGGAAGCCACATTATAATCACATTAAGACACTTCAGGGCGTCTGCCCTAACAATGGCAGGTCCTGCTGGGTCTTATTACTTAAATGTGCTCGCAGTGGCTCTCCCTGCTGCTGCCTCATTTATCTTTTCTGGGCAGAGATTGATCCCAACTTCCCCCAAGTTGTATTTATTTTGCTAAGCAGAGCATTGATCGATGCCATATGAGCTGAGACAACCAAACTCATTTTTCTAATGAGAGGTTTTCCAGAAAGCCTCGTGAAATTTATTTTTTTGGACGATACCTTGGAGTTAATTACTCCATGCAGAGGGCAGGCTAATCACCAAAGGATCAAACAAGGAGAATTGTTTCTCCCGTTTGGAAAGACTCTGTGGGAAAATTTGGGTATTCCTGGGAGGTTAATGGGATTCCAGGCTCATGGATTGCTCATCCCACAAAGCCAGACATGTCCAGGTGCGCTGCTCTGACGCTGTTGCAAGACACATTGATTAACTGGGAAAAACATATCTGGGAATATAGCAGTAAACAACATGGATAGAGACCAGCCACTTCTTTCTGTGGCAGCCCTAGGGTGAGTAGGTGTGAATGTGCTGATGTGAAAAGGGGCATTAAACACTTCTCACTGAAATCTAGACACGCTCCACTGTGAAAGTGCATGGAAAAGTCACCAGCAGCCTCCAAAGTGCTCCAGCCAGATTTTTGCCACCATTTCAGTACTGAAATTATATTAATTTAACCGGTTTACTTCAGGTTATTTCAAGGCAGAAGACAGCCAAACACAATAAAGAGTGTGGAATTGTAAATTTGCTTTAATACTTGAATTTAAAGAAATCCCTCAGTCAACCAAGGCCACTCTGAGTCACTTTCTCCATCCCACCATTCCTGAGTGGGAATTCTCCTGGAGCACAGCCCAAGGCTTTCAGCAGTACCCCAGGGGTACCCACCTGAATTCCCAGGTGTCCAATAAAGGGTGAACTTATCAGTTCCAGCACTAAAATCCCTCCTCTTCTCCAGCTTCTGGCTTTTACAAAAATGGCAGGAATTTTATCTCTCCGTGATCTCCATCTCTTTGTGGAATTTCATTATAAATACTTCATGGCCTAAAAACCCATTAGTGCAGATACCTGGGGAGGTAAACAGACACAAGTGTGCAATCTTACATTTATATCACAATTTAGATCTGTAGCTCGCACATCTCTAAAAATAAATTTCACCTTGACCACATTACCAATATTTTCCTACTTCTCCAGGAACATTAGAAAGTAAAATCCTCACTAGCAGCAAGTGCAATTAAAGCTAATTTTGTCTCAGTCTCATTCTCCAAGTGGCAAAGCACAAAGCCTGCATTTTGTACAGGTGAAGCACCAGCAGTTTGGAAATGACGTGTTCAGGTAATGAGTGAATTCCCTCCTGGTTTGTTCACTCAGCATGGCCTAAATTAGCTCTGTACCTCCCTTCTACCCCAAGCCAGGAGCATATGCATCAAAAACACAGCAGAGTGAAGAAACCTTTAGAAAAATTAACAGCAAAGGGTAGAAATTAATTCCTGATGTTCCAGCAGGGTGGTACCACTCCTCTGGGGTTGTAACCCAATCCAAACTGCAGCGATTCCCAAGCTGGAAGTGGGGAAGAACATCCTAATGTGGGATAAGCAATATTGCAAACCATCCCGATGTGGGATAAACAGGATGGCTCTGAGGATCTTCCACAGAGAAATTGAAATGGAAACCATACATTAATGCCATTAATGGCACTTTATTCGAGAGTTTGCCTCATACTGCAGGATCCAAGGGCTCGAGTTCCACATTAATATCTGTTTTATGGTTCCCTCTGCCCCAGAGCGAGCCATAATTTCATTATCAATTCCAGGCATCCCAGTCTGCGGTGCATATTCGGATTTTACAATGCTTTTCAAAACAGAACTAATGAACTGTGTGTTTTAAAGGATTCTGGGGGGTTTGAGGGCAGGCCTGGTATTAGAGATAGAAAGGAAATGGCAGCAATAAAGTTCAAATGATGCCTGGTGTACAAATAAAAGTTGCAAGAAGCAAGTGCTGTATCTTTGCATAATTGTGACTCATCTGGGTTCTCTGGGAGCAGGGAGGGGGAACCATGAAATGCTGCTTCATGAGAGAGAAAGGAAGAAGTTCTCTCTGAGAAAGGAAGAAGTCCTCTATGCTGGGATCATGTCTGCCACCAGCTCCTCAGATATCTAAATTATACCCTCAAATCCAGTAATTACACCCTCAAATTCAACATGCACATTAAAAAAAATACAAATATTCCAAATTTCTTAATTTTTTTTTTGTCCTAGAGATTCTACTTTAGTCTGATTTCTTCCATCTCTGATTATTTTTTGTGTTTATCCTTCTTCTTTGTTTGGCTGAGCTGGCTCCTGCAGCCTCAGCCCTTTTCCTGCTGCTCCTTTGCCCAGACACATTGCCCAGATTTGATCAGAGCTAAAAACAGAGATCTCACTTACATCTCTACTTCTGATCACTACCTCAGCTTTTCACATCTCCAGTCTGTATATCTGTGGAGACATTTGTGATAACTCCATGGGTCTCTCTGCTATTTCATGCATGGAATTATTTTGTTTTCTCAAAATGCAAGAACTTATTCTTCCCTCATCCTCTCTAGAACATCCAAATATCTTCTTTTACACAAATTATTTAACCAGTTCTTACACCCTTTACATCCTTTTGCATGTCCAATGATTTTTTAACTGCAGATTAGACTTTTATGGGATCAAAATGATCTGTAGCAGCCAGATGCAGGCTGTAAATGCACATCAGCGAGGAACACATACGTTAAATCCAAGCAAATTAGAGAAATTTACAGATATTCTGGGAAAATCCTGACCTTGAACTGTCTGTGGCTGGTGAGTGTTGTAACAAGGCTGTAAAGCTCCAGCATGTGCTGTATCACAGCATGTTCTGTTATCAGCACCTTTGGATATGACAGGAGGAAACATATTTTTGCAGGATCAGTTCAGTCAGCCTAAAGCAGACACTTAAAATAGGTCAAGGAACTGTAAGTTGCAGCACTTAGTAGTCATTAATTTCAGTGATCAGCTCAAATGCAGATGTCTGCACTGTCAGTGGGGGAGGTTTGGTGAGACAGAGCCTTAGTGGGATTTCCCTCCTAGGAGCTTTTCCTTCTTTTCAGCTCATCCACTAATAAATATTTGCCCATGGCTGTATGGTAGAAATCCTTACCAAGAAAGCAAAAGTTGTTATTTCTGCACCAAAGAGATGGCAAGGGCAGGGGGATCCTTCATAGAAACTGCAGGAGAACCTTCAGTGCACAGCCCCAGTTTGATCTTCCAGGTTTTACCCCAGCTCTTACACCTGGGACAGAAGGTTATGTAAAACCTTGTCCAACCACTCCATGCTTCATCTTCAAAGCAGGTTCAGTTCTGCCTGCACAATCACATCCTTGTCCTGGTGGAGATCTGTGTCACACTTTGTTTTAATGCGTGGCAGGCTGACTTTTAGCTTCCCTGGCAGCTGAACACGCTCAGAACTATGGTCTGGAGTGTGGTGGGTCTATTTTGCCAGTAATGGATGAGCTGTTTCCAGAGGAAATCATTCTCCAGGTCCACGTGTTCTCCTTGCTTGCTTAGCTCCATAACTTCTCCCTGGTGGGCAAAGCCTTCAAAGGTCACTGTCTGTGTGTAGATAACCTAAAATTGCTCCAAGATCTCCCTGCTGCTTGTCTGACATCTCTGCAGTGGGCCATTCTCCTCCAGGTGAGGCCAGGCCTCATTATCCCTTTCATTATTATAAGAAAGGCAATTTAGCGATGCTTTCCCATCTGGAGCTCTCTTTCCTGACTAAAATGCAAAACTGAGTCTGAGACAGGATCATTTTATCAGATTAGGGAGACTTCTAGGAGTACTTGTGGGATTTTTCTCCTCAGGAAGGATTTAACATGAGGAATGGCTCCTCTTGTGTTGCTGGGGTGGATTCTCTCAGGTGAAGAACCTGCAGTTTATTAAATTAATTTTATTTTGCTTATGCAGGGATCCAAATTGGAAGTATAGAAGAAGACATGAAGACTCCAAGGGGACAACCAGGAAAACTTTGTGGGAATGGCCAATTATCAACATCCAGGCCAGGAATGCTGTTGGAGAGATCAAGCTGTGATTCCACACTGGGGTGAATCCACACAAACAAATCCACTACAGATCATTGATGTGCAGAATTTTAAAGCTGGTACCTCTGTATACTCCTCAATCCTCTTGCTCCAAAGGAGATGATGCTTAAATATATCTCAGTGTTCCAAATCCAACCAGGTCCCAACCCCAAAATCAGAGGAAGACTCTGGAGCAAGGCTCTCTGAGCCTGCACCAGGCGCACAGAGGTGAGAGGAGAAACCAAATTGGAGAAATCAGGATCTGACTCTGTCCAGGTCCTGAATAAATTGGGATCCAGACACAGTCCAGGGTAATTAATCGCCCTTTACAGCTCCATTAGTTTCTGTTGGCTTTAAGCACTTGCTCTTAAAATTCTTGCCCAAAGGCTGTTTTGGCATGTTTTTTAATGCTTTCTTTTTCATTTGGAAAATCCTGGCATTCAGTTTGTGTAGGGAACACTGCATTAAAAAAAAAACCCCAGGAGGCAAAAAGAAGGAATTGGTGGCAAAACACTCGTTTGTTTTGAGAGAACCTGCCCTGAATTTAGCAGGGTTTCTGCTCCCACTTTTCAGAGGTGATAGGGACTGGCCTTGGCTTCATGGGATCCTGGGGGAAGCACTTTCCTTGCTGTGTCTTTAGCTAGGAAAACCCTCCTTGGATATCACCCTGAGCTCAAAAACCAAAATCCTCATAACCATTAAGTTATAAATGAAAATAAACAAATTGAAGCAAACAGCTAAAGAAAGACTTTCAACTTTTATATGTGTGTCTCCATACAGTGTTACAATTTCATTATTTTTAAACAGCTTGGGTGGCTTCAGAAGGAATTTCTGGACTCAGGATATTTTAAGTCACTCCTATTTACATGATGCTTGGGTTATTTCTTCTGCCAGACTTTCAGGAATATGATTTTTATAGAGATATTTCATGTATTAAAATTCTCAAAAGGAGAAGTAAATAACTTGCTGCAGAAAAGCAAAAAAAAAAAAAGCCAGGAAAAAAAAATGTGTCCAAAAAACGTTTACAGCTGGATTTATGGATATACCTGAAGGAAGGGAGAAATAACAGAAAAATGAAGATGTCCAATGAGATAAATATTATTCAGTATTACCCTGTTCTCCATGCACACACCACTCCAAGTGCCTTTTGACTCTGATGTTTTATTACATTTATTTATGTTAATTTATATCCGTTTATTACAGATGTTTGCTCATGATCATTACCAGTCTCCTGGCACATTCCAGTGCCTGCACACTTGTTTTTTCTGTGATGAAGCTGCACTAGGTCCTGGACTGTCCCCAGTTCAGAAAGCAGTCCCTCACAGTGCTGAAGGGAAGTGCACAGCCCCGAGACACAAGTCTGGCACAGCTCAGACACAGCTAGTTAGGGTTTTGTCCCAAATAGCCTTGTCTGACTTATTGCAGATTAAAGGAGCCTTAATGGGGGCTGGTTGCTGTGTTTACTTGAGGAAAACATTTGATAATGCTGTGATTATAGAAACAGACACCTTAGCTTAGTTGACCTGTCCTGATTTAATTATTTTCCTGCGCTGAGCCTTTGCTGTGCAGCGAGGTGTCCTCAGCAATCAGCGTCAGGTGCCAGGCTCCTCACGGCCACCAAACGTGTCTCCAGGTGACCTCTGTGCCTCCATCCATGGATGTGCAGGGCCTGGGATGCTCTGCCTGCTCTCCCCAAAGCCATCCCCAGGACACAGGATTGCCTCAGCTCCCTGAAGCCTGTAGAGAGGGCAGGATGAACTAAAGCTTCACTTCTTCACTGGAGGACTGGTTAAGCTCTGGAGGAGACTCCCCAGGGCAGAGGTGGAGTCACCATCCCTGGAAGTGTTGAAAGAGGAGTGATCACAGATCACAGAAGATTCTGAGTGGAAAAGGACCCCACCAGGATCATCAAATGTATCTCTTCAGTGAATGGCTCATTGAGTGGAGTATTTTGGTGATAGGGTTTACTGGGCAGGGGGGGTTAAGGCAAAGGTTGGGCTTATTGAATCTTGGAGGCTTTTTCTGACCTTAATGATTTGATGATTTTATGGTTGTCCAACTTGGGACATGCCTGGGCTGGAGCATGTGTGGAGGAGAGCTGGAAATGATGGGGGGGATGGACAGGGCTGGATTTGCTGGTGCTGCCCTCGTGGAGCTCTGCATTCTGCTGGCTGCCTGAGAGAGAGCCTGAGTCAGCAGCTCCTGGCTGAACGCACCCAAAATCCCCCCAAAACTGGGGCAAAACATCAGCTGAATCCTGTCCTGCCCCAGGACTCACACCCAGCTTCGGAAATCAGAGAATAATGGAATCATGGAATGGTTTGGCTTGGAAGGGACCTTAAAACTCATCTTCCAACCCCTGCCATGGGCAGGGACACCTTCCACAGAGCAGGAACTCAGCTTCCCTCTTGCTGCCTTTGAGTGCTTGTTAATTAGGGAATTCGTTGTTGTTTGCAAGAATTTTTGGCACAACATTTCTATTTGCAAAGTACAGGCTGCCTTTAAGGGAATGAGACCCAGGAGATTCAAAGATTCCTTTGTTCCTGCTCAGTTTGATGTTGTTTTGCATGAGGTCCTGGTGGTACCCCAGCATTCTTAATCTACCAACTGCAGGTCCTTTAAAACAGAGGGACTTAAGTCTCGTCATTTAATTTAGTCCAGGTTTGAAAGTTTTTGCAGGATATCCTTTTAATTCATTTTTAATTCCTTTATACATTTTTAATTACATTATTAGAGTGCTTGTGTTGAAATTCACCTGGAGTGCTGCACAGAGGTAATTAGTTAAAGTAGAAGGAGAAAGCCTATTGTGTTTGGAGCTGTTGAGGATTACTGGAATTCAAAATATTCTGGCTCTTTAACTTCAAGATTGCACACTAATATGGTCCAAATGCAAATCTGCAAACACAATATTAACCTGGCACGTGTGAATGGGAAAGAACAAAAAAGCCAAGCAGACACCCACTTTCCCTGAGAATCACGGAATGCTCATTATTAGACCTGAAGCAGGAATGACACTCTGTCTGAATCTTGATTAAAAAATTAATTGCTGGCTCACTGTAAAAATAAAAATAAGAATGAAAGGATAAAGCAAACAAGAAAAGAGGTTTTTGCAGAGCTGGAATTAATTGAAATACAATGAATTCCCAAATCCTGCAGTGTAGAACTTATTCTAACAGCCTGAGCAGTCATTTCTCACTCCAGCTCTGGAGCACGGGTCAATAAACCCTGGCAATGGCAACAATTCCAGACACATTCCTATTTCAAACAGTCAGAGCTAATTTGTTCTTTATTTACATTTGAAATTGAAAACAATAATGTTACATTTATGTTGTGGACCTATAAATGTTAATTTTACCGGTTTGTGTCTCTGAATTTCAGAGGGTCTCTTGCTGAGTAGTGGAAGATGAAATTGGTTTCTTCTGGTTCACCCAAGAAAAATTTGCTGCTTGGAAAAGCTCAATTTGTTTTTAATTCTTTGCTCCCCTGATGACCATGCCTCTTAATTGGTATTAGCTCAGAGTTCAGAACCTCAGTGCTCACCAGAGAGGAGTGAAGCACAAATCAAGCTCTAGAATGGACTTCAGAGAAAGGTTTGGAGATTATCTTGCTCAAAGCTGACACTGGGCCCAGTTAGGAACTTTAATATCATTTTTGTTCCCTGGGAAAACAAGGGATTTCACTGCAGCCTGGAGCACGTGCTGATCCAAACCTGACGGGAAGAAAGGCTGCTCAGCTCCTGGTGAGTTGTATACGTGATAAATTTAAGCAGACGTTTGTTAGAAACTCCCTGAGTCACTGATCTCTTAAAAAAAAAGAAAAAAAAAGAAAGAAAAGAAAGGAAAAAAGAAACATGAATAGGGATAGAATTGTGTTGGCTGTGTTTTACACAGGTCCTCAAATGCTGCAGGGGAGGAAATGGAAGGAAAACAATACCTGGAATGAAAGATATGAAAATTTTAAAGTCCCTAGTGCCTTCTTATTTATTTATACCCTAAGGCACTTCCAGAAAAATAAAAAGATTGGTTAAATTAGGTGAAACAGGAGATGAAATATAAAGAGCAATAGAAAGGATTTTTTGGAATAGAGGATTTTAAAATTTGGAGTTTTCACAACAATTTAGAAAACGGAATTTTTCTAGTCAGACAGAAACACTGAGATTTAAGGATTATACAGAGATATTTCTTCAGAATTGTAGTTCAGGCATCTTTTGGTGCCTCCATTTTCAGTGAAGCTTCAGTGTAGTCCTCACTTTTAATGAGGTTGGTATGAGGCAACTCAGCAACAGAGGGTCTCAGAATTGAACACAAATTCATAATTTTCCACTTGAAAACCACTTTACTCATACATTTGAGATTAACCATTGCCTTTCTGTGCATATTCCCTTGAACCTGGATTTCTTCTCTATGGTTTTACCATCCATCCTGATAAAAGAGTTCTGCAGGAGAATTTAAATGAAAGATAATCCCCCTCTGGTGCCATGCACTGTCCAAGGACAAGGATCAAACCTGGCAGAAAGGGAAATTCCCTTCTCTCCAGAGGATGTATCTGTATCCCACAAAAGGATCTGAAACTGAATCTTCCTTCGGATGCCAAGATATCAAGGAATCCTTGGAGACTGCCCATATTCCAAATTCAGTATTTGACTGAATATTCAGTCAAAAAAAGGCCAAAGAGATGACCAGCACTTCTATGATTAAAGCCCATCAGTTCCTAAGTTAAAAACTAAAATATTCTGTGGGTAGCAAAAAATGTCTTTGTTTTTTGACCACATCATCCACAGGACTCTTAATCCCACACAATTTAAATCAAGTGAAGAATTTGCCCAGCCCATGGCTGCAACATGGAGCTCACAGAAGGACAATCAAAGGTACCTTCAGAGCTCCTCCTGTGCGGGGAACTTGATGGATCCTCATTTCCCAGGCTTTCTGCTGGACCATCCAGCTGTGACTGGCTGCTCTGATGGACTTGGATGAGGAAAAGAAAATTAAATCCCCTTTTCTGTCTTTGTTTTTCCTTGAGGTATCTTGCTTCAACTGTGCAGCAAAATGTCATTTACAAGGACATTATGAATTTGCAGAGCAGAGAAAAACCCCTTTGGGGGGAAGAGAAAAACCCCTTTGAGGGGGATGAAGGAACACATCAGGGATGGGGGGAATCTCCAATTCCTGAAGGCCCCATTAGTTTCTAATGGCCTTGTCTTTCTGAAGGGAAGGGATAGATGGTGCTCCCATGGCAGCAGGGGAATTTCAGGGACATTTTTCAGTCTGTGCATGACAAATGTGCAAGCCAGTAAAGCCAGGCTGTGTTTGTTGCTGCTGCAGTAACAACTACCAGTAAATTTGAATTGCTGGCATGGGCCTGATTCAGAACCTTTCAATGCCTTTACAAGACCTGCCCGTACAGACAGCGGGAAAAGGGGGTTGGTTTTCTTTGACCAATGTTCTTTTTGAGCATTCTGGGTTTAGTTTTTATATCTGTGGCAAGCTGAAATGTCAGAATTTCAGACAGCTCATCAATAAATCATAACGATCAAACACACCCGCGGCAGTGCTTGTAAAAACTTCTAACCCCAACAACTCACACTTGTTGCCTGTCTAAATTATTTTAATCCTTGGGGAGCAAGAGAAAATTGTCTCTGCAGAAGTGAGATTACATCTGGAGTCTCTCACCATCCTGCCTCAAGAGATCCGTGTAAATGAAGGTTCTCAGGGCATTTCTGCATGATCAGCCCACTCCTTTTATTTTGCACACCATTATTTAATGTTCAGAACCTCTCCCATCACTTTGGGTGACTGGATTTTGCTTTGCTGGGTCACCCTTCACCTTTTTCTGGCCCTGACCTGCCTGGAGCACTGTTCTGACCTCATGGAGAGCCACGTACACATGCACCAGCTTTGGAGCATTCCTGAGCCTCCGCTCACAACTTCAAACAAAAGCTCAAACTTGCAGCTCAGAAGTTTGTAGCTTTGGGTGCTGGCCAAGAACGATGCTGTCAAGCTGATATAAACCATCTGCTATTGTATTTACCATTTTTTTGGCTCTCTATAACTCTCTGGTTTGGAGGCAAGTCCTTCAGCACAGTCCTTGAATGCTAAGTCTTGGATGGAAGGGACAATATCGTCACAAACCATTGATTTAACTGAGCCCAGGGAAAGTAAAATAGCAAAACACCTCCACAGCCACCTGTGAGATCCTGGGTCTGTTACACGCAGGGGTGGCTGCACAGCCTTGGCCCCCCCAGACTTGGATGGAAAATTGTTTTTGTGATGACAACAGAGACACAAGCACAGATTCAGATTTATCTTTTTCCTTATGGAAATTTATATTGATGCTTCCTTAACCAGATAAAAATATTGCCAATGTTTCTCCATTTGGTTGAAAGCTGGATCTCAGCTGGAGGGTTTCTTCAGAATGTGAGCATTTCCATCAAAGAGAACACGGGAAATACTTTTATCACAGTATTTTTGGCATGTTTTTTTTCTCTTTTTGGGTGGGGTCAGAAAGGGAAAACCCAAACAAAAGGCAATGATGATGCTACCGAGAACCTGCTGCAGCTGAAGGTGTTCATTGGAGTGAGATTGGACTTGAGGGATGTAGAGGTCCCTTCCAACCCAAACTATTCTATAAAAAATGCACAATGTGCTCTTGTAAATAGTCCCTTTTCACTACATATCCTTGAAAAAGTCCAGAACAGCTTCCATGGCCCAAAACCACAACCCAAACTCCTCAGCTTTTCCTAAGCATGAGGCTGGAGTGAAATGATAGTCTAGGAAGTGAAAAACTTATTTTATTCAGACAAATCACCTGGCTATCAGTTTTTGCCAGAGCTGACAGAAGGGTAAGAGCAGCAGACACAAGATGATGACTCTGGAAAATCCAAATAATAATCAAAATCCATGAGAAGTAATAGTGTATTAAGCAATCTACTCCACCAGGCTTTGGAGCATGCCACTCTCTAATCTCCACGAGAATAAAACATCAGTATTTATCTGTCAACACTGCTTAACCCATAGTCAGCACCCTCAGAAATGGGCCCACATGAAATAAAGTCTGGCACAAGCACAGAGGTTGTTTTCCATCCCTCACAAAATGTCATGGAGTGACTTATGGTTGTATTTTGCAGCAGAAGCCACTGCTGTCCAAGCACTGAGATTTAAACAGACATATTTATGTGGTATTCCTCATCTGGCCCATCAGCTAATTAATTTTCTTGTTTTAAATTTTATTTATTTTCTGTTTCAGATGAGTGTTTTAAAATTTTGGAGAGTATTGATGGGTTTGTTGTGGTGTTTTTGTTCACTGACTCCACTGTGCTTTAAGGAATCTTTTGGCTAACAGTGCAGGAGAATGGAGGCTTTTGAACTTCCAATCCTCTCCATGTCAGGAGATTATGCACAAAGCACAGAAATTATTTTGGACCCAAACATGGTCTCTGAGTGTAAGAGAGGCTCTTTGGTGTCTCTGGCACATTGGGCTGGAGCCTGCAGATCCCCACACAACTCTGACAAACCTGATTACTAAAAACTGATCAAACCTTTCCTTGTCATGTGCAGGGCAGCAATCAAATGTGAGCCTACAACAGCTTATCAGGCAAATCCTATTTCTCACCCTTATTATCAAAGCATAAACTGCTAAAACAAAGCCAACCCACTTTTTACATTCTTTTGCTTGCTCTGGGTTTTTAGGCTGTGCAGTTTTTCTGTATTATCTTTATTATACAGTCATTTAGAGAGACAATTTCTGGGAGCCTGGAGTCACGGGACAAGGGGGAATGGCTTCAAACTGAGAGAGAGGATGTTTAGATGGGATATTAGGAAGAAGTGAGGGTGGGCAGGCCCCGGCACAGGGTATCCAGAGGAGCTGTGTCTGCCCCTGGATCCCTGGAAGTGTCCAAGACCAGGCTGGATGGAGCTTGAATCACCCTGGGACAGTGGGAGGTGTTCCTGTCATGGCAGGGGTGACACTGGGTGATCTTTAAGGTCCCTCCCAACCCAAACCATTCCATAATTTTCTGAAATAAGCCTGACAGGGGAGAAGAAGGGAAAGGAGCAATTTCAAACATGAGATTTAAAGAAACTACTTCGCAAAACCCAGAGCTACCTAAATTAAAGTTCAGTGTCTGCTGTTTCCACCTTAGGGCCCTTCCTCCTCCTCCATCTCCAGCCCCATCTGTGCCTCCTCCTGGATCTGTGCATTTGATGAAGGGCCCGTGTTTGCAGCAAAGCTCCAGCACCATTTGCTCTCATTAATCCCCTCAGGTGGTGATGGTGAGTCAGGGCAGTGCCATGGAACCAGGGCCCCTGCAGACGGTCTCCAGCAGGTGGCAAATGTCCTGGGAGCTGCTGGAGTCACACAGGCTCGCCCTGCCCCAGCACTCATGTTTTAGGAGTGGGGCTGGAGGTGTTTCAGCGAGGTTTTGTTGAGACAAATGTGCACAGAAATAGTATTTAAATGATCGGTGTTCAGGAAACCTGCTGGGGGATAAAAAGAGGGATTGGCCAGGGATGAGATGCATTTGTGTACTCAGGCTAGTCAGGAAGAAGGACACAACTGCTAGAAAAAGGCAGAGATAAAGGCAAACAAACCCAAATAGTCGTTTTATTCAGGATCTTCCTTATAAACAGTCTTAGGTACATTTTTAAAGTTATTATGAGAAGCACTGAGTTGTTGGACAGCAAAGACATAACACAGCTGCACTTTTTCTTGTTACTAACCATCCTTTACTAAAAAAACCCTGAATCTTTGTCTGTTCTTTGTTTTCTGAAAGCAGGTAAAGGAAATGCTGGAAATTTCACCTCAGGGGAACATCTTCCATTTCCTAACCATGTTAGCTTTATCCCTAAACTCTTTTCTGTACACACAGATTGGTAAATCATATCCATTGCTTATGCAAGGCACAATATATCCCCCACATTGCACTCAAAGGATCAACACTGCAGTGATTGTTTTATTAACATTAAAATCAAATTATTAATGAACAATATCAGCAGCTTCTTTATGTTAATAATGATTAATTGCACTTCTATTTTGGAAAACAGCCGACCTCCAGCAATGGATGAGAATAACATTTGGTGCTGGCATCTCTCCTGAAAAGCTTACAAATGATTTGGTAGAGCAGCTAATTATCTGACAAAGCCAATCAGTCATTAATCTCTTCAGAGAATCCATGAGACCATCCTTTTATAGAAGTCAATCATTATTAATTTTTTTTTTGTTTGTTTTTTGCTGTTTTTCACTGGACAGACTCTCTGATGTCACCACTCAAAATCTGGGTGTGCTAAATCAGGAGCTCTCATCAGTCTCCCTGATTAAATCCATTGGAGCTCTACCATTTCTATTAAACCCAAACATTTCTTGAGCTCTGAAGTTCTTAAAGGGGAGTGTGTGCAGAAATTCCTTCCAAAAATAATATATGTTATATGGAAATGTTTTTTTCATAGGAATTTAATGCTTAGTACATAATCAAGTGGGTTTCAGCCCAAATACCGGAAATTTAGTTTGGATTCTGAGCTACACAAAGAGATTCAAAATAAAAATTATTAAGCCCTCACAACAGAATTGGTCCATAAAATAGTGGAGAAAACTTCACAAAAACTGCTCCTATTCTCAGAAGAATACTTCCATGTTAATTTTCCTTCCAAAATAGGTCGCTCTTTGTTATTAAATAACTATTGCTTGCTTGATTTCTTTTTTTAGAGGAAAACTACAAGGCTGACATGAAACTTGGGAGGTATTTTTGACTGGAGTGTGCTTTTAAATGAGACCTACTTCTACTCCTTCTATTTCTTTTCTATTTCTTGCACCAGTTCCTCTTGTTGAACTTTCAGATTCAGGAGGAGATTATGCCCTCATTTATTCCCTCCTGCTCTGGGCTGCTTGCAGAACCTTATTTTCCCCACTCTTCATTCCCATCACTTTTTCAAAAGGAGGTGGGATGAAAGGGGTGTATTTATGGAATCCTTTGTGATTTATTATATATTTCTTTAAACGTGTGGAATACTGGATCAGATCCATAGGTGCACACCTGCAGGCAAACTGAGGAGCAGGAGAAGGAAAACAAGGTTGGCAAGTGGGCAGCTGCAAGGTTTAACAGCATCTCGAGGGCAGGGTTGTTTTTTACCCAATAAAGATGTAAAAAATGACCAAAACACTGAGCTGAATGCAATGAAACATAAAAAACTCACTGATTTTTTATGTGACTACATCAAAAGAGGCTTGGATGGAGGTTATCCTGAGAGCATGGGGGTGCTCTCAAAGGAACCTGCAGGAGATGCTCAACCTCCAGGCCACATGCAGATCCCAAATTTCAGCTCTTCCAATGACCATGGGCACCGTGACCCACTGGCAACATCCCTTTGTTCCTCTCCCCACCACCTGCAGCCCACAGATGATGTCCCTGCTCCATCACAAGGGTTTGGAGACGGGGAATTGATTCCCATGGGCAGCTTGTCCCTCTCCCAGAGCCCAAGAACATCCCTGCAAAGATGGTACCCATGGAAACCACGGAGCTGCAGAGTTTTATAGCCCACATTTCTGACAAAGTGGTGGCAAAGCGTTTCCCATATCTCTTTGAAAAGTAGCAATTATGGCATCTCCTGCACTTCAGATTGCAGTAAAACACCTGATTGTAGAAGTTTTTGGGAAATGTCTACACACAGCCATTGCCACTCGGTGTTTTTGGCCTCATAAAGCCTGCTACTGTTCACTTTGCTTTGCATAACTGCAGGCCAATTAATTTTCCTTTACATTACCCTGCCTGAGCAGGAGCACACAGTCCCCAGGGGAGTAATGCATTGCTTGCCCTCCTCATTTGCTTCCCCAAACGAGCTGTGGGCACTTCAGGTACCCAATAGAGCTGTAGATCTCCCAAGCTGTTTAGGAGAGATGGGCTGCAGGTAGGATGCAATCCAAAATTTCTCCTAAATGCACTGGGATTGAGCCATGAGGGAGAATCCTTGCAAAGAACTTGAAGAAGGGAAGCTCAAGCACGTTCCCTGCCTGTGTCAGGGGGTTGGAACAAGGTGATTTTTGAAGTCCCTTCCAACCCAAACCACGCCATGATTTTGTTGATGTGTCCTTTACCAGAATCCTCCAGGACTTGTATTAAGTCCAAGTGTTGTCAGGCCCCCTTTATAAATAGGGAACATATCAAGATATGAACAAGAAGTTATTTTCTTGTGGCTCAGCCATGCAGAGGATGATTGCAGAGCATCCATATGGTTCCTCTTCTGCACTTGGTACAGCTACACCTGGCCCAAAACATTTATTGGATGTAGTATCCCAGGAATTATGTGGCCCCTGAGACAGCAGAGCTGGTGTTTCTGCCAGGGTAAGTTATGTTACAGCTAAATAATGTTACAACCCAAAGTTCATTGTGCTACAGGAAGTGTGGGAAAAGGTTTAAAGGGATCTTTGCTTTCCCAAAGGATCTATGTTTCTTCACCTTCCATCCTTGCAGTCTAAAAATGTTATCTCTATTACCTCAACAATCTTTTTTTAAGGCTTTGCTGGTTATTTCTGTGTGCTTGTAGGTTTTGGTGGCTTTTTTTTCCTCTTTGCTGTCTTTTATGCATGCATGAAAAATGAATAAAAGCTGTGCAATAAAAGATATTTCATTAATAAAAGCTTTTCAGATCTTTATTAACCACTAGTGCCATTAGTCAGGGAGAGGAGAAAATTCCTCACAGTCAGAATTCCCCAGCTGATTCTCTGAGACAGCAAAAAGGGGTAAAAAACCCTTTTGCAGTAAAAAAAAAAAAAAAAGCAAAAAGTGGAATATTCCAAGCTCCTGCCTTCACTGCTTCATGGTTGTGTTACTTACATTTGTCTGATGAAAACAAACGCTGGCTGCAAATGGAAAACAACAGGATCTGAAGCAGAAGTGCTGGTGCCTGGCCCACAGTGGAACCATTTCCACCACACAGATTGCAGTTATTGCCAACACACCCTGCTTTCCCCTCATATTTTGTATTTTTCTGACTAACCAGGCTTCACACAAATGGTTCATTAAGGAACTTTTGATTAGTCATGAACGATCTGCAGTCACCAAGAGATTTGCTGAATATTAAAAACTTTTCCTGTTCCACCTTTCCATGAAGACTGACATATTTAATAGGAACAAACAGTCACGTCTTTTTCACAGTCATCATTTTAGGATCTAAAATCCAATGTCACACTAAGAAATATTTGTCTAATTTCCTAATTAATTCCCCCAATTTCCTCTTTTTTCATCCTCATTACTTACTTAAACATGATATTTGTTTCTTAAACAGAGGGTGACACAAAGCCATCTCTTCACTTGTGATCCCTGCACCAAACTCTATTTTTGGGCAATTCCTCAAGCCCTGTTGAGGCTGTGCAGCAAAACATTCTCATAAACACTCTGCAACTGCCCTGCAAATCAATTTTTTATCTTCACTCTTTTAGGGTGCAGAGGAATTCCTAAAAATATTGTGTTCTTTAAAGGAAGAGAGATCCCAAAGGTTGGATGTTCCATGAGTTAAAGGAAATGGTTTTTAATGAGCTGGTTAACATGGCAAAGTTAACTACAGTTCATCAAACACAGACATGAATGACCATGGTACTTTGGGGATAATAATTTTTAAGAAAATGAGCTCCAAGTTGTCAAAGATTTGGACTTGGACTTCAACCTCTGGCACAGGGTTTGGTTTTAGATGGACTGAGAGTCTTATGATTCTTGTCATGATAGTTGAAGTCTTAAGTGAAGAGTCATAGGAAAAATACTGTGAGGAAAATATCCTGGTGCTCCAAAAATGAGGATTATATCGAGGTCCCTCTGGATGAAGAGAAGAGCTTTTGACCTATTATTCTAAATACTTCAAATAAGTATTTGTAGCTGTACCTGCTTTGTAGACACTGATTAAATTATAATAAGGAAAGGAATCAAATATTTGATTTCTCGTGGTAGTTTCCCTCACTAGAGGACTTTAGACGTCTCTGGGGGTTCTCTCTGACCCTTTGTACCCAACGGGAAGGACAAAACCAAAGCCGTGTTGTGCTTCAATGGAGCTGCTGGAGTTGAACACACACATTGGGGACTCCCCATTCCTGCAAAAACAGGAGCTGATTTCCCACTAATAAAAAACTAATAAAATAAACCGGGATCATTTTCTAGGGTTGAGTGGAGACACTCCTTATTCATGTACTTGAGACAAAGGAAGGCCCACGGTGCTTGCAATAAACTTTGTTTTTTGCCTGAAGATAAAGCAGCCGGTATTAGATCTGCAGCAGGAGCAGCCACGGCCTCTATCCTATTGATTTTCCATGCTGCTGCAGATTGGGAATATTGTCTGCTCCTGCCCAGCTGGAGCTGTTCGGTGAATTTCCAAGATTTAAATATTTATTGCTCTTTCAGTAATTTCTCAAAGTTTCCCCGTGTTTTTTCAATTTGTCTGATCTCCACCTATGGGGAGGAAAACTTTTAAAGCTGCCAAAAGCCAAAGTATTTTTAGAGAGGGCATCATGTATTGATTATTGCCAAATCTCTGTGGACTAAGACACTATGTTATTGTCAGCATTTTTATTGCTGCCACTGCTTTTTCTCTTTTTCCCTTTAATGGTTACAAGTGAGTCTAATATATTTTAGGCCAAACTCTTCTGCCAGCTAGAAGCCACTGAAAACTTTTCCTGAGGACCATATCCAGCTTCAAGAGGCAGGAAAATGAATATATTTTCTGTGTTTCTGTTCCTATCAGCCATTGCAGAGAAGAAGAAATGCAATTTCAGTTTGTTTTGACAAGCAAAGAGAATAATCTCGTTCTTCTCTTGATCTCACTATCCCTTCACAGATTACAGCTATCTCATATGTAATGTAAAAATCTTATAGAAATTGAAATGCGTGAAGGGGAGACAGGAACAGATCTCTCAGGGTGCATGGGAACAGGAATTTGCCAGGGGAATTGGGCCCAGAAAACACAGGGATAATTTGTGAACCACGAAGAATCTGCCCACCTGGAAAATGTTACGGAAAGTTCGATTCGATGCACATCTGAAAGGCAAAGCCCTCCTTGCTCTGCTCCCCTCTCTCTGAAGCTTGGTCGATATTTACCCTCTCAAAACCAGCCCTGCACAGAGCACAGGGCCAAGAGAGACATCAGGTCTCGGGTCCAGACCATTCCTGGTTCTGTGGGGAGTGCTGGAGGGAGCTGGGAGAGGGGCTCAGCCTGGAGAAAAGGGGGATCAGGGGGACATTCCCAGGGAATAAGGGGTAGGATGAGAGGAAATGGTCTCAGGCTGGCCCAGGGGGGGCTCAGGGTGGACATCAGCAGGAATTTCCCCATGGAAATTCTGGTCAGGCCTTGGCAGGGGTTGCCCAGGGAGGTTTGGAGTGTCCATCCCTGGAGGTGTCCAAGGAATTCCTGGAGGTGGCACTCAGGGCTCTGGGCTGGGGACAAGAAGTGGATCAGGCACAGCATGGGCTGGGAGGGCTTGTTTACCCTTCATGATTCTGTTATTCTGTGATCTTCATGGCCAGAAAGATTTTATTTCTGCATTTGTCTTCATGAAACAGATTTTAACTCTCCTGCTTTAGTTTATTAAAAAAAAAAAGAAAATCATATCAGAAATGCTCTCCTTTTCTCATGCCATAATTTGGCCTAGACCCTGACATTAAGCAGACCTTTTTTTTTTAGATCCTGATAGCAAATTTCTGTTCCCAAACAGACCCAGATAAGCAAGGCCACTGCTGATGAGAGGCTTATCTGTGGTGTTTCTGTCAGAGAAAGTGCAGTGTAATACAGGTCAAGTAAGCCAGGGTTTGTGTGAGAAGAAGGGAAAATTAATTGCAAAGCTCAGCTTACAACTTCTCCAGTAATGAACTCGCTCAGCTCGCTGTTGTCTCTGATGCTGCAATGCAGGAGGCTGGGGCTGAACCTGCTGTGCTCCAGCTGCGTGCACAGCATTCCTCCCCGCAGGAATAAATGGGATTTTTATTCCTTCCGCTCCTCCCTGTGGGTCAGAGCAGGGGGATGGCAGTGGGGATGGTGTGACAGATCAAACAGGAGCCTCAGCACGCCCAGATTTCCTGCTGCAGCTTGGACGTGCCATTCCTGTGCCTCAGTGTTCCTCTTCGAACACGCTGGGACACGGGGAGGGCACTGGGGAGTCCCTGGGAGAGGAGCAGGAATGCTGCAGCTGCTTCCAGGGGCACATGGAGGGAGCAGGAACCACTCCAGAAATGAGCTGTGAGGAGAACTGAGCTCCACTTGAAAGGACTTGGAGGAAACTCACGAGTGCTCGAGTTACTGCATCAGTGGTGACGGCGGGGACAGCGGCTCCTCTGCTCCATGCCAAGGCAAATCCTTGGGAAACGGGATGGGAATTACCCAGGTACACACATTACCAGCACTGGAAAATATTTCTTGTTCTCTTCTCTGGTGTTTCCTACTGCTCAAGTAAGGGGAGGCATGGATTGAGAGCTGGAGCTGCACGAACTGCAAGGATTTTAAAGCCCTTTTGCTGTCCTGCTCTGGGAACACCTTCCCAACACCTCTGCAATGGCCAAACCTGACACCCTGAAAATAACCCAGATTATTGTGACCAACTTCTGGGCAAAATCTAAACTCTTCCATAGACTTTACACAGTCAGTGAGCATTTACAGGGCCAATACCATGGATCACATTGTGAGTGTCCTCACCAAACTCTGCCTAATGCACAGCACAGGCCAGCAGGACAATTCTGAATTTGCTCAGCAGAGTTCTCCTTTCTTCATTTGTTACACATAAACTTTGTGCAAATAACGTTATTTTCTTTTCTTTTTTTTTGTCTTTTCTTTTTGCCTTTGCTTGTTATTCCCAGCGGCTTTTTTTAATGCTATTTTGCCATTTCTCACAAGTTTCTCTGTGCTGTAATTATGCCAGTCTGCTTTCCAAACATACTTTTTTTTTTGGTACTGAAATAGAAAGGTTGGGACTGCACAGAGGAAGGGGGAATAATTTTCACAGAATTATTTTGGCGACTTCAGGGACTGCACGCAATGTTTTTACATCTTTCCATAGATTTTTTTCCTTCTCCCTCCACTTGCACATGTTTGGAAATCACTCAGGCAACATGACATCCTGAATATCCCAGCCTAGGAAAAGCAACTGCTGTGCCTACAGGAGTGGATATTTTACATGAGACAAGTGGTTATTGTCAACGAGGCTGGGAATAACTTGCCTGAACATTTCCAAGCTGGCTCCAGCTCTGTATATGCAACACGAGCAGTGATGGAGTAGTTACAATATTTCTCCAGCAGCACAGCTCCCTGCAGACATCAGCAGGTTTTATCAGGCTCACAGGGAATGTTCCCACTGTTTATTGCACTGGGGAAATTCTGCCTCCAACAGCTCAGGCCAGATTAGGCTTTTCAAAAGCCCTGATTCTTGAATTTTATATTCTAATGCTTTTTGACTGGTGGGGCTGAAGGGTTTTCTGGCAGATTTTTATCAGAAGCAAACAAAGAGGCAAAATATTTCCCGGAGACTGCTCGAACATCCATAATTTTATATCATTTTGGGACTGAAATGTGCAAACAACTCGATTAGGCAACACAAGAAATGCCATATAAGATAAAACCCCCAAGAACTAAGTTCTGAGCTGACTTTGGGGCTGGTGATATTTAAAGCTATGAACTCCAGCTCCCTGAAGATAACCAAGAGAAATCCACTGCAGCTGTCTGCACCAAGGTGGAGATTGAGGGATATCTCCTTTAAAATCTCTGTTCATCAGTATGGGAGGCCAGCTCTCCTGCCTCAGCTCGGAACTCTCCCTCCAGCAAGGTTAGAGAGTGGCATTATAATTTCATTATAAGGCATAGCATGAGCCCAGCATTCCTGATATGTGCAGGACTGTTTGGAGCTGAAGGCACGAGGAGGTGCCTCCAATTAAACGATGGCAAATTGCACAGCTCAGTTAAAAAATACTGACTCAGAACTTGCTGCAGAAAAGGGCTCCAGCTGAAGCCCAGCCTTTCCCAGCAAAGCACTTATTTCTGTGGGGAGCTCTCAGTTGATTTTAAGAGGGCTTTGCTGCTTAGATGTTTGTTGAAACCAAAACCAGGAGAAGAGTTTAGTGAGGCCACCCAGTTGTCCTGGCAGAGGCATCAGCTCTCACATTGGCAGAGATGAGATTCTGCTCCCCGCCTGCACAGCACCTCTGCCTCTCTCTGAGCCCTCAGCTCTCTTGCTGGCCAAGGGACAGCTCTGTCACTGTGCCAGCCTGGGGAGGGGACGTTTCTGCCACAGAAATCCTGCGGTACGTGACCCGGGCACGGCATTGCTGCCATTCCCTCCCATTTCCCGCTCAGCCCCGTCCCAGGATAACTCTGTCATCACTTCCCGGAGCACAGCGGGGACAGAAACCAGATCTCCGACTCCATTTCCTTCCAGGCACCTGCTGGAAGCAGGATTAGAAGGATAACAAGCTAAACCTTCCCCTGCCAGGTCTGTGAGAGGAATTTGCAGGCCAAGTATTCTGCCCCACACTCGATCCAGGATCGCAGTGATCCTGCTGATGGCAATTTACTCACACACGTAAGAAAATGAATAAATGAGTAAACAAAAATCCATATTTTGAAGCTGTAGGTGATCTCCACAGGCTCCCCAGCTGGCACCCTGGGCTTGGCAGTGTCACACATCCCTGTTTGTGAGATGGGGACAAGTCTGGGCTGTCCCACCGTGGGGCTTTTACCATCCACCACTCCTGACACGAATCCTCAGGAGGAGGATGGAGCTGCTGAGGTCTCTCTGGTTTGTGAGACCCTTCTGCAGCATCCCATAATATATTTTTGATATCACAGAATGATTTGGGTTGGAAGGGGCCTTAAAGTTGATCTCATTCCACCCCTGCCATGGGCACCTTCCACTAGACCAGGATGCTCCAAGCCCCTTCCAGCCTGGCCTGGGACACCTCCAGGGATGGGACAGGAAGAATTTGGTGTGTCCCTAAAAGCAGAGGACTCACCTTGTCTAATAACAAACTGCTCCAAAATAAATGAAACCAATTAGCAATAAAAGGCAGATCACAAGAGTGTTAAATCCGGATTATCCACCCCAGATGAGGACTGGAGGCAGCTGATGGCAAAAGGTTTTGGTCTCTGAGCTCTGAGTTGGAATACTCTGGCTGAGTTGGTGGCTGCATTATAACACCATTTACAGACACTGTGTGGAGTCACAGGCACAATAAATCCAGGGAAAGAGCTCCCGAAATCGAGAGGGAAATTCGCACTTCACTGAATTCAGTGTCAGCTTCCATTAAATTCAAAGGGACAGGAGACTCTTCACGGGGTTACTGAGCATCTGTAAACACTTCCAAGCATGCCCCAAGTTACAGGTTTATTTTTCAGTTCAAAAAAATTGGCCAGGCGAAGAAATGTTTATTTCTTATTACAGAAATAGGAGAACAGAGAAGAATGAGCCAAGAGAGTCCATAAGCGAGCAAAGATATCAAAAAAACATTAAGATATTCAGGGTGCTATTCAGTTTAGGAACCTCATTGGATGTGGGGAACCTAATCTAATCTGACTTCTTTTATTTTTTTTTTACTGCTCCTGGCAGTGCATTTTCATTCCAGGGTGGCCTCAGAGGCGCTGGACTCTTCACATTTCATGTCTGATGTGCTTCACGCTGAGGCTGTGGATTGATGGACACATTCACAGAATCCCAGGTTGGTTCAGGTTGGAGGGAACCTCCCCAGATCACCTGATCCAACCCTTCTGCTCCAGCAGGAGCACCCAGAGCCAGCTGCCAAGGTCAGCTTGGACAGGACTTAAGGAAACTGAGTCAAGTGAGTGCCCAGGGCAGTGGGGCTGCAATGAGATGATGTTTAAGGTGCTTGCCAACACAAAATATTCCATAATTCTATGCCTGTGTCCAAACACCTTTTGAATAATTTCAGGAATGGAGACTCCAGAAGCTCCCTGGGCAGCTGGTTTGGTCACCCCCACAGTAAATGTGGGTTTGGTCACCCTCACAGTAAATTTGTGTTTCCAGGTTTCAGGTTTTGCCCACTGACTCCTGTCCTGGAGCACCATCAGAACGAGCCTGGCTCTGCCACCTTTGCACCCTCCCTTCTGTGATTTACAAACTGATCACACCCCAGCCTTCCCTCCTCCACCCTCAGCAGCCCCAGCTCTTCTCTCTCCTCTCCAAAAGGCAAACTGTCATCTCTCCAGGCAGGGGCAGCAGGATTATTATTTGTATTAATTAATCACAACTTTGAAATGAGAATAAAAAAACCCCTCCCTGTGATGAGGTTAAAGAGCTCTTGTTCAAATAAAGCTTCTTGCTTAAATATCACGGGGAGAAAAGAGGAGAGGAAAGATAGGTAAATATTTGTGATAAATCAGGTTTAAAGGCTGTACCTCTCCCAGCAGAAATAGGAGAGGCAACTGCTGCAAAAGTGAGGTTGGCACCTCAGTCCTTTCTAAATCTTCCTGGGGAATGTTATGGTCAACAAAGCACTGCAGTTCCTGAGCATGTGTGACTTACTCACACACTCAACTTCAGCTATAAATAAATGCTTAATTGTCCTGGAGTTTGTGTGTGCCTGAGCCCAAGCACACCCCGTGGATCCGCTGCTGAAGGGGCTGGGGCTGGCTCAGCTGGTAAATCAGGGTTCACTTTAAAGCCCAACTGCAAGGCTTGAAGGCTCCAGTCACCTTTAGATGAGGTTTTTAGTGCAAAATATTGAAGCAGTTGGCAGCAAAAAAATCTTAGGAATTTTAGATCTTAGAAATCAGAAGATGACTGAAAATAAAATTATAAAGTTTTCTTAAATTTTGGGGTTTAGTTGCTACTGGGAGCTCAAAGGACAAACATGAGCTGGGGAAAGGGAAAGCTGAAGCTTTAAGAGTTATGAACTGCTTGGAGTGGTGGGAAAGGCAGAATGAAGAAAGAATGAAGAAATTATTGCAGCCCTGTTTGGCAACCTCTGTGGAAAATCACCTTGTCTCTTTTTCATCATCATGAAAAAGAATAGAGAGGAATTTCCAGAATTCCATAATGCTGAATAACAGTCCAGGCAACACAGAAAAGAAAAGCCAGAAACAGAAAGGAAAGGGTGAAAAATACATGAGTAACTGAGGCCTACATGATGCAATTTGCTACAAGGATTCAAAAGAAAAATAGAGAGATTAGTGAGAGATACTAATTAATGGCAAAATAAAATTACCTAAGTGTTTCTTTTATGTGAATTTGGATTGAAACTGGAGATTAAAAAGTGCCACAATCAGCTGAACTCTGGATTCTGATGCAGAAAAAATTGTATGTGTTCATATATACAAAATCCAGCTTGCCGGATTTTAATAATTTAAATATTGATCAGGATAATTTTTATGCAAACACACACACAAAGGAAAGGCTGTTTGATTAGAGGGAATGGTTCTTCTCTCTGAAGATTTTCTTGATAAATGAGTTTTTTCCTTTCCTATTGCACATTTCAGGTTAGTCACAAATGCAGGTCTGGATTTCAGAGGGCTTTGCTGTGGTTGCTAGAGATGGTGAATCTCAGGCTGGAATGGAACCAGCAAAGTGTCACCCTGAGAATCAGGCCTTTTGATATTGTTTTCATAATTTCTAGCCCCTTTCCTGAGAAAGTAACTATAAACATAGATGTTTATACATTCCATTAAAGATTTGCCTTTTGATGGAGGTCTCTCATGGCCAGTGTGGTTGGGAAGGTGGTGACCCAACTATCCAATCCCTGGTCATTATCAAAAAACCTATAAATACTGAAAGGACAAAATAAACTTTCTTCTTTCATCACACTTCAAGCTGTGCCTGTGTGAATCATTTTGTGTTCGACAGTGATGAGCAAAGGAAGCAGCAAAAGGTTTTCCTCCACCAAGGAGGTGGAAGAGAAGGAAAACTCTGGAGTCAGCAGCTCTGCACCCCTGGAGGGTCTGAGAGGCTCCATCAATCAGGAGTGAGCTCCTCCCGTGGCTTTGGATTGTGAAAAACGAGGTTCACATATTTTTTATAGAATTTAAAAGTTTAATAAAAAAGACAATTAGGAGATAAAGTCAAGTTTACAGATATGGCTGGGTGTCTGCATTCAGCCAAGAGAGCTCACCTCACTAACAAAGGATTGTCCCTTAAAAACAGAACCCTACCACATATCCATAAATTCTCATACATATTCATCCATTCTTCTCAGGATCTTTGGTGTTCTGTTCAGTTTTCTCTTGCCCCCATCCCAATAGATCAAACTTCTTGGTGCCATCGAAATTTACATTCCCTGATACCAGAAATGCAATAAATTCCTCCCCCAGAGCTCTGGTCACTGCTGTCTTCATCTGGATAAGATAGTTTATGAATACAGGGGGTCTCTAGTTATCTTTTTAGTCTTTGGGTTATACAAACAAAAGTAGTTTTTGTTTTAATACTATGCCATAGCCTAACATATATATATATTATAACACTAAGTTCCATCAATAACAGAAATAAAGGAAACTGTATTAATACAGCTAAATTTTCTTATCTTATACATACAACACTCATTATAACATTTGCAAGAAGCCAATAATATGATATGCATTTACAACAGGATCACTGCAGCTCTCAGGAGCAGCTGAGACCTGGCTGGGGCACCATAGAGGGAAGCCAAGCAGAGCAGTCCTGATCCCCAGACAGAGCCTGGGAAGTGCCATCACTCAAACAGAAACACCCTTGGAGCAGCACACGTATTTATGGCCAACCACAACTCATTTCTTTGTGTTTTATTTTACAAATTCTCCATTACTTGCTTCAGCTGCGCTGAAATGGCCTCCTGTATTTCAAAGTATCTCAGGCTGATCCTGTACTTGGCTTTTCTGTGTCGAGAAATCTTCAGACAATTGAACAATCAGATTACTGAGAAGCTGTTAAGTGCCTCGTGATGCAAGGAAGTGTAGCTATTTAAGAACTAATGTGAAAAATGGCAAATTATATGCTACCAGCTAGATCTGAAAGGGAAAAAAGGAGGAATAAGTCAATATGATTAGACAGGACTATATTCAATAAGTACAATTTTGGTTTGAAATTGTGCAAGAAGAATTTTATTCCTTTGCAGATTTTCCTTTGGGTTATAGAAGATACCTCTGCCCTGCAAGACACATTTTGCTTTTGCAATCCTCATATTTATAAAAATAATCTGATTGAAAAGAATTAGTTGCACAGAAATGAGAATTTCTTGGTTTTTACGATGTAGATATTAAAATGGATCCTCTATATTAAAAACTGAAAAGATTATTTATACAAGAAGTGCCCAATCAATCATTTTTCCAAGCAGAGAAGCTGTCAAAAAGAAAAATCTTGCATTAATGATCATTCTTTGGCAAATCTGCCCAGGTTTCTCTGGAATGAGAAGTTGTTGAGTTCATTTGAGTGGACACAGCACAAAGCCATTACTTTAAGCAGCTGGTAACTTTGGCCTAAGGACTAAGTGAGCATTTGCACAGAAAAACTGAATAAAATTAACAGCAATGCCTGTGTTTGGCTGCATTTTGTAGATGGGGATTTACCAAGTCCTCAGTTCTGAACTAAATCTGAGGTTAAAAATGTAAATATTAACAGAAGAATTCCCACAGCACCAGCCAAGGCACTGGAGGTTTTTGTGAGTGTGTCCCTCTTTTGCACAAAATCTGGAGAAACCCAGCAGTGTCAGAGACTTCCTGGTAGAATAAGAGACTGTTTGGAATTCTTATGGGGTATCCTGGTCACCATAAATTCATTAAATCCAGCTTTGAAACACCGAGGTTCTGTTCCAGCTGCCATTTCGCTCCCCAGTCCCAAAAATGCCTCTTCCATAGCACCAACATTTCTGGGTTGGACAAGTAAAAAGCTCAGAGATTATAAATTTATCTCCCAAAAATTCTTCCACTCTAGAACCCGTTTAGGTTGCACTGAAAGTCTGAATCTGGCTTAGAAGGGAGTGGGAAATTGGCATCGCAGAATATTCAGTAATTTGTGGGTCATGTGCTCATAAAATGAGAAAAGCTCTATATCAAAAAATAACTTTTATAACATTTACACAAAATATAGCAGAAACTGTGATTTTAATAGAATTTCCAGCATGGGAATACAATCAATGTTTAATATTGGGGAAAAATTTAATCCAAGTGTTTATGGTATTAAAGATGGAGTCAAAAGAATTTACCAGACCGCCCATTTCCATCGAAATCTAAGTCAATGACAAACTATTAAGATGTTTTCATGTAGCCCAAAGGACTGCAAGGAAAATGTAAAAATACTTTTAATTACAGCATTTTGTGCCATTATCTATATATTTACAGAAGTAGCTATACCCTAGAGAAAGATGGCAAGTGTTTGCATGAAGAAAGGTGAAGGAGGTCAGAAAAGCTGCACATTCTGTGGAGAATGGGGAACGTGGACACTGTAATTAATGGATCAAATTGCCAGGGAATTGTAGAGAGGATCAGAGGGTAAAAAGATAATTAGCAGATCAAAGGGTAAGAAGGCAAGTGTTGAAATAAAGTGGTGGTAATAGAAGCAGCTAAAGAGGAATTATTGACCAATAATTGTATTGCTTTGGGCAATGTCTGCTTTAGATAGAGCTGTTATTAAGGAGGTTTTTCATGCACTAATCTGCTTTTATGAAAGTGGAGTTATGAGTGTCAAATGCCACGAATTCACTGCAGGGCTCGGACTGTAACCTGGTTTTTAGGAGTTTGTAACCAATGCCAATGGGAAACAGAAGGAATTCAGGCTGCAGGGGCTGGAATTGTGGTCAAGGGATCTTCCTTTAAATGGAGAAATAACACACAGCAGGCTTTTCAGGGATTTTGGCGCTTTTCTTGAATCAACAGAAATTTCAGAGTTTATTCTGCAGCGGGGGAAATGTTGGGTTAAAGCCTCCACTGCTCTAAGCTTTATTCCCTTCCCTGCAGGCTGAGTTTTGTCTGAGACCTCTCTTTGCTCTCTGGACTAACAAGTCCCAGCCTTGGGAGCTCCTGGGGAGATTTGTTGTCAAGACCCCTCTCTAGGAAGGAATTTTTGGAGGTGTTGGTCTTAATATTTGAAATAATATCTCCTCTGAGTGTGGATAGGGATGGGAAATGCCACAGTGGGTCAGATTTATGGGACAATGGCAAAAATCTGTCCAGAGCCTTGGTGAGCAGGGGATCCTCAGGTGGGCTGCAGAAACTGCCAGTTTTTCCCAGGGATTGCAAGAGGATAATTTTGGTTTCTCCTTCCGTTTTTCAGAGTCTGGAATGGCATTTGTAGTTAGCACCTAATGGATTTTCCTCTGCAAAGATAAACACAATTTGTTCCCATCTTTACTCTCCCATTTAGCTCATCATTAAGAGAAAGCTGTGGGAAAAATGTACGTTCTGAGGTGTGGAGGGGTTTTTTTGTTAAATAGTAAATACCTCCCAGATTATTAAGTGATAGGGAAGATTGAAAATGTCACTCAAAGGAACTCTTGTGCTTCTGCTGAAGGCAATGACAAAATTTTAATTAACTGAAAGGCACCCAACGATCAAGAAGTGGGAGTGCTGTGTCTTTCCCAGAAAGAGATGGATCTAGAAGTTTTGTGCAATGGAGGCAGTAGTGAGTGTTTGTGGATAAAATTGTGATTTTGGTTTGTAATAATCATTTTATCAACCAGAATTCTACCAGCAGTGAGAGCTCCAGGGTTAAGATCTTTTTAAGAGCAGAGAAGGGGAAAATTCTAACTGTGCTCATCACTGTGGCACTGAAAATGAGACATGAAATGGGATGAAAGGTCTAGATAAAAACATGCTGAAAAATAAAACAGGAGCTATTTCTTTTTTTCTGCAGTTATAACTCTTAATTAAAAAATAAAATAATTTAAACATATTTGATTTAGGTCATGAAAAATGAGGCATGGTTAGGGTTATTTAATGACTGATGTAACTTCTGCTAAAAGTACCTACAAAATTGATATCTCTGTAATTAGTGAGTGAGAAAAGTTTAATATTTCAGAAGTATCCCTTTGGATGTGTAATTTCAGCTGGTTCTCACAGTCCTGAATAAGGTCCTTTGAATTACTTTCTAAACAATTCAAGATAAATGATCAGTCACATCTTCTGTTGCTTTTTCTGGGTTAAAACCTTAATTTTCTCACGCGTGAGATGACAAAATCAGATCAGTATTAAAATGCAGTTGAAATGTAACTATTTTGTAAGAAAAGGTGCTGCACAGGCTGTGCCAGAGAGAGGCTGATGAGGTGATTAAACATCCTGCAAGGAGGAATTTCATTTGGAAGATTGAGAGCTGTGGTGAGAACTCCTCTCTGCCTACACACTTTTACCATTTCTCACTCTGAGGATTTATAAATAGTTTATAAATTAAAAAATAATTAACCCCAGCACTCCCAGACTTACACCTTCCACACGTGGTTCTATTGATAGGGGATAAAACATTAACTCCTGCATTCAGGGCATATATTAAGATGGAGAAGAGTTGGAAAGATCAGGAGCTGGTGTTCTTTTCCAGGCAGATATACAGATTTGGAAGGAATAGATGGATAATTTGCAATACAACAGTGATTTAGTACAATAACAATTTCCTGGCTAGCTCCAGATCCCTGAAAAGAGTGCCAGGGTTTTTAAAAAGTGATGCATGTAACGACCAAATCCAGTAAATCCCATAAAACAGAGCCCACAGCCTCTGGAAGTGTCCTCGAGCTTTCAGGGAAGGAACTTTTATCATCGCTCACTTTGTGTAGAAGACCCTGTGCAGGAATTAAACTTCATCTTTTCTCCTGCTTCTCCCCAAACCATCACGTGGCTAAAGCCTCCCCAGCCCTGCACTCCTTACATGCCTGGAAGCCTTAGTTAATCTCACCTGCAATCCAATTAAAAGCCTCTGGAAGCTTTGCACCTGCACTAATTGTAGATTCACATCACTGCTTTGCAGTCATTAAGTCCTCGAGTTAAAGTTTTGATGAGTGCAGCTAATCTGGTTTATCAACAAAGTGCTGCAAGGTTCCCGTGCTAAACCAGGATAATCAGCAGGGGTCAGGCAGGAATTATCTTGTCTCGCCAAGCATTTCAAAATGCCTAATTATGTTTGTTCATAAAAGTTGGACCCAAAACAGCTGAAATCCGAGGGAAAAGCTCTGGAATTTTAACTGTGAATAACTCGTTTGGCCGAGGTGTTGATTTATATCAGAAAGTTCTGTGTGTGTTTCATTCTTCAGCAAAAAACAAGATATCAGGGCTGTGTTTTCAAGGTGCAGCAGATAAAATCTCATCTCCATGCTGCTGACAAAAGCTGGGGGGCAGCTGCTGCTGGACCTGTATTTCTATGGATGTCTGGGTGCATGGATGAATATTCCCTAGGAAACACACCATGTGCTCCTCCCACCTCACCCAGTCAAGGCAGTTAAATATTAATTAACCCTGTGGCCAAATCCCTGTTGTAGATCCCAAAGCTGCAGCATCCAAACAAAATTCTGTATTTTACCAGAGATTGTTTTTTAAGAAGTTTCTTTATGTTCATCAGAAGCAATGGAAAACCCACCTAGAGCTGTAGGTGAGGATAAATGAAAACGGAGCACGGAGAAAGAGAGAAATACTTGTAATTCAGCCAGGAACTTTTGATTTTTCTCCTAAAGGATTCTTGCTCCCGGTTCACCAGGAGTAAATCAGCACACCTGTGGCATTTGGAACAGATGGAGCAGGCATGGCAAACACCTCCAGCTGCACAGATCTGTTACCCAGGTGCTGGCTTCAGGCTCTGCCTGGCCAAGGACACCGGGGCTTTGAAAAATGCCCAGAATTCCAGGGGCTGGAAGAGAAAAGACAGGGAGAAAGGAGTCAGCTGGCAGCAGCATCATCCAGAGCAGCCCCCAAGCCTGAGCCAAACCTGCCCAGCTCATTCCTCACCCCGTGCTCTGATCACTGTCAGATTCCTAAACTTATTTGGCAGTTCAGGGGGAGGAATTTTTGGCTGGAGTTATGGGGCCAGAGACACTGGGATACTTATTGCCTCAGGGGATGGTGTTAAACCCTGCCGTGGTTGATCATTCTGGGGCAGATGCTCTTGTGTGAGCTCTTCTTTTAATTCCTTCCCCCCTATTCATTTGGGTTCTCTTCACACCTTATTTTTCATCACTCCCATTTTCTGCCACACTTGCTTCCCCCCCTTGGTTGTGGTTTTTTTTTCCATTTCTCCTCTTTAATCCTTCCTCCCTTCCTTCCTTTTTTCTATATTTTTTTCTTTCCTCCTTGTTTGTTTCTAGGCTTTTTACTTGTTTTTTGTTTGTTTGTTTGTTTGTTTTTAAATTCTCCTGCTCAGTGTGTTTTTTTGGGGGGAGGGTGGCTGTTTTTGTTCATTTTGTTGCTTTCCTTTGTGGAGAGGGTTTGGTTGGTTTGGTGTGTGTTTTGTTCAGTTTCCTGATTTTTATTTTTCCTGTTTTTTTTTTTTTTTCTTTTTTTCCCCTTATTTATTTTCCTCTCTTTGTTCCTCGTTTTTTTGGGGGGGCATTTATTTTCTCACTTGTGAAGTTTTCCCCTGGAGCTGAGGAGGGCAGTGGCAGAGTCGGGGGCAGTGCCAGCCCAGGCTGCTCTCCACTCTCTGGACACGCTGCAGGTGGAACTCAAGCACGGTGACGTTGGTTATGTCCCTCCAAATAGCTCTGCTGATGGTGCAGAACTGGTGCTGAGCCAGGAGAAATGATAAAACATAATCAAGCCGCAGAACACGACGTTGTGATGTTGATGGAGACAAATTTATATCCCTCCTCTGTCCATGTTATGTTCAGATTAATCCATTTGGTATCTGTGTGTTACAGAAGCCAAACCACTTGGTAATGATCTGCTGGGACAGGAACACTACAAGGGTCTATTCTTTCATAAACTAATTTTCTCTCCAAAATTCTAATTCAAATAAGAATTTTTCTGTTTTTTTTTTTTTTTTAAATAAACAATAACAAACTTAAATTATTTCAGTTGAAAAGAATCCTTCCCAGCTCTGAGCTGCTGGGGATGAGCTTTCTCCTCACGAAGATTTAACTGGGTACATCTATCCATGTGTTTATAGAGCAGAAATCTCTGCTGTATAAATAGACTGAGCCTCTACTGACCAAAGAAGGACAATCCCCAGCCTTCCACTTGACCAGAAATTTGCCTTTTTTAGTTTGATAACATTGGACTGATCCCAAGGCCAGGCCTGAACATCCATTCCAAAAATCCGGGAGGATAATCCATGAGGATAAATCCAAGCAATAAGGGGGTAATAATTTATTATATATATAATATTATATATATATATATTATTATATAATATATAATTATATTATATCATTATTACATATATATTATTATATATAATAATTTATGAGGGTAATATCTGCAGCTGAGGGGAAATCTGGAAATTTTGGGAGGGTCTAAGTTGTGTTAGAGACAATTTTAGACTCTGTTGAAAGCCAGAAATCCTCAAGATTGGTTGGTGCAGCTTTGCAGAGCAGGCCTGGGTCAGGTACTGTGAACATCCCAACTCCTGAGTTTGATGCTCCAGCAGGAGAATAGATTGGATTTCACACAAATAATGCTTAACTAACTACTGCAAGCTTATCTAGCAAAAATTTCTTCAGAAACATATAAACATTTAAAATGTGAAAAAAAAAAATAAAAGTGGTGGGTTTCATTGCTGAAAAATGTCTGACTTCAGCCCTGCAATGCCAATATTTGAAATAAATGTGAAATATCTGTCATTAAACATTAAAGATTATAAACCCAATGACAACTGGTTCAATGCCAACGTTTTTGCTGGCACTTCAGTTCATTTTGTCCTGATCTTTCATCAGCTCTGTGACTAAATTCAGAATGCTTTGGGTATCAAGGATGGTAAGAAAGAATCAACACATTTTCTCAGGTTTCACAGAGAAACCTGTGTTTCTTGGCTCTCAGGAGCGAAAATAAAACATCAATTAACAACATTCCATCTTCAGGAAGGTCTGGGTGAGATACCCCTCTAATATATAATCATCATTTTCAGCAATCACAGCCTTTTTTCACTCTTCATTACCTTAACCATTTACATTCAAGTACTTCAGGCTTTGCTTGGGGTTTTTTTTTTTCAGATATGAGTCATGAATGACTACATGATGTATTGATTTCATTTGAATGATAAATGGAGATATTATTTCCCAGGAGGTGAATAAATACAAAGCTAGCAAGTCACACCAAGGAAAATCAGTAAAACCTGCAAAAAGTGCTTTAACCTTTGTTTTACTCAAAAAAAACCACCTTTGCAACCAAACATTTTATAAACTTCACCACCTTTCCAAAGGTTATTTTTCATTTTAATTGGCTCAGATATTTTCCCCTCCTTGATTAGGCTGATCAGAGAGGTGGATAAGGAAATATTGCTGTGAAGAGGATGGCTAGAGAAATAAATACTGCTTTGATGGTGCTGTCAAGGCTCACTGTGGCAGAGCAGCACCCAAAAAACCCCTGAAGAACAGCACAGAAATAAAATGGGGAATGCCAGAACTGCTCAGGGATGGACGAAAAGTTCACCCTTCTGTGTTTATTTTCAGTATCACATGGTTGCTCTGAAGAATATTGATAAATACTCTGCTAATCTATGTAATGGGCTGATTACCTGTGGTATAAACATGCAGTGCTACATAAAGAGGGCTTTTGGATCCCAGATCATTTCAAGTTTTGATCAGCACGTTCAAAACTGATCAGATTTTTTTTTTTTTCCCTCTGTTCAGGTTTGTCTGCAGCCTTTGAAAATCCTGTGCTAAAAGGTGGTTTTCAATAATGTAGTCAGGGAAGTTGTTGTAGTTGTAGGATGTAGTTGTGTTCTCTTAGAAATAACAGGAAAGATGATAAGCCATCCTCTCTTGCAGAATTTGGCCTTCCTTTATAAATAAATCCTTTCAGTGCAGGGATCCTGTGTGGTCAAACTGATTGGCAGGAAGAGAACACTCTCAGTTCATTATCCGGAGTTCTTCAGCTCAATCCAAGGAGGCATTTTGCAATCACTAGCACAGAAAATAGATGCACTGAGATGCTATTGCGTTTACAGAAAGCTTCAGGATAATTCATTTATGAGATGGCTTGTTGCTCTTACATACTACTTACATTCATCAAGTTCTTGGCATTTATTCTCCCCAGTTGAGCCAGTGGAAAGCAACCAATTACGGCGGTGTTCAGGCAGAAAAATTCCAGCCCCATCCAGAAGGAGGGAAGTTGGAAGAATTATCCGTGGGTTTCTCTAGAAGTTTTTAATAGGTTCAGCTCAGTCAGGTGGAAAGGAGAGTGGGAGATGCCGGCTCCCAGGGCAGGGAGCTCACCTGGCCGTGGCAAAGAGTCCTTTGGGTTCTTCCCACCAAGGTCACAACGTCCCTCTGCAGGGATCCCCTTCCCAGCCTTCCATCCAGCGGATTTCTGGCCAGGCCCCACTCTCCTGGCAGCTTTTGGGGCTGGGAATCTGCTGTCACCGAGACTGAGGCTCTTCTGCAGGTGTAAAGCCCTGCTCCTCGTGCTCCAGGAAATGTGGGGTGTCCCTCAACCTGGAGGCAACGGAGTGGACAAAATGAAAGTCATAATTGGAGCTTGTCTCTGTAGGAGGGACTTGTCCCAGGGTGCCTGAGCTGGAAAGATGTGAATTCATTATTTGTGAATCCATAACTCTTTACTCCTTGAAAAATGAGAACTGTGGGAAGGACGCTGGGTTTTCCAGCTAATTTCAGTGTAGCTCCTGATTTAGGCTTTCCATACACAGCTCAAATCATCTCCTACCATGGATTTGTCCTACAGGTTTGGCCAGAAACAGGCACAAATTCACACTTTTACAGCAGTCTTAAAAGTTTTTGGTCTAACAAGCAAATATTGCCTTGTGTGTCCAGCAGAGTTATTGTATCTTTATGTTTATGACAGTGAAATTATGTCTGAAATAAGGCTGGAGCACGGTGGTGTTTAAAGATTAAATCTGATTGTGTTCTGCATGGCAATGCTGTAAAACTGCTATTTCTGTTTTTAAAAAAAATCCATTTCCCTCTAACAGATTGCATTGTTTCTTTGAAGGGTGAATTTAAGCAGCAAGTATTTATAATAATATGTACATCATTAATCTCCAGCCTTTAATCTCACAGTCCTACTTAACCCAGGGAAGCTTCAAAGGGTGTGGGTGCCGTGTGGGTTTTTTTTTATTGAGAGAGGAGGTAAAATATAAATGAAAGATCTGAAATCAAAATTGTATCTGTAACATTTCCTTTTAATCTGCATAACACATTTAATGCTCGACACGTTGGGAAGCTACCTGGGTATCTGCCTGATGAACAGTTCTAGGGACAAACTGGAAAGAGTAAACATATTAATTAGAGACTGCACAGCTCCTTCTTGCTGGTGTAATCATTAAATTGATTTTTCCAGTCTGACATGTAATTGTTCCAGCGATGGAATCCTGCTTTCCACTCTCGTTCTGCTTCATCAATATTTCCTGTAAAACATGAAGTGGGTTACATTAATCTAAATTTGAATCTCTTTGTATGCTAATTGAAAAATAATTTTGATTATCAATGTCATCTGCTCCAAATACATTATGGGATGGTCTTTTGCTTCTTTTCTCAAACCTGGAATGACTGAAAATTCAGTGATTAGCATTTTGTCTACATAAGAAAGGAAGGAGGGCAAAGATATCATTCTGGCAGGGTAATAAATATACTTTAGATTTTTTTTAAAAAAAATATATATTTTTAATATACATTTTGGATAATTCTTCTGTCCATCAAAATACATAATTTTAAAGCATTTTTTTCTTTCTTTTTTTATCCTCAAAATATTCCTTTGGTTCAATACACCCTACATGGAAACCCACACACCCTGAAGACTAAATAATGCAAAACGAGAGAGATGTTTGTACAGATAAGGTGAAATCACAGCTTTGTTTAAGGCAACAAGAGGATTTCCATCATTTCAATGGATTTCAATGGATGTCCAGGATCTCGACATCCCATGGAATAAATCCCCAAGTTCACAGCATAAAGGGCACAGGTTTGGAGTAGGATACTGTCAGATATGCACTGTGTCAACATGAAACCATCTTCTCTTTTTCATCCCCACCTTTAAAGCATTTTCCAAATAATCCTGAGTCCCAAGGAAATATTTCTTGCCAAGTTTGTTATAAGCATGGGAGCAGAGGGTGAGGATGAGAAGAGCCATAAAAATACTGCTTTTCAATGGATTCCAGAGTATTTTTTGGGCAGGGATCCCTTCCTGCAGCCCCAAGAGGTGATTAACACACGGAGAAAGGCAGTGGCCTTGCAGGAACATCCCAGACACCACCAAAAACCAGGTGCAGGCTGTCTCGGTCACTGATGCTCATCATTTTGTTCCAGCTGTAGACTTTAGGATAAAGTTCAGAAGCCATTGATGATCTGTGAATGTTTTATTGGTTCTGGACCCAGCTCTGGTGGTGTCCCACACAGCTCACTCCCAGAAAAACCTGGTTGTGGTGTTCCTGAGGCGACAGCTCAGTGGTTCCTTTCTGCTCCTTTGGCTTTTATGTTCTTGTGCTGCAGCAGATCCTCAGTCCTCTCCCTCCATAAATACACCCCTTCCCCCTTTTTTATTACCTGCCAACACTGCAAGCATAGCTGGTGATGTGAAAATGAAATACTTCTGTGTTTTACACCTCGCTAGAGAAAATATCCGGGAGAGAGAGTTCACTGATTCCGAGATTTAGCTTGGAGAAGCATCCAGTAATTTGGTCGCTTATCTGCAGTTTAGCTCAACGTTTCCAAACCTTTTTGGTCTGGAAATCCAGATGGCAATTTAATGAGACTTTGAAATGAGATTTACTTCTTGGTTCCAGTGAGACCAGAAATAAAACCAAGATACTTTTTCTCCGGGAAGTCTTGTACTTTTACATGCAGTCAAAAAGCAAAGTGTGAAGAACAAATATGGGAGAAAATGTCAATAAATTAACCACATCCTTCTCCCTAAGCTCAAAGTTGTAAATAAGCTTGGTTACAACAGAGATCAAAGGAAAGTTCAGACACTTTTAAATTTATTTTTTTTTCTGCAGACCACGACTGCCATTAACTCAGAGTTGATTTGGGAAGTGCTGGTAACAATAAAAACTCATTTTCATTGCTAAACTATGCAGAGAGAACTCAGAAACGTGGGGACAAAACATGCACAACATTCTGCTTTCCTAACTCTAAGAACTCTCCTTTGCACATATTTAATTTAAAGATGTAGTCAGGGTCTCAGGCAAAGCCAAATTTTTCTCATTAAGTCAAATGGATTGGTAATTTAGTGTATGAAGCAGTAGCAGTATTATTTGGAGAAAACTGCCTGAACTGTGTTTCTCATTTTATTCTTGATCTTGGGTGTCCAGTTTTATTTATTTAGGCAAAACCTCCAATTATGAATTAAAAAGGAAACTCAAAAACCGCTCTTTTTTAATTATTCAGGTGTAGAGGTGTTTAAAGTCTGCCTAAAGACACTGGGATATCTCTACCATAGACACATCTTGAATTAAAAGTCACCGTTCTGGGGTGTAAATTATGGGGCTTTTCAGTCCTTTTTAAAGATAATGGTGAACAAGTGAGCCAGCCAGAGAAAGAAGACATCAAAAAATTCAGAGGAGCCACCATTATGAATCTAAAAGACAAAAGGGGGACGGAAAACACTGAAATAAGAACTTGGATTCCCATTTGTTTGCTTTTTTCCCCCCAGTGATAAGATCCAAATTGAAGTCACAAGTCAATGCATCCCATTATCACCAACATCATCAATCTCTGGGAGGCAACCACCCGTGACTTAGATGAGCTGACAGCTGGAGGCAGAAAAGAGAAAGATTAGAGAGTCCAAGCTGACCAATAATTACAGCTCAGAGCACTGGGTGCCTGCAGAGCCACGGAGCCAGCTAAGAGTGAAAACAGGGAATTTTCTATGAGCCACTGGGGCAAGCCCAAACTTTACCTTAATTCCCGTGAGCCCCGTGCCAAGCCCAGTGAGACTGACAAGGGGAAAAGGGGAGATCCTGTAGGTAATGAATCAGTGCTCTGAAAAGTTCCACTTCAACAGATCAAAGTTTAAAAAAAAGGGTTGGTTTTTGGGTTTTTTTTTGACTCTTCAACAAGCCGGTGCAATCAGCTGGAATTTCCTCTCATTCCATCTATCCCTTACTTTAATGGTGTTACAGCAAAGTTGAATTTATCACCAACCCGTCATTTGAACTGCTGGATGTGCCAGTGAAGTGCTAATCTTAATGTTAACACATAAAAATACACCTAGGATTGGGATAAAGGCCGTATAGCTGATAATTAACAAGGGATGACAAGTTAGAATTAATTTTTCCATCCTCAACAGCTCATGATTGCAGGTACCTGCAAGTTTCTGTGCTCAATAGTATGATAAATGCCACAGGTTTATGCTGTAGATTCTCATGGTGAGAATTTCTTCACAAATGTCCAGATAGGAGGAAACAAATAATATCTATATTGAATATTCTTTAATCGCACTCTCTGGACATCAAAGTTTTGTTAGCCACAGCAGTATATTCATTTTCACATGTGTTTTTAAGGACTACAAAATCCTTTATTTTCTTTTTTTTTAGTTCCTCCAGAAGTCAGCAGGGAGATTAATTATTCTAAGGGCTGTTGTCTTTTCAATGACATGGAAATGTTAGAAAAAGTCAGATGGTTTAGGTACAGAAACTTATTTTTCATAGGTGCAATGAATAAAGTCTTTGTAGGGAGATGTGGTAGTATTGGTGAGGTTACTTGTGATTAATTCACACTTCTTCATGTATCCAGCTCTGTGAAAATTTAATTTAATTCTGATGGTGAATTTTCTATTTAGTCAATTTTTTTAACACTCTTACCACCCTGAGTATTTATCTCTGCAGAATCCAGACACTGGTTGGAGGATCACAGCAAACACAATAATTTTTGTTGCTCATTGGTCAAGAGGTTGAACATTTCTCTGCCTCCATATAAAAAAAAAAAATCTTTTTAGGGTGGTTTTAAAATGTAATATATTTATATGACCAAGCTTGATTTCTTCATAGATGATATATGATGCAGTAATATCAAATAAAATAGAAAAATATGTATTAGGCACACTAAAATAGTAATGGAAGGGTAAATGGAAAGTTTGGCTGCCTGCAGCGTTCTACAATCAAGAGGAAACGGGCTCATATAAATAGGAAGGGCTTTAGATGCATTAAAGGTTGTGTTGAGGAGGTAAAGCCTAACACAGATGCTTTTATAATTAACATATGATTGCTCTAAAAGCTACTTAGAAGTCACTTTCTGTTTACTGTCCCTCCGGTGTGATTCTCTCAGCAGAAACCCTTCTGGTTTCAGAAGGAAATGGGGAATGCTGAGTGCTCCCAGCTTGTCCTGAGCTGGGCTGGGTGTGCTCAGGGCCTTGGAAATTGGGTTAAAATCCGTGTAGGAATTGTGGCTGCTTGGGACTGAGAGCCCAGCTCTGTTCTTCCAGTGCTTGTTATAAAGCTGGACACAAAACTACAGGTTCTGACTTGTGTCTTTATTGATGGATTTATGAATTGAAACTGCAGGAGAAGACACTGAGAAACTTTCCAAAATCATACAAATTACTCTAGAGGTATCAAGGCCATATTTTATATATTTTATATATGGCTGCTACTCATGCAACTGTGAGAACCTTATTTTTTCCTTATTATTTCCCTACCCCAAAACCATAATAATTTTAAAAAAATATCTGATATGATTGCTTGAGGAAAATGTGAATGATCTAATAGTAAAGATATATATTTCTCATCTATTTACCTGCCTCAGGGAACTTGTCCTACACAGCCTGTGATGGGAACAGGCTGGTTCAGATCCAGGACACATTTGGATCTGGCCTTTAAAGGCTTTAAAATCCCTCAGTGGGTGGCAAGGCTTGGGCCAGGAGTGGGTCAGGAATTAAGAAGGGGTACCAAGCACATCTGTGGCAAATCCTGATCACTTGATGCTGAAAAACCATAATTTCTGTAAAATAAGTTGTTTTGATTATCCTCTTTGGCTTCTACCTGACAGAATTCTACATTGCTTACCTGAACCCTACTTGAACTCGTAACAACGAGAACATAAAAATTCCTTACTTGTTCCCTGTCATCTTCTATCACCTCATGTTAAAGCAATCTTCTTTTCCTAAGGACATTTCAGTGAAAGGAGTAATAGGAACAAGAGACCCTCAGAACAAGAGGAAACCTTTGCATTAATGACATGCACTGTCCTTGGGGCATAAAAGGAGAGCAAAAATGCAAAATAATATTTCAGTGAAGAGAATTATTGCGATATCAGCTATTATATCACATTTGTACACAGGATTTCAAAGGGTTTTCTGTCAGAATTGGATAATATTGTATGGGGAACGTAATGGAAATCCTCTGTTTTTATTATTGCAATGTTTCAAGGACTGACAGATGATACAAGACAAGGCAGTGCCACTTGTTGACAGTATTCTTGCCTCAGCTCTACATTTGGGTCCAGACACAGCAATTCTTCTCTTTTTGCTAAGAATACACTCGTGAATTTCTTTTAATTAAATTATGCAAATTTATGTTGTGAATTACCAAATGTGATGCATTTATGTCTTCTGGCAGATCCTGAGTGTTGCTTCATCATCCCTCACCCCGCAGGACCAGGCAGAGCAGCTCTCCTCTCCTCTCCTCTCCTCTCCTCTCCTCTCCTCTCCTCTCCTCTCCTCTCCTCTCCTCTCCTTTCCTCTCCTCTCCCCTCCTCTCCTCTCCTCTCCTCTCCTCTCCTCTCCTCTCCTCTCCTCTCCTCTCCTCTCCTCTCCTCTCCTCTCCTCTCCTCTCCTCTCCTCTCCTCTCCTCTCCTCTCCTCACCTCTCCTCTCCTCTCCTCTCCTCTCCTCTCCTCTCCTCTCCTCTCCTCTCCTCTCCTCTCCTCTCCTCTCCTCTCCTCTCCTCGAGTCTCCTCTCCTCGAGTCTCCTCTCCTCTCCTCTCCTCGAGTCTCCTCTCCTCTCCTCTCCTCTCCTCTCCTCTCCTCTCCTCTCCTCTCCTCGAGTCTCCTCTCCTCGAGTCTCCTCTCCTCTCCTCTCCTCGAGTCTCCTCTCCTCGAGTCTCCTCTCCTCCACACAGACTTAGTTAAGCTCAGCCCATTTGTAGTTTCCACATTTTTCCCTGGGGTTTCCCAGCCAGGTTAAAGGAATATGTAAAAGAGTTCAGTTCTCCTGGCTCAGCACAAAGTTGTCAGAATCTCTGAAACCTCCCTGAAATCCTCCCGTAATTGGGAACGCTGTGATTTTAAAATCACACTGTAGGCTTCATAAATTATTCATTTTACCTACTGATTTCGTGCCTCTTGATTTAATTGAAAAACATCTGTTGAATTGAGAGGGGATAAAAGTTGAGCCATAATACAGTCACCGACTCAAATGAGGAAGGAATAAATTATTTCAGAAGGAATCATCTGTGCACCATGACAGTTTACATATTTTTAAGGTTTACGAGTTTTTTAGGATGAGCATTCAAACTGAGTCTTAGAGAAAGATTTTAAATTACTAATTAACATCTTAAAAGTGTATCTCATTTTTGAAATGAGACTTTCCTTCAGTCAAGCTTCAGAATGTGATTCTAGAGGTGCAAAATCACTTTATAAAATCAATTCCTTTTGAAATCCAGAGCACAGAGGCTTTGGTAAAACAGTGCCATTGCTCTTCGAAAAATTTGGGTCTTCTGTGTTCAACTGACCTTAAAGTTTCAAACAATTGTACTTTTCTTGGCAGTGAAACCTCATAAATCCATTGTATGCATGGCCAGGCACAAATCAGTTCTGTTTTCTATAGACAAATCCTGCAGCCTCTGGGTTGTCAGCAATGGCACTCCAGAAATAAAACACAGGGCTCTCACGTGAGCTGGAAACCACAATCCCCTCTTGGCAGTGGCACTTCATCTCCTCAGGGGATCAGTTGCATAAAATAGAATCCCATAAATAATAGGTAATATAAGCCAAATATAACATCCTGTAACAGTTTATACAGAACATCTAAAGCCTCCAGAATTCCCAGTGCTAACTCCTTTAGCTGATTTTCCTGATCTCTCCAGCACCCAGGAGCACTGGTGGCACCAAGACTCTTTTGGGGGGTACCAAAGAACAGAGGTTTCAGTGCTCACATTGTGGCAGCATCTTTGGGACAGAAAATCTCCATATCACAAAACCCTGGCCCTCGGTGTGCCCCTGGGTTTTGTCCTGGTACAAAATAGGGTGGTGACCCCAAAGCCAGAAGCACAGGGCACGTTCTGGGGTCCACCCTCAACACAGATTTATCCAACACCAACTCAGTTTTACCCAGCTGAACATCCCAGTCACAAACAGGAACATAAAGATGGGAACCCAATTATCACATCAACATCCAGCAAACAATCCTTGCAGAAAAGTTGTATATAAAAGCATCTAGAAGAGACTTGTTACCTGTCATTTCCACAACTTTGGGGAAAAAGTGTTTCCAGAATCGACACTGCTGAGCTCGTAGTTTTGTCAGTACCTCAGAAGTGTTGGTGTTCAGTGTCAAATATTTTTGGTCAGTACTAGTGAAGACTGGCCATCTTATTCCATTAGTCAGGGTCCCGTTTGGAGCTCTAAATGAGAAAAGAAACACTTCATTTACAATGAGAAACCACCTCAGCACGCAATAAAGCGTGGTTTGGGTTTATTTAATCGTTGTTCTACTTAAGTGTGTTAGTTTGGAATGACTGATGTGTCTTTTGGGAAGTAACAGGGGAAAAAAGCCAGATAAATTTAATTTACCCTCATTTGAAGAAAATAATTCCCCTTTTGAGGTGTTCTGGGTTCATCAAAGGGGAAAACTTAATAAAAGATCATATTCAAGCAACTTTTTGAATCTGGATATTCTCACAGAGGCTGTGAATGATTAGGGATGACTCTAGAAGTGACCAGCCTGCCAGTCTGAGAGGTTGAGTGGTTTGTGTTTTAGTTTGAATGCTTTGATCCCTTCAGATGGACAAACAGATTGGAATAAATGACTGGGATGAACAAATAATGTCTGAACTGGGGTGAGATCTGTGTTGGGAGAGAGAACAATTATTCCTCACTAAGGAGGAGCTCCCCTCCTGGAAGAGTGTTGGGTCTGGTTAGTGAAGGGCCAAATGGGAACAATCTGAAATCTTGTGGGAACTGGGAAGAGGCACAGAGGGCTTGACCCTTTATAAAACAGCTCTGTCTGTGAAAGGAGCACAGCTGTTGGCATTAAAAGAGTTGTGATAAATATTTATAAAACAACAGAATTCATAAGGCTCTAAGGACAGGCATCCAGATTTCACCTCCAGAAATGACAGTATCGGTGTGAGGGGGAAAAAATGGTCTAAATGTGTAGGAGACAACAAAATGGGCAGCGTTACATTAGGGAACAAACAAAACAGAGCATGAATTTTAGGAAAATAAGTAGATTTGTTTTTCAAGCAGTCACAGATCACCATTAGCTCAGAAGAAGTTAAAAATAGAAATGAACCATTTTATATCAGGGCAAGCACAAGGAGACATTTTCTTTCCTAGAAGCTGATCTCAAGGAATTTGGGATTTAGGGCAGAGCAGCAGTAATTGATGATTCTCAGTGGGATAAATTAACTCTGAGCTGAGTTCATTTTTTTGAACCTCTCTTTTACTTTTCACCAGGACTCTTCCTGGAGGCAAAGAGGAGTCCAGGGAGTGGAGCACATTTGGGTTCTGCTTCCCAAGAGAGGGAACGAGGCAAGAGGTGTGGATGGGAGCACTCAGGGCACAAGATGCTGAAGCAATATTGATATCTCTCAGTTAATTCCGAATTAATCAAGTTTTCAGCCCATGTTTTTGCGTTCTGGGGTCTTTGGCATTGGCTGCTCCAAGAACCAGTGCTGGAATAAGAGCTCCAGGCTGTCATTTCCTGAACTGCTCCTTTCTTCACCGATTTTTCTTGACTAATTCAGATCTGATTAACCCATGGCACTTTTTTAAAGTGCACATTTATTTGTGACTCCTGAGAATGATGACTTAAGCAGAGCTGACTTGCACTTCAGTTCAAGATCAGGACACTAATGGTGCTGTCAGTATTCATTTAACAGCTTTTATGCTATGAAATAAATCATGACATCCCACATTATAATTTACAGGTGTGTGGGGGGATTACACAATGCCTCGATGGCTACAGATGTATTTTACTAAAAAATGATTGAAAGAACTGTCAGGTGAACGCAGCACTTTGAAGCCCATGAACCTGATTATGACAATCTCTGCATTTCTAGGAAGTTTACTGTTCAAAGAAATGCCCAGTAATTTCCTTCTTGGCTTTATTATTGAAATTTTCCCAAGTTAAAAAGCAGCTCCCAGTCAGAGCAAAAGTGGAGATCACAGGAGTATAATTTGGAACAAGTTATGATTATAACCTTGTTGTTCCCTCACAATTACTGTTCATCCCTTCTTATTAATAACTTCATGATGAGAATTGCAGTGCCCAGAACAGGCTGTAAAATTCCCTGTTCTTTGCACCAAATTCAAAGTCTAATAATATTCATACAGAACAGCGAAATTATGGTGGGGATATCTTCAGTGAGCAGACAGGAATCCAACACCCTGCACAAACGTGTCACTGCCCATTTAGGTTTGGATGGACAACCTTTGGTGATCCATTACAGAAACTTGAAAAAAAATAAAAAAAGTTCCATTTGCACAGAAATCTCCATTCTATCATCTTTTATCAATTCCTTAAAGCTCTGCTCTTTTATCTTCTGGTACCGCTGAATCATCTGTGCCTCAGTAATTCCAGTTTTGCCACTTCAGTGCTGGCACTGGGGCCTGGTGTTTTGTCCTGTAAAGGGTTTGGGTTGTGCATCTTCAAGACAGGCCTCTGTTTTGTGTTTTTATCTTGTCAAAACACCTTTCTTGGACAAGATTTATTCAGAGAAGGCCTGAATTTTGTTTGGAGAAAATCATCAAATATTATGTCTTGGAAGGGACCTTGGAATATCCAACCTTCTGAAATGAACAGGGACATCTTCAGTTAGACCAGAAACATGAGCTTCAGTGAAGATCTTAAAAGAATCTTTTTCTTTTTCCCTTTTTATCATTTGCAGGAGCAGTTCTTAAGGCAATGAAGAAATACAATTCTTTGAATTGGTCCCAGAAAAGAAATGCAAGACAGAAAACCAAAACAAAACCAAACCAAACCAAACAAAAACCAAACTCAAACCACCTGTGTTTAAACTCTGGTGTAAACAGAATTTGTCTCATTCCTGCAGCTATGTTTTCTCTTTGCATATGCCCTGAAATTATGGGCTGGATTCTCTCTACTCTGGTAGTGGCACAGCAGCTCATTTATAATAAATTGTTTTCTTAAATATGTCTTTAAGTGGAAGTTTCTTGGTTGTATGTGTTACTTAGATCAGGTTCTTCTCCCTTTGGGTTTTTCCATCCACAATTGCCAATAACTTTAAGTTTTCAAGATTAATTTATAGCAGTGTAGTAAATTGGATATAGGCGTGAAGAAGGATTTGGAAGAGCTTATTAACCAATTATTTCTCTGTATTTAATATTCATCTTCAGCAATTTTAGAAAGAGAAAGTTAATTTCATTGAAATGGAAAAAGCAACATGAACAGAGCTCTGTTAATCATAATAAACATACATACATTACCATTCTCATTAATATGATCAATATAGCCTGAGAAACAATACCAGCTCACTGCATTTGTATTAATATTCACACAGCGTTACCTTTACAAATGGTTTATCATACAGATGCACAAAAAAAAAATGTAATTCATCATCTGACTGGTTTTGGTAAACATTCAGGATATAAAGTACCTGGAAAATATTCCCTTTATTTTTGTGAGCAAGCTCTGAACAGCAGAGTGAAAACTCATAGAGTGAATTCCATCGTTAACACAGAGGTTATTTTTTTGTAGTGTTCAGCTGTATTTTGAAGAAGTCCAAAAAGGAAAACATTCTCTGCTAACCCTCCTGAAAACATGTTTAGGCTGTTTTGGGATTTACCTTTGTAAAACAAGTGTCCTACAGTCCAGCTTAGACCGTCCCAAGCTTTCACCATGACCCTGTTTAGCTGCTCTGCTTGTGACTCACGTTGTGTGTTTCTCCAGAGGACAAGAAAAACAGTCCCACATCTCAGTGCCCACTAAGATGAAGGAAAATGAATGATAATTCTGCTGCACCCTCTTCTTTCCCTGTGCAGGAGGAGCAGAAATCCAAGGGAGACCTGTCCCTCTCAGTGTGAGTGAGTTGGCTTCGCCCTGGTTGGGACTGACGATGCTCGTTTCCAATTTGGCCCCTTTTCTTTTAAAAGCTGGTTTCAAGGCAGGAGGGAGGGAGTGTCAATCCCTTTTGCTGGCTTTTGTGATCCCTGGTGGCTGCTGGCCAGCACTGGCAATCAGCTGGTGTCCATGGAATAGGATTTTATGGAATGTTACCACAAGAAAACTGGGAAGGGGGATGGCCTTGGAGGGAATGCAACTGCAAAAATAACCCCAACTCTTGCAGATTTCCTGCAGCTGCACTACAGAACCTCTGAGAATTATGGAAACAGTCAGCTCAGCATCAAACAACAGGGACAACCTAAAAGTTTCACCCCAAGGGTAGCTCTGGGACAGAGGGGTGCTTCTACATGTGTCTGATGGCTGGATGATCTCAAAGGTCTAAACCAAACAGATGAACCTTTTCTTTGCTTTTATCCCCTCACATTTTGGGAGAAAACATTTTGTTGTTTTTTCTCTTCCCCACTTGGACAGGAGGACACTCCTAATTAGCAGGAATGCTGATGAGCAGCTCCAGGCCCTCCTGGAGGGACGGGAAGTGTTTATGGCATGAGTCAGGCCAGCACAGCCAGATGTCTCACATGATTCCTCGAGGCCAGGATGGGTGATATTTATACCTCTGCTCATTTTCTCATTGCAGCCCACTGGCTGCCAGGTTAATCTCAATTTGGGGGGCTGGTGTGGTCCCCGGGGGGATGATGGGGTAGAGACAGCAGGAGGTTTTGTGTGGCTTTGCTTGGATGGCACTGTGGATGTGAGAAAATAGTGATTGGTTTCTGAAAATGTAAGTAATTAAACATTTCTCATATAACTGATTTAAATTATTACATAAGTGAAATTAAAAAAAGAATTCTCCTATGATTGTTCCTTAATAAAGTGCAAAAATCCTGATTTTGTGACATTTGAGCCTTACTGAGATTCCCAGAGTAAGGAAAGAAAAGGCCCCTCTGATGAGCACTACGAGTCCCAGGGATGTGCAGACTCGAATCCTTCAAAGTCCCTCTTTAATCAGCTGGTTCTGGGAAGTTCATTATACCCTGCTGTGCTCAGCTCTCACTCCCAGATCACACACACCAGTCCATAATCCAGTGCCTGCGAAGTGTCCCCGAGCCAGAGCGAAGGGAAACTGCTTTGCACGTTCTAGCCTGGGTAAATATTATTTCTTCTGCTGATCCCTGAAGAAAGCAGCAGGATCCAGCTGGCAAAGTCCTTAACTGAGAGAAACTGGAGAAGAACCTTCACAGCCAGGCTTTCTTACACCTTCACAGGCTAAATAAAGCTCAGGATATTCCTTCCAGATTCCAGCCTGGACACAGCAGCTGCCTCTTTAAATGCCTTTAACTATAAATTATCATGGGATGTGCTATTATGACCAATATCAGTTTCAGGAAATGAAGCAACAAGCTGTTATTCTTTTTTTATTTTCTTTTTTTTTAGCTTTGTGTTATTTGTGCTATTTTTTATTATGTTTTTTGTCTTGTGCTCTGCTCCACAGAGCCTCTTGGAGCACCCATTGAGTTGAAACAATTCTTGCTCATGGATGTCACAAATTCCTGCTGTATACAAGGTATTGGCCATAAATAATGGAGCATTTGAGACATTTAAATGCAGGATGTTCTGCCCCAGCTCTTTGCTGAGCATTTAGGACCTGGGTGCTTCCAGCCCCTGGCCCCTGGACAGGAGCCTGCCCTGGTGTCAGGAGAAATAATGAGTTTGAGCCAGAGCTAACGAGCCCTTCAACCCCTGCCTGCATTTCTGACCCTCTGGGCAGTGCTGCACATGGGTCTCCTTCACTCTGAAATGCTCCAGCCAAGTTTGGGGCTGCTCCAGGAACCCCAAACTCCACACAAAACATGGGTGGGATGGGATTTTATCATGCAAGGTCCAGACCTGTCCAGCTGTTCTGTGGCAGTGATGATTTCACACCTTCTCCAGGACTCAGGTTCTGGTGTGAATATTCACATTTCATATTTACATCGCTTTTGGGTAGACATGAGAGAGGCAACACGCCAGCTTAGTCCTTCTTTATGCTGAAGGAACAATTTTACCTCTCTTTTCCCCAATGTTCCTGTAAAGTATTCTGTGAGATCCTTCTGCCCTTTTGTGTGGTATCAATTTCAGCTTTCAAGGGCCACTTTTCGAAGCTGTTATTTCTTAACAGTCTTGGCTGCAGGAAGAGCTCAAATGGAACTATAGCTTTTAGTCTTAACTTGTAGGGGTTGAAGAGGGATATTTGGAAATGGAAGAAGGTCCTGAACCCCGCTGAGACCTTGAAGGAGGAAGAACCTTCCATAACAGGTAAGTAAAAGAATAAGTAGACAGGAAGGCACGTGGCACTTGCCCTTTTAGTCATCCTCTGAGGCTGTTTTATCTCCTCTGCAACCCTTCTTCCTCCTCATGACCTGGAAGACCACAAACTTACACAATATCTTACCCAGAATTACTCCCTGGAACAAAGCAGGGCTTAATCAGAAAAGAGAGGGCGTGAAGGGAGAGAAAAATGTTTTTTATAGCCATAAAACTATTAATACTGTGTTTTAAACTCCCAGTCTCTTTGGTAAAATTTGTCAGCCCAGCTGGTTCTGAGAAAGAGTAAATACTGTGCTCATGGATATTATTGCTGGTTCCATTCCTTCCTTTCTCTGCCATTAATAAAGTTCATCCCAGGCACTCAGAAATTGTTGGATAAATGTGTTCAGAGCTTTTCTTATCTCTAGAGACTAAATTTGCAATTGAGACTGTGTAGTTGATACTACGCCAGGATATGATAGTTGAGATTTGTTTTCAATGGAAATTGCCCTAATCATGATTTATTTTCAGGATGGATGCTCCACAGAGCCCTGCACCAACCAAAATCCTCTGGATTCATCGTGTCCTGATGGATTTCATCACAGTGGCATTTTTCTTTATATTTTCTACTACTGTTTTATTTCTGTGAGTGGGAGGAAGTGCATGAGTCACAAACTTTCACGACCATGTAATCAAGGCCAAATTGAGCACTCCTAAAAATGAAACTATTGGGTAGCTTTCAGGAGGGGGCAATTTGTGTTACTGCTTCATCAGAAACAAAACCACTGCAGCTTCATGCTGGGAAATGTAAACAAGAAGATAGAGTGCTCTCAACCCCCTCCCCAAATATTTAAAATAATAATAATAATAATAATAATAATAATAATAATAATAATAATAGCAATAATAATTTTCTTATGGTGTAAATTCATTGTAGGTTTGACATTTACAAGGGGAAGTTCCATATGACTTCCTTTGATAAAGAAATTTGAATTATGCCCCACTCTTGTAACTTCTTCTGAGTCTCTGTTTTGAACTGCAGCAAGAGGGACACCTCCAAATACCAGCAGGTGGACTGGGAGCCATGGAAGGGTTGATCTTAAGAATAAACAATATGAAAAGAGAGGAGAAACATCTTTAAAGTTCTTCTCTTTCAAAATTGAGAGGGTTTTGTGGAAATTACAGTATGCAGACTACTTTATTACTAGGAAGAAACCATCTGTTAAACCTCTGAGCATTTCCAGTTGTACAGAAAATTCACTTGGAGATTGCACCATGAATAAGATCCATGAGAGGCACATATTTAAAAGTTCATTAAAATGAAGAACTTTGTTAGAATTTGAAAAATCACTGTATTTTAGCAGCTGTTCCAGTAGGAGGAGGTGTAAATTTGAGTTAATGCTCTTTAGGACTTGTATTTTATGAAATTAAGAAGTTCTCTAATGCTCCTGCAAGGAAGGGTAGAAGGCACAGATGGTGGCCAGGAGTGTCTGGGAAAGCAGAGGATGGCAGCTTTCAATTTTATATTTTTTATAGAATTGTGTAACATCACCAACTGCGAGCACAAAATGCCCAATTTCTACCAACACGGCTTCATATTCTTGGGGACAGAATCTCCCAAATCCCAACACTGAATTTCTAACTACATTTCCCCATCACTGCCTTCCCCTGCAGCTGATTGAAAACAGAATTAAACACCAAATTGAGCTCCCTTCAAAAAGGTGGTGTTGGGTAACCTCTGCTGCTCCTCATTTCCTCTCCTCTCGCCTTTGCCACTTCCCTGGAACAGCCAATCTCTGGCGTTGGGGAGTAAATTAAAATGTGCACTGAGAGGTTTCCATTCCTTCTGCAACACTCCTCAGCATCACTCCAGATTACTGTTCCAGAACCACCTGGAAAAATGAGGTTTGCAGACCTTTCCAACTTCCATTTCTGCTTTTGATGATGGAACAAGGACTGAGCTGCAGAAAAGCAGCACTGAAGAAGAGTGGCCCTTGAAAAGGGGATTAACTGTGGGTGAACATTAATTAGGATTTCTCAGTGCCTTTTGGAACCACGTATTTACATGCCTGTAAAATACATTCTCTCTGAAGTGCCTGGTTTATATGTGAACCTGCCCCAGATACAACTCATGATAAGTCCATGTGTGCCCTTCCTTCATTTCTCTGCTCTCAGATTTTTTCTCCCCCTCAAATAGTTTGTGAGTCTTTCAGATATTTGCTGCTTTCATATTTCAATCTCATTTTTGTTCTTTCTTCTTTGTGCATTTCTTGCTCACCTGATGTCTTGCAGCACTTACGTTTCCCCTCTTCCTTTTCCGATTTCCTTCCCACCAAACACTAAATTATTTCCACCCAGGCTTCTTATGCCTACTCCCAAATCTGAGGTGGCAATCACACCATGGTTTTATTTCACTCTTGAAACGTTTATTTCTCTTCAGCCTCTCCTTTCCCCAGACTGTGTCTGTGTAGAGGCTTTGGGCCTTGGGACAGCAGGGAGCACTGTCCAGTACAGGCTCTTCAACCTGTCCCAGTTATGAGGAAAGGTAGAGCCACATCCAACATTTGAATCCATAGAATCACTGAATTAGGTTGGAAAGGACCTCCAGGATCTTTAAGTCCAACTGCTGACCCAGCACTGCCAAGGCCACCTCTGTCCCATGTCCCCAAGTGCCACATCCAGGAGGATTTTAGATCCCTCAAGGGACGGGGACTGCACCACAGTCCTGGGCAGATTTTACCAGGGCAGGACATCCCTTTACACAAGAAATTTTCCACATATCCAACCTAATCCTCCCTTGGGGCAACTTGAGGCCATTTCCACTTGTCCTGTTTCCTGGGAGCAGAGCCTGACCCCACCTCACTGCCCCTCCTGAGAGGGAGTTGTGCAGAGCCAGAAGGTCCCTCCTGGTCCCCCTTTTCTGCAGGCTGAGCCCCTTCCCAGCTCCATTTCTTTCTCCAGACTCCCCCCAGCCCCTCAGACCTCCCTGTCCTCCAGGGCTTCACCTTGCTCAGCCCCAGTGGATCACCACTGATGGTTTTGATCCCTCATCCTCTGAATTCCAGCTTGCCCTGCTCCACAGAGCACTGCCATCCTCTGCATTTCCGCCCTGGGTTTTAGTTTTATTCTCACTCAAAGACTCCTACAATATTTGGACATTTCCTTAATAGATGTTCTCATCTCCTGTTTGAAAATAATGGTTTGACTCATCTGTTGGAGGGAGGAAAATCCGCGTGGACAGAATTGTTTTTGCTGCACATATGGAAAGGAAAGAGACGTCTTCCTGTAATCTGCAATATTTGTAATAAAATTAAACCAATCTCAGCAATTTGTACCCCAAACTTGTTTTCAAAAGACATCTGAATCAAATACTCCTGTTTTCAGTTTTGAAATTCAATGACAGCTTGTCAGCTTGCAAGCTGGAGAGAGAGAGATGCCTGCTGAGGTGTGTGTCTGCTTACTGATATTTTCCATGATCCGCTGTTTCCTACTAGTTTGCTAAAAAGGTTTTTCCATTACTGTTTCTGAATATAACAATGGATGGAAACTCTGGTAAAGATGATGAGTCACTTTTAAGAACTCAGAACTCAAGGTGGAAAAATAGGAGTAAATTTTCTTTAAAATTAAACTTTTTTTTTAGTTTTTTTTTTTTTCAAGACTGTAATTTATGCAATTTCTTTGCCTAAAAATTACTCACATGAAAGACAGTGAATGAGAGAGTAAATGTGTCTTTTTTTGGGTCAAAGTGAAAGCTTTGATTTTCCCTAACATGGGGAAGAAAGTCTTTCTTTCCACATTTTTATATTTTTGGGAAACTCTCTCCTGCTTTGTTAATTTTTTTTTTTTTTTTTTTAAATCCAGAAATCTTGTCGTCTGGATTCTTAACCTGATCAGGAAAAATCACTTGTTAAGATGAAACATTAATTTTTCTGGAAGGGTGTGAGATGTCAGGAGCAGCTGAGGAAAGGATCCTCTTGGTCACCCTGAGCTCTGGCTCTGGAGTGTTTGAAGACCCTGTGAAGATCAAAGTGACTCCAATCCAAAAACTTTCCTCTCTCCCTGTGAACACGAGCGAATCCCTGTCAGAAATACAGCCCACAGTAAATTTCTTCCCTTGAAATGGCTCAGAGGGACATAAAACTCCCAACTTCCTGAGCTATAAGGAAATTAAAAGTGGTTGGAGTTTTTTATTTTTATTTTTTTCCCAGTATATTCTGTCCTTCCCATACCCAGAGTATATAGGTCCCCAGTTCAAGTGCTGCCTGGACTCTATATGAGGCTGTTGGTTTTGTTCTCACTGCTCTGAAACTACTCTCTATAAACAGCTTGTGATAAGTTGGTAACAAAAGCTCTGAAATTTATTATGTGTCTACCAGCAGAACATCAGGGAAAGGCAATAATAACCAGACAAAGTGCTTCACAGCTTTAGTGGGACAATCAAAGCCTCACAAATTCCCCTAAAACATAGGAGGAAATATTTCAAAGGCTTCACTTTATAGAAAAAGCTGCAAAGATTTGTTTCAGCAGTTGTAAAACTGGCAGGGAGACAAGTTTTGCCCGTTTCCTTTTATCCGAAACATTTTTCAAAAAGCCTTAAAAAATATTATCATTGCGTGCCCCGTTATGTTCTTGCTCGGGTTTTCAGCTCATCTGATTTGTCTGGCTCTTGTCACTGTGCATCTCTCATGACTAAAGAACACAATTACCAAATCTAATGGATGAAACAATGGAAAAGGCACCCACAGGTCTGGGATCCCATCTAGTTCTTTTCAGGATAAATAAAATTTCCCCCTTCCTGGGTCTTGGGATTTGTAGTGTCACCTGCCTGCTTTCAAAAGCTTTCTGAAGAATAACAAAAGTGTGGCTGAAAAAGAAACTTTAAAATTGTTTAAAAAGAAAGATTGATACTTTTTTCACGAGCCTGGCTTAAAATCCAGTGTGCTGGGAAGAATTTAGGAGAAGGCCACTGAAAATTAACAATATTGTTAAAATGAATGTTGTTTCCACACAAACACAATCATAGCAGAGCTGATCCAGCACTTTTCATGACACCACACTACGGTTTCCTGCTGAATCCAATCTGCCCATCTCTCTTTGTCTAACTGGGATGATATCTGCTATTTTTATCAAATGATTTTGAGGCTATGAATTGATATTCAGCTGCCAATACCCTTAAAAGCAAGAATAAACTGAGGCACCCCAGGTCAAGGTGAAGGGAGGAATTTAACCTCAAAGTGTGAATCAAGAACTTTGATTTTGGAATCTGTTCTTTCTTATAACCCAAATATTTTATTAGGCTTGATTTATTCAGACAGCAGGAGTAATAAGTCTCTTTGTTTCCTTGCTGGTAGAGCAAGGATATTTCAGGGTATGATGAAAATGTTGCTCTTTCAAGGCTCAAACGTCTGAAAAATAAAAGTACTTTATGGAATATCTGAACAACACTTGGAAAGGCTGGGATATTTGGTCAAACTTACTTGATACCCAAAATCAGTCATGAAAAAGCAGGATTTTCATAGACTATGTAAATATATGTCAGATTCCTAGAAATGGCACTATTCCCTGGGATCCAGAAGAGAGTTATCGCACTCTATCATCAGCACCAACTCCAAGGCTCACAGGAGAAATGTGTGTTCCTGTCTCCTACAGAAGCCTCTACATCTCCATTCCCTGTTTATGTTCAAAAATAGGAATTTTCCTGTATTTTTCCAGGAAAAATCAGTAATCACTGATGTCTATTTTTAGCCAGGATGTGAAATAGGAAGTGCCCAGAGATTTGGAAGATTGCATCCACTCCTGCTGGGGATGCTGGTGGACTGGGGAGGCCCTGGGCTGGCTGGCAGTGTTCTTTCAGTTACTGAGAAATGCAGAAATCAAGAATTTCCCACTCTTGGGAGGCTCTGAAGGAGTCACTTTCTGTCCCCATCATCTTTTCTTTTGTCCTTACATGGTATTAAGGATTTCTCACAAGTTTTCTTTGCTTTTATCCCTCCAATTCTCTCTCCCATTCCTCTGTGGGGGAAAAGGGCAGCAGTTTTGTGGGTTTTAGCTGCTGGCTGGGGTTAAACCATGACAGAAACAGAAACTGCTCCTAAGTGCATGTTTTTAATTTTCCTATCAGTATTTTTATTCCTCACATGATAATAAAACCCAGAGAACACTAAAGTCAAAGTTTGGGCTTGAAGGCCCCCTCATGAGGAGCAGCTCTGGCACCTTTCAGTCCCTCCCAGCCAGAAAACACCGGGAAAAATAAGATTTCTTCCAGTTTTGTTGACTCTACTTCTTCTCCTTTCCTCTGCAGGCTGCTCTCCCCTCCCTTGTGCTTTTGTACTTCAGCACATTAGAATATTAGGTCAAACACCCTCACTAAAAAATGTGCTGTACAATATTTCTCATTTTTTCTTGATTTTTCTCTTCATCTGCTGGAGACATCAGTGGTAATTTTCCCCTCAGAGGTTTGTCCTTTGATCATGCCAGAGTTTCTTATAAACATTATGTCAAAACAGGGCTTCCCCAGCTCCTTATAAATGTTTGCTGTGCTCAAATGTGCCGGGAATAAAAAAGGATCCCTTATTAATCTTGAAATTATTAGGAATTTTTATTACTTCCCTACTCCTTGAACCCTCTGAAGAATGGGATACAGAGCTTTAGGCATCTCTGATCTGAATAATGAGTCAAGGGTTACACTGAGGGTTAATCCTGATCTGATTTTTCTGAACGCAGAAATTACTGGATTGTACTGTTTTTCCCAATAATGATGGTTTGGATCCCCATGGCAGGAGCAGAGGGAGGATTATTTGCTGTTTGCTGTGGAAACCACTTGAAATTCAGTCTGTGGGGTAATCTACTTATAGTGTGAATGATGATCAGAGTAGGTGACAGCGCTGTCTTCCACAAACTTAAACCTGAATGTACCTTATGTTTCATTTTAGGAGCTGCAGTGACAGGAACTGTGTTTTGCAGAGCAGGTTATTGAGATTTTTATATATATATACATAAAAGCTATATACATGAAAATTAAATATATACATAATCCAGTGGAAGCCAATAGTTCAAAGAAATGTAAATATCAACCTGCAAAATCAAATATAGATCTGAATTTCTCTTTTTCCACCAAGAGATTGCTCTGTTTGTTGGCAGGGTGTGCTGTTTCTGGTGGGAGATCCTGGCTGCGAGCTCCTTTAGGGCAGGATGGGGAGCTGCAGCTTGGAATGAGGAACTTTTCACTCACTTTGCTCTCCACCAAGGGCCTGATGACACCAGCCCCAAAGGAACAGTGTCACAGCACATCTTCATGCTGCAGGAAGGGTTCCCAAGCCTTTCCCAATGCCAGAATTCATCCTGGGAACCCATCAGATGCATTTTTGGCATTGATAAGTCAAGCTCACAGCTCAATTCCAGACTGTGAGCCACACTGGAAGCTTTGCTCTGCATCACAGCCCTCCCCACCACACTCACACAGAGGGGTGTGCTCTGAGCAGAGAGGGAGGCAGGAAGAGCTCGTGGATTCAATTTTAGATTCAATTTTGCAGTAATTAAAGCTGTATGAAAGCACTATGCAGTGATGAGTACAGTGATTGGTACAGTTATTTTCTGAGTTGTGATATGCTCATCTCTTTTGGTAAGAGAAATATTATGAGCTCCAGCATATAAAGGGGATGGGAGTTGTTAAGGTAATTAATCCTCCTACAAATCAAGGCAATCAATCAATCAGTCAATCAATCAATCAATCAATCACACCCATTGATAAATAAATCTGTTAAAAAAGGGATGCACATAAAAATAACCAGTGAGTTCATCCTGTAGGATGAGGTGAAGGGGAAGCACAGGGCTGGGGGTGGGACATGGGTTTGGGATGGATGGTGGAGCCTTTGACAAATGACATCCCCAAGGTAACACCACGGAGCACAAGGAGAGCTTGCCTTGGATGGATAAACGGGGAAAATCAGGCTGAGCTGGAAGGGAGAGGTGACACCTGGAATTACAACTCTGTGGGGATGACAGTGTTTAATTCTGGCAGGGAAAGTTCCAACAAGGTGTGGATGAATCACAGGTTTAAAGGTGGAGAGTTGTTATTTGAGAAAGAGCACATTAGTGCAAGTCTCAAGGGTATGATCTGTTTGTTCAACAAACAATTAAAAAAGAAAACATTAAGGATTATTTTAATAGATCCTTAATAATCAGCCTCTATATGGAACAAAAACCATAAAGTGAATCTTTAAAATTGTCAAACAAAATGTGAAACCTGGAGAATGTAGAGTTAGAATAGGCAAATTCAGTCTAGAAAGACTTACTTTTATAATGTAACATTTTAAGCAGCATTAAGATTTAAATCAACCTAACAATGTTTGTTCTGGATTTTTAATCAGTGGAAACATTTTTAATCAGTGGGAGCACTTCGCTCCTACCTGTGTTTTGTGTTATGTACAAGGTTGGGCGGACTAAATGAGCACAGTGGTCCCCTCTGATTCGAAACCTCTGGTTTCTAATCTATTAAAAAAATTAATTAGATCTTGTTCCAATGTTGATTTCCTCCTTTACAAATCTATATATCCTTGACAAATCAAACAACGGGTCCACCTTAGAAACAGAATTAACGCAGGATTTTGACATTAAAGTTAAATAAATGTTTTTAGAGTGTGAATTGACTGTTTGGTTGTATGTTCTCCAAGGCACTAAGTTTTGTATATATAATTTTCTCAGTAGAGAGCACAAACTAAACTCCTAGAAAAAGATACCTCCTCTTCCCATCAGGCTTGGGACTAATCCTACATGATTGTTGTGGTGGTGGCTGTTTTTGTTACTGCCCTGAAATGTTTTCATTTCAAACTGAGCATCTCCTTGAGAGCCCCCAGCCCTGCTGAGAGGAGCAAGGGCTGCCTCACTTCCCCCGACTCCAGCTGGAGAGGGGTTGGATTCAATCCATTCCAAACACCCAAATGGAATACTCTTATTTTCTCCCTGTTCAGGCTGGGCCATATTTCACTTCAAGATGAGTGGACTGGGATTGGAGAGTGATTTGTCATGGGCTTGCACTCACGGCACACAGGGAGGAGAGGCTTTCTGAAATCCCAACCTCTTCATCATGTGAACATAACACACCTCCCTGTTATACACCTGAATGTTCCGAGAAAATTACATCCTCAAGGGAACTGGGCTTTTTTCCTCCTACTTCTACTGCTGGAAGTCTTTTCTAGTGTTTGAAATAGTTTGTTTCTAACACTCGAAACCATTACCTGCCTTTGGAACAACAGCTGCCCTGGCAAAGAAATGTTTTGTGTTTGCTTTTATGGGTGGATAAACATTGTTGCCTTAAGCTTGTCCAGTACAGGGAGCAACACGTCAGCAGCTTATTTTATTAAAACAGTGCTTTTGTCAGAACTAAAAGAGGAATTCTGGATAACTGAACAATTAATCTGTTTCCATCATTCCAGTCAGGCTCCAAAGCAGCACTCAAACAGTCAATCTTTTTCCTCTGGTGAAACAACATCCAATCAACCAACCAACCAATCAACTAACCAACCAACCAAAAACCAACCAACCAACCAACCAACCAATCAACTAACCAACCAACCAACCAACCAACCAACCAATCAACTAACCAACCAACCAAAAACCAACCAACCAACCAACCAACCAATCAACTAACCAACCAACCAAAAACCAACCAACCAACCAACCAACCAATCAACTAACCAACCAACCAACCAACCAACCAACCAATCAACTAACCAACCAACCAACAAACCAACCAAACAACTAACCAACCAACCAACAAACCAACCAAACAACCAACAAACCAACCAACCAATCAATCAATCAACCAACCAACCAACCAATAAACCAACCAACCAACAAACCAACCAACCAACCAACCAACCAACCAGCCAACCAACCAATCAACAAACCAACCAACCAACCAACCAACAAACCAACCAACCAACAAACCAACCAACCAACAAACCAACCAACCAACCAATAAACCAACCAACCAACCAACCAACCAACCAACCAACAAACCAACCAATCAATCAACCAACCAACCAACCAACCAGTCAACCAACCAACCAACCAGTCAACCAACCAACAAACCAACCAACCAACAAACCAACCAACCAACCAACAAACCAACCAACCAACCAACCAACCAACCAACCAACCAACCAACCAACCAACCTTCCAGAGGAAACTTACCCAGTTTTGGCAAAACTTGCCCAGTATCTCATCATGGAGCGGCTCAGGAGCTCCTCAGCCTTGGTGTAATTCGCTCTCCTCTCCAGGGGCAGCCCGAACACAAACTCGATCTCGTAGCCGTGCATGACCCCCATCCACTCCGGCCAGGGCAGCTTGGAGGAGCGATGCTCAAAGAAATAAAAGAAGGCGTGGTGGCCCAGCTGGGTGAAGCTGGTGGTAAATTCCACCGCGGGACAGATGATGTTGTAGTCCCCGATAACGTCATCGATGGCATCCCGGTAGTGCTCCGGCTTTCCCATGTTTTCCCAGTCCATGTAGTGGAAGCTGATGGATTCTATGGCAAGTTTGCTCACTCCTGGGAAGGCCAGACTTAAAGCTGCTTCAAACTGGGTTTTATTGATCAAGCCATCGCTATCCTTGTCGAGGCCAGGCACTCCGTATGCCAGAAACGATAACCCTTCATCTTTATTGACACCCACCAAGATCTGGGTCTGTTTGAAAAGACCATTCTCCATCAGTGCTTCTGGCATGTCGGCCAGAAAATCGCCATCCACGCTCGGACAGAAATATACTTGTAAAAGAGAACGATTTGGAACGACAAAAATTTCATTTTCCAGTATTTCCTTCGGGTCCTTGTCTTGGAGGCAAAGAATGAGCTCTGACTCGTTGCTGGTGGGACACTGGAGCTGTTTGGCCAAAGCCACTGCTCTGTTCCTGGCCTCAGAAGATGTAATTGCAGCCCAGGGGGCATTTGCAGACCCACTCTGCAGGATGGCCCTGGTGAATAAGGGGTGGCTTTCAGGAGAAAGGAGGTGATAGCTGACAGAGGCCGAGCCTGCGCTCTCTCCAAACAGAGTCACGCTCTTGGGATTGCCTCCAAAGGCTGCTATGTTCTCCTGGACCCACTGAAGTGCCAGCCTTTGATCAAACAAACCTGCATTTCCAGGAGCTTTCTGGTTTCCTGGCAAGGACAGAAACCCCAGAGCACCAGTCCTGTAGTTCATGGAAACCACGACCACTCTTTCCACCCTGGCCAGAAACTTCCCATCGTAGACAGGCAGGGAAGTGGAGCCAGACTCAAATCCACCACCATAAATCCACACCATGACAGTGGCGTTCTTGGGCTTGGGAGAAGGAATCCATACATTCAGGTACAAACAGTCTTCACTCAGGCTGGTTTTTGGGTTCCACATCTCTGACCCAGCAAACCCTGGGTAAGCTGTGTCTATGGGCTGGAAACAGGAGCTGGCGTGTTTGGTGGCATCCCAAACATCTTCCCACTTCTCCCGAGGTTCTGGCTTTTGGAAGCGCAGCCTCCCGATGGGGGGCTGCCCGTAAGGGATTCCCAGGAAAGCCGTGACTGTCCCCCCCAGCACCTGCAGGCTGGTCCCTCTGACTTTGCCATTCTTGGTTGCAATGATCTCTTCAGGCACCACCTTCCCAGTGAACATGGACAGGAGAAGGAACCCCATCAGGAATCTGGCAGAGAGACTTGGACCATTTGTCCAAATCATGATGCCTGAAACACAGGACGAAAAAGTAAATTCAGAATTAGTGTTGCAATGTATTGGTACCACAGTGGTCTGTTAAATAAGGGTGTTGGATATCCCAGGGGCATGGAAAAGAAGAAGGTGCTGCTACACAAAGCACAGGAGTTTTCAGCTGCAAGTTCCTGTTGTTTATTTGTGTTGCAAAGATTGTGTTCAGTATTTAGTATTTGGTCAGCACTTCAGAAAAAGTCTCTTGCAAAATACTGCAGTTGAGGAAGACAAACCAGGAGAGATGAAATCAAACAAGCAGGCTCTGACTACTGCAGATGATTTACCCACCAACCAAAACCTAAATGAATAATTTCTTCCAAGATCTTGTTTTTCTAGTACATCTTAATCAAGTTTGCAACCAGCAGAGTCCTGAAGCAGTCATACTTCTACTATTTATAATTAATATCAAAATTCTAAAATGTCAAGGATTTTTGAATATATGAAGATAGTGTCTAATAATAAAAGCTCTTCCTGAGGACTTTTCCAAGTGATAATCAGTATTACCTTAAAGCTAAGTGTATAAATGTTGATTATGTATCACATTTAAGCCCCCTAATAATCTTATTTACCCCAACCTTTTCAAATAAAACCTCAGCACTATCCCCTTGAAACTGAAAATTCTCAAAAAGCCTATTTGCATAAATCCATTTCTATGGTTTACATATCTGAAAATGCTCAACAAAGCTCCCTTCTTTTTTTTTTAATTTTTTTTTTTTTGCCTGTTTCCCTGTCACACATCGAGGGCTCTGTCCTGTCCCTTTAAACAGGCCATTCTTTGTTAATGAGGAGCACTCATGTCCTTAAAAGGAATGAGGATAATTTCTCTGGAAAATACAGCTGTGGCCTAATTTGAGCTTCTCCTGCTTGTTTGCCTGTTCTTGGAAAGAAAATGCAGCAGAGGGGAGCAAGGGAAGGTTTTGTGCAAAGGGATTCCTAATCTTGAGACACCATCAAAGGAGCAGGGAGGAATCTTCAGGGACAATATTTTTAGCATTTGTCTAAACAGACAGAAAATGGATAAATTTTAGAAAATATAAACAGGCTCTGGTTGTTTTGTTTAAATAAAATAGATGAGGTGGCAAATGGGGGCAATAGACTTCAGAGCTGTCCTTGCATTCCACCAAGTCTTCAGCTTGATGGACAGAAACCTGCAATTGTCCCTTTTTTTGTTAAATATTAGAGATGGGATTTGTCAGTTCCCAGGGATTTTGGGTCAGCACAACTCGCCCTGGCACGGGCAGGAGGCTCAGTCACACATTCGCTGGTTTTTGGCTCCCCTCTCCCTGTGCCAGACATAGAATCACAGAATATTCTGATTTTAAAGGGTCATCCAGTCTAAGCCCTGGCCCTGCACACACACCCCAACAATCCCAGCCTGGGCATCCCTAGGAATTCTGTCCAAACGCTCCTGGAGCTGCGGCAGCCTCGGTGTCCATTCCCTGGGGAGCCTGGGCAGTGCCAGCACCTCTGGGGGGAGAACCTTTCCTGATACCCACCCAAACCTCCACAGAGCCCAAAACCAGAGCCTGCATTTACCCCAGTTAGCTGAAACATGCCTAAACCCCACTCTCTTTGAGAGAAATGGGCATAACTTACCCAGTTTGCTGAATATTTCCAGCCTGCTAAACCAACACAGACTTGGGATTATATTTTTAACAAAGCACGTTTCATTTTAAAGCTTTCTCAAGAAGATTTAAGAGACGCAATGGAAGGAGAGGTGAGAAGAATGATTTAGTTTGCTCTGTAAATCTGTGCTTAAAAAAATCATTTGTTTTGAGCATTCCAGGGCTTTTCTCAGCCCCTCTGCAAAACCAAAGGCAAAATCCTGAAAAGCCACTGGAGCTGGGAGAAGGATAATGATGGAGAAGGAGTGGAGGAGGGTTTTGGAGCACCCAGTAATGCTATGAGATGGGAGAAGTTATTTCTCTAAGTCTGTTGTTGTGACACTGTTCCCTCACTGAACTTGAACATGACCAAACCACAACAAGCTAGAAATGGTAAGATACTTAAAATATTGTCATTATGAAAAGAAAATGATGCTAAGAAAAACAAGAGACTTTAAAGTTCCTCAAGATTAATCCATCTTAATAGTAATTAAAATTAATTCTTCTCATGCACTTTCCTGTTAATTAAAAAGAGACAGGAGGAGTACAGTGTACCATTGCAAAATGTAGAGGCAATAGTTTTAGACCATAATATTAGTTAGAAAAAAACCCCAAAAAATTCAGTTCTGTACCTTTTAAATTAGCTTTGGCATTTCAGAGAAAAAAGTTGGATGAAGCTTGAAAAACACAGAACTTTTGTGCTACTGAATGAGAGGACTCATCTACTCTCAGGTCACTCTGCTAATATTAACAAAAGTAACAAGTGACAGAGGATGATTATTACACCCTGAATGGCTGGCAAATATTACATTTAATAGGGATTTTAATGCTGCTTTAAACCAAGCTCAGCAGCGTAAAGCACACGGAGCAAAACAAACATTACTCGATGATTACAAGGAGAGTAAAAGGGTCAGAAGATTGCTTTAGCTCATCAACACCAACCCAGCAGAGTTCTATCACTCAGTGTGTTTGCACATTTTAAAAAGCTGCTGCTGTAGTAGTTTCCCCCAGCAAAAGTTAAACAGACTCTACTCTTGCATTCTTATTCATGGGAACACTTTTTATTTCAATGCCTGTTTCCTCCCCCTTGCAAATCTTTACCCAGCCAAAAGAAAATCTATACACCGGACTACATAATCGCTATTTAAATAGGAAAGATGGTTGAATTAATAAGTGATTTCTAGCTTAGCTTAATTTACTTAGCCCAGGATCCCTTGAATAATGCCAGGCTCTGCTACACACGCTGCTCACTCGTTCCATTTGCAGAGCTTCCCCCGGAGAGCAACAAATGGGCAGAGCAGAGCATTCCCAGAGATCCCAATCCCCGCGCAAATCAAGCGGAACCGCAAATTATCCTGGCAGGCAGAGACGTGCAAAGAGAGAATCACTTACCCCGCTTCTATTACAAGAAACTACAAAGTTTTTAAGAGTGGGGATCTTGGGATCCCTGGGGGGAAATGCAGTGATGCAGCTGCTGCTTTAAGCCTGTAAATTGGCCAGTGCTGACATTATAATCAACTCTTTCTGACATGGAGCTCGCGAGAGTTGGCAGCAGCCACTTGATCTGCAGGCAGCCTCTGCCTCCCATCCCACATCTGCTCCCAGAGCAGCCCTGGAAATGCTCCAGGGACTACCCCAGGCTGGGCAAAACCAGCCACAGGGCTGGGGAAACGCAGGGTTTTCTTCCGTGCCTGGGGCATCTATTTTATAAGAGTGAATAGAAATGTAAATATAATAATTCATGCCTCCCTTTCGTCCTGCTTAGAGCACTCTCTCACCTGTAATTTTATTTTTTTTTTTTTTTTTTTTTTTTTGCTGTACTCAAATCTCAGATTTTCATTGTAAATAAGTATTTATTTTTGGTTTTAGCAGCTGTGGCAGATAAAACAGCAATGTGCCCTGCCTGGACATGCCAACAACTGGCACCAGCTGCATCACTTGGCTCCTGCCCATCCAGGCCGTGGCACAGATCTGCATTGTGCCCTTCTGATTTTAGGGTTAAAAATGGGACCCATGTGGTGTCACATGCTGCTTGCTCCCTATTCTGAAGCTCCAAACAGGGAATCACACCTGATATCCTCCTTTTTCCCAAGGCTCCTGAGCATTGTTCCCACCAGAATTCCACGCTGCAGGTGCAAAGCCAGGCTGAACCACAGCTGTCCTACAACACTGCATTAAAATGCAAAAATTCTGTGGGGTACAGATGAAAACAGAGGGGTGGAGAAAAGAAAAAAAATCCATGCACCACCCTTACAAAGTTGTCAATCCCCCTTCCCTGAGCCACCCCATGGAACCAGAGAGATGCCCCTTGGAACTGGATTTGCTGTCCCCCAGCAGCATCTGCTCTCTAGCTCTGCTCCAAAAAAAAAAACCAAACCAAAGAAACCCCCAATTTTTCCACCATTTAAGCTTTTTTTTATTGCTGTCCACATTTGCTTCCCCCTTTAGAGCCAAACACAATTACCTTCCCTGTTTAATACTCAAACTACAGCTCTGTTTCAATTACACAAAAGCAATATTTGGCAACGCACAGAACAGGAATAAAGCGGAAATAAAAAGTTAAGGATGAAGTTTATAGACCTTAATATGGAGATTACAAGTGAGGTTTTTAAAGCCAGCATGGGAATTAGTGTTTTAACAGAGGAAAGTTCAAGAAAGCAGGATTATTTCACTTCTCCTGGTAATTTTACCTCATCCTTTAGGATCAGACTTCCACAGGTATTTTGTATGGATATGTTCACTGGAGAGAATATGTCCCACCCAAAACCTAAACTGCCGTGGCAGGGTTTGGAACTGGCTGATTTTTAGGATCCCTTCAACCCAGGCCTTTTGAGGATTCCATAATTCTATGAAAAATCCCTAAACTTGAAGTGCAGAACTGTCCAATACAGTGGGATTTCAGAATTCTTAACCCAGATTGTTAACTCAGCAGTGCAACAGAAATATTTAGTAACAAAATAGGATTAATTCAGAATTATTTCTGATGGCAACTCTTGCTGATCAGAAGCTTTCAAGTGCAGGAAACACTAAATGGTGCTACCCAGACTGAGGCAGTTCTCAGTGTTCTCCACTGCCTCCTCAGCCCATCTGGGGATGTGGCCAGGTGACACACGCTTCCTTCATTTCTGTGACATCAGAGGGATGAATCATAACCCCCAAATCCTGTTAGAGGCCACTTTAAAGCAAATTTCAGATGCTTATGACCATGCTTGTGCTCTCAACCTCTTTGCCTTGAGCGGTGGAGAAGCAGCAGGAGACTCAAACACTAAAAATGCCGCTTCTGGCTTCATCCGTTTTCAAACATTGTCCATTTTTTCCTTCATTTGCTCTCAGGACTGTGCCTTCCCCTCCCTGCTCCTCTTCAGAGAGCCCAAGGCACCCGGAGCAGCCTCCTGGTCCAAGGCACTAAATGCAAAATGTGGAGTTTTCTGCCAAGGTGACCCTGGGATAAGTGAATCCACTGTCTCAGGCTGTTTCCAAGGCACCAGGAAACTCCAAGTTCAGCCTTGGGCTTACCTTGATGTCTTCAGGTAACTGTCAGACCCTCCACTGTTGTCCTTCAGATTAATGTTAGATTATTATGCTGTAGTTTTCAAGAAAACTAAGCTAAATTCTATATTTTTTCCCCCTTTAATTAAAAAAATTAACATATAAATTAAAGTTTCACAACTGTGTGCTGTGAGAGGAAACACTTCTTTTAGTTATTACTTAGCTTGCTAAAAATACCTGTGTGAAAATTAGAGATTAAATACATTTTATGCCCTCAGTGATTGTGTGGAGAGTTGTCATTTTCTTAGTGATCTATGGGAGGGTGGAAGAAAAGGAGGTGAAATATTATATATATATATTTTTTTTATATGTATATATATATTTATATATATGCTGTACACCTACATACGTGTAGGTATTTATACTCTTTCTTTTATGGGTTTTGCTTTTCTTTTTTAAAATATCTATATCTACCTAATGAGGTTTTATAAGGTTATGTCATATTTTTAGTAAGGGCAAGGTTCTTAAAAATGGCCACAAAATATAAAAGTGTCTTTTTTGTTATTTCATGTGTAGATGTGAAATCATTGCCACATTGACATAGGGACTTTGATCAAAGAAATGTCCAAATGTCTGAAGAAATGAAAGCAAAGTTCAACTCTAGGGAAAATTGTTATTTGTTAGTCTAAAAAGCTTAGAAAACAATAGGTATCATATGTAAATATCTATGGAAATACATAAAAATATGTACTATAAAAATAGAATATTTTGTTAGGATTTAGTTCACTATTAACTGCCCTTCAGGATGTTACCTAAGTATTATTAATATCCTAAGCCACACACGTTCCATATTATCACACAATCATGGAATCATGGAATGGTTGGGGACCTTAGAGCCCATCCAGTGCCACCCCTGCCATGGCAGGGACACCTCCCACTGTCCCAGGCTGCTCCAAATCCTGTCCAGCCTGGCCTTGGACATTCCCAGGGATCCAGGGGCAGCCCCAGCTGAACAATTCCTCCCCTTTACCCATCTAAACCTCCCCTCTCTTGGTTTAAAGCCATTCCCCCTCCTCCTGTCCCTCCATGCTCTTGTAAATTCTCTCTCTCCATTTATCTTCAGGACTTAGCAGAGCTGAGAAACCTTTGAGAGAGAAAAATATTTGGAAAAATACATATCTCAGATGTTCCTGGTGGAAAACACGAGCCTCTCTCCCAGGGTGTTCTCTGTGCATGGAGAGTCCAGTTCACCAGTTTTGGTCCTGCCCTTCCAAGCCATCCACAGTGCAGAAACAGCACCTGGGATCCAGGATAACTGGAATAACTGGGTAACTGGGCTGAAAATCTTCTCAGGTGTCACCTCAAGGTAAAGGATGTCACACACCAAGAGTGGGAATGTCTGAGGAAATATTTACATGCTCATGGTAAAAGCAGGAAATATCCTGATTTTTTTAACAGCTGAGAAGGAATCAATAAGCAAATTATATCCGAACTACAATTGATGTCACTTCTGTGAAGATGTGGGGAGGCTGTTTTAAACTTCAGCCTTGGCAAACCCCCCTGGGAGGGCTCAGCTCTGTCTCTGATCCCTGGCTGGATTTCCACACCGAGCATCTGCCTGACCTTGGCTCCAACCTCTGAGCAAACCACCACACTGTGAGGGAAACAACTAAACTCGAGCTCTACAAGCTCCAAAAGGTCAAACTGCAGACAGGGGGAAGATTGCTGGGAAGGGGACAGTTAGCAGCTCAAGGACTCGCAGGGAAACACATCAAAGCTGCGAGCTGTGAAATCTTCAGGTTAAAAAAAAGCCCACAGAAGGTGGAAGCTCAGCAGCAGCAGCAACAGCAGCAGCAGCAAGGAATTACTGATGCTCAACTCTGGGGCTTGCAGCCACGTTATTCTACTGTGAATATTAGGAAATAAATCATTGCCTTGTCCTTGGTGCATATCCTGCTTGCAGAGCATCTTTTCATGCCCAAACACAGTGACCCCGAGGGGTTGCACCTCTCAACCATTTCTGCATTTCTGTCCCCAGATCTCACCCTTGCTATGAGACCACCCACCTGTACACCCATGGATTCAAACCAGGGACACCCTAAATAAACCTGGACAGGGAGGAAGTGTTAGAGAAGACTGCAGCTGATGGTCAAAACCACCTGAAATTCTGCTAATATTCTGATTATTCCAAAAGGCCTCACCCCACAGGGGCTTCCAGGACCAGCAGAAGCGCCCAACAATAGATCTGAAGGGTAATTTGATAATATCAGGAAAGGTGTTTCAGATACACACCATGAAAATGGGTGCCAATTTATTAAGTATACAGAAGACACTAACACTCATGTAAGCCATTAAACATGATTATATTTTCCCCTTATTGGTTCAATTATGATCTGCTGTACCTTTCTCCTTATTACTCTAATTATAGATCGGTATAATTTCCTCTTTATTAGCACAATTATGGTCTGTACTTGTATAAATGTCTTGGAGAAATCAAAGCCACTGAGAAAATAGAGCCAGTGAAAAGATAAAGGCATTATTATTATTATCATTAGTAGTAGTAGTAGTATTTTGAATGTTCACATATTCTTAGCTCCTTGTGATATTACATAATTCTGTATTTTGTCTCATATAGGGATCAGGTTCAATGAAGAAAATAAAAAATGATTAATATGTAGTCAATATGACTCACACAACATTATTGCAGCCTGGTGTTTAGCTTGCAAGGAAAAAACAAATAAAATTTTAAGTTAGGGTGCACAGACTTCTGCAGTAACCTATGGATTTTGAGGGTACAAATCAAAATATTGAGGCCACTCTGATGCCAAAGCTTATCCATGTGGAACTATTAGGAAATGCTTTATTCTAGAGGAGTTAGAATTATCTTTCATCACTTTAATAACAGTAGATTCTGCTCATGATCATCCTGCCCTACGCAGATCCCTGATGGTTCATGCACCCCATAAACTTCTCCTTCCTTCCTCCCACCTTTCCTCACACGATGGAAACCGTACAAGGCTGAAATTCCAACTTTTCCAATCCCTTGCCCTCTATCACACCATTTTAACTCCAAAAGTGATCCTGGAGTGCACTTTCCCTTAGCAGGAGTTGCAAGAGGTCGGAACAGGAAAGGAAAACTTCAGAGCAGTGCTGGAGAACCTGGCAGAGCTCACGGACCTCGGCTGGGGAGAGGAGTTTTAGTGTCTGCAGGAAAGTTCTGATTCTTCACTCATTTTCTCCCTTTTGCCTGGAGGCAGGTTCAGTACAAAATGCATGGAGAGAGTGCAGGGCCTGAAAGACTTTCTGTTTAAGTTGTCAGACCAAAGAGTCTGGGAAATTGAAAGATGTGGCCAAGACCATAAGGAAAGCCTGGACTGAGTTCAGACACCCAGAGGTTCAGGACAGCACCATCCTTTTTGGTTTGTTTTAAATACCCCACTTTTTTACAGCTGCAGTTTTCTAGATTTTCTCTCAATATATCACCAAAAATAAGGGCCTTTTGATGGAAATCTTGAATAAAAGCATCATTTCCATCCCTTCTCCACAGTAAGCAGAAGTCAGCCCTTGGGATTCAGAGGCTGCATTTTCCAGAAGTCACTACAGGCAATAAGCACAGAGATGTTTTGCAGAATATTCCTGGGCTCCTTAGCTGGCAGCCACCCCCTGGGGAAGGAAAACCACTTGGGATCAGCCCACCCAGGAGCTGCCAGTGCTGCTTCTTGGAGCCACCAGCACAGCTGTGCATCTTGTGTGCACAATAATCAATCCCAGCCAAGGATGCAGGGAGGATTCTGCCTGGAAAGGGATTCGGAAAGCACAGATGGAACCTGATGGCACAAACCCCCGTGCCTTCATTTTTGCCAAGGCAACGTCCTTCTCATGGTGGAGGAAACCCACAGGTGGTGGGTGCTGCTGAGTTCCACACAGATTGCCTTCCCTGGCCTCTCCTGCGGGAACACAGCTCCCATAAAGCAGAATCACAGCGTCATTAAGGCTGGCAAAGGCTCTCAGTCTATTTCCCAGTGCCCCTGGAGGAATGAAGCACGATGGCGAGGACTTGCTCGGTGAAAGCATTCAAGTGATTTTAATTTCCGTGTTCACGCAAAAGGAAAGGAAAAAAAAAAGTAAAAAAGAGTAAATCCCATCAGCAGCTGCTGAAAACATTGGAGGTTTTCAGTGTCACACAAAGAATTGGAAGTGCCTGTGGGGTTGCTTCTCTGATTGAGCCCATTTGTACCTGTATCACAAATGAGCTGCCCTCCCCACAAAAAGGGCATCTACCAGGGCTCAGGATTTAACCAAAAGGGAAAAATAATTTACTCACTCTCCTATGCTGCCTTTCCTCTCCTCCTCCTCCTTTTATTCCACACCTCCCTCCCCAAATTTTAGTCACTATTCATGTTGCCAAAATATCTGCAGTGATGTCCTTCCATGCAGAGCGTGAAATAATTCCTCCAGTAAATGTTAACAGCAGCCGTAAAACAGCAAAATAAAATAACCAAGAAAAGCAATCAATAAAAACCTGTACAAAAATTAACTATTGGCACATGAGATAGGAAAGGGCCTGAATCTGAGTGTTTTATAGAGAAACCTGGAAGCTATTCCAGAGAAGATGGGCAAAGAGTAAAATTTATCAAATGTTGCTGGGATAATTAAACCAGAACAGACAGGAAACAAGATGTTTGACTAAAGGGAATGTAAGTAAATGGATGCAGCTCTTTCTCTGCTTCCCAAATCATTGTTCTCCTGGGCTTAGGTGATCCCAGGGTGTCACCATGTGAATGATTTTCAGCTAATGCTGAGACAGGTGTTACCATGATGGGTGACTGGGCAGGGGGAATTTAGTTTTTGCTGAGCAGCTGGTGCATGAGAAATGGGGATTCAGTCTTTGGGATCAGCACAGAGGCTCTCCAGAGTGGGAGAAAAAATACAAAATACAAAAAATTACAAATTTTAAAATATATAAATAAATAAAAAAAGAAAGCAGAAGGCCTGCAGTGCTAACAGCACCAGAACCCTTTCCTTGGAAAGCTGTGCTGGGCCTCTCCGTGGCTGGATTCATGCAAGAAGGGTCAGCTACGAGCAGCCTCAGTGGCAAAAACCTTCCCATTTCAGACAAGGTGGCATCTGGTGGGAGCAGAAAGGTGGGAGCCACCCAGGGAAACCCACGGAGCAGCTTTTGTCAGCACACACAGGCTTTCCCCACGGGAATGGCAGGCAGCAGGAGCAGACAGGGCTGTGAGGAAATGTTTCACTGAGGAGCAGGGACGTGTTTGCCTGGGCCAGAGCCAGCCAGAAATGGGGGCTGGAGCTTTTGGCAGGAGCTGGAATCTCGTCAGCAGTGAAAAGGAGAGGTGGGATGAGGGCAGGCCGTGAGGAGGAGCCATTCCCAAGGCACAGGAAGGCCTCTGGCACCATCAGGATGGAATAAATCCATCCTAACCCAGTTATTAGCATTGTGTCCCTTTGACACGATGCCTGGAGCGTTTCTCCACGGGGCAGCTGCTGGATTGCATCATGTCAGAGCCCAGCATGGAGCTATTAATGGCTTTTAATGTCATCCCTGGATCCTGACAATACCTGCCACCAGGCAGGCCTTAGCCACAGCATTACAGATCTTGAAACTCTTAAACCATTAAGCAAAGACTCAAAATGCAATTCATTCACAGGAAAATTATGAAACTTCAAACCAGAGCATCCACAGATCCAGTGCATGCTGGGAGAAATCTGAATTTTTATTCACCACGTGTCCACCTATTCTTGGGTTAATGACTGGGAGTTACAACCAGCTTTTCAAAAACATAACCAAAAAATATCACCGCTCATTTCCCTGGCAGACTGCTTGCATCACTTTAATTTAGGAAACCAAACCGTGTTACAACAACCACAGACATGTAAATGAGGCAAAAAATGGTGCTTGTTTTGTTGCTTTCCAAATTTAAGCTGACCTAAATAGTTTAATACAAAATTTACAGCAGCAAGAACACAATTTGGTGGACAAATATGGGAACACAGTGAATTTGTGCTACAGAATTTGTACTCCTCTGGGTAAAAGATGATTCACCATCTGTGTGAACTGCAAGCAGCTCTCACTTTGGGGGCAAACACAGTGCAGCCCCTCTCCATTATCCCTCAAGTTAGCATGGAAAAAGGAGAATTTTCTTTTATCCCAACAGGAAAACTGGGATTGTTTTCTGAGTGGGTGTTTGACACTCATTTGTCAATACCTGATCTTTACAAGTTCCTGAAAGGGGATCACACACAGGTGGGTCTTGTCTTTCAGGTGAGAAGTGACAGGACCAGAGGGAACGCCCCAGGGGAGGTTTGGCTGGATAACAGGGAAGATTTCATCACTGGAAGGCTGAAGGGACATGGAATCACCCCTGGAAATGTTCAGAAAATGTGTGGGTGTGGCACTTGGGGACATGGTGTAGTGGTGGCCTTGGCAGAGCTGAGGGAATGGTTGGACTGGAGGATCTTGAGGGGTTTTCCCAACCCTAGTGATTCCATGACAGGAAGGTGTCCCTGGTATTGCATTAAATGACTGCTGACAAATCCTTTGTGCTAAAGTGAAAACATGGAATAACTTTGTGAATCAGCAGGGGAAGGAGAGCAGAGAATTAACCCTGTCAGTGCTGCCCCAGGCATCGCCCCACACCCAGGGCAGATCTGAGCCTCTCCATCCAGGCACCAGCACAAATCAGTGTCTCAACTGATGGGTGATAATTGCAGAGTGATCAAAGCACACCAGGCAGGGAGACCTGACATCCCTGTGCTTGCCAAGGATTTTTAGAGATCTGAAAACCACTCTGGTTTCTCCAGCCTGGAGCAGGATGTGTGGGAAGCTGGGACAGTTTCCATCTCAGGGATTTGCTTTCTGTCCATGGTTATGGGTAGCTGAGGCACAACTCAACATCCTTCCCGTGGCTGCTCCAGAGGGATTCAGGAACTCCATCACCCCCCTGTACCTCAGTGGGACCAGGGAAAGATTGTGAACAGCATCTTTTGGTCATTAACCAAAGCAGAATTATAAGTATTTTCACGAATTTCAGCATAATTCACGTACAGTGGGTCGCAATAAGATAAGTGAAGCTTAAGAGAAAGCTTAAGAGTCAGTTTGAACGTGTGAGTCACACCTCCACTGGACTCCAGTGCTTTCCTGAGAGTGATTGTGAGTCATTCCTCAACCATGGGCTGAGCTGAAGGGCACGGAGGAAGCAATGAGACAGCTCAGCACTCCTGTGGGGAGACAATCCTATAGGAATATTCACTGCGTAAAAATAACCAGCCTTTTGCCCCAAAGCACTTCAGTCCTCCAGTCCTTTGAAAATCCCTTTGCTCTCAGCTCCAAAGCCACCCAGGTGAAATCAAAGGTTCTTTGTATCAAGTTAGGCAGGACTGAGCAGTCTCTGGTTTAAATAACCCAGACAGGCTGTGGACTCCCAGTCCCTGGAAGTGTCCCAGGCCAGGCTGGACGGGGTTTGGAGCAACCTGGGATGGTGGAAGGTGTCCCTGCCCATGGCAGGGGTGGCCCTGGATGAAATCAAAGGTGCCTTCAAACCCAAACCATTCTATAAACTATTATTATTCCATGAAATTATTATTGTTATTCCATGAAAAAGCCTTGCCCAGTGTCAGGAGCAGCACCAGCACTGGGCTGGAAACCCCTCTGTAGTCACAGTCTGTGGCTTTTGTCCCATCCTGCATGATCAGAAAATGAACTGAATATGTCGTTTGCAAGCTATTTTGTTCAGCATCCACATCTGCATCGCTGGCAATCACACAGCCTGTGCTTCACAACCAGGCAAAACAGAAAATGTAATTAATTTTATTTGAAAATTCTCTCTGAGCACATTTGCCACCTGTTTCATTTCACTTCCACCTCAGAAGCTGCACTCTGACCAACATCACTTATCCTGAAGACACACAAGAAAGGCAATAAATATTATTATTGGTGTCTGAATATTCAATCTATGTAAATGCATTATATACTTTCCTTGGATTTGTCATAGTAGAAAAAGCAAGGCAAACTTCCGATTTTTTTCTGCTCACACTTTCCTTTTGTCCTTTTCTTTTTCCCCCCCAAACTTTGAATAGTACATTTTACAAGATTTTATTCTCAGTTATTATTTTGAAAGCAAAATTCAGACATTTCCAGCACCTTGAGGTTTCAGAATCAGGGATGTTGGGAAGGACCTGTTACTTCATCTTTTTGGTTTTTTGCATATGCCCTTGCAGCCTGCTGTTTTCTATTTATTCTGAAGACCTCGGGTAAAATGAAATCTTACAAATGAATTCATGGAAAGAGGCTTCAGTCCTGTGCAGGCAACGAGCTGGGTTCTGAGGAAGGGAAATTCCTGTGCAGATCCCGATGCACTGGAATAAGCACAAACCACCAGGTTGTGCTGTTGCCCTTGAGCAATGCACATCAGCACAGAACTGTGCCCGGCTCCTGGCTGCACTTTGTCTGGGAAGACCCTGAAATCCTGGAAAACCAATTCCCTCAGACTCATTTTCACTTGTGATTGTGCAGCTCAGAATTTTTCCCCCTGATTTTGCCTCGCTTTGAAAGCCACAGGCTGGGTTTGCTGGCCATGAAATTCAGGTAGGAAAAATAATAAAAATTAAAGGTAAAATTAAAAGCATAAAAATAATGAAAATAAAACAATATAAATAAAAGAATTAAAAATAAATCAGCCATCAGCATAGCCTTAGGATATAAACACTACACAGCTCACCCAAAACTGGCAGGTTTTTTGGTAGTTTATACCCAACCTAATTATTTTTCTTGCAAACTTTTAAACAAAATCAATGTTTTCAGGTTTCCCATTGCACGTTTTCCAAGTAAACCACAGCTAAATGGAGCAGATTTGTTTCTACAGGACTGAGCACCTCAGACACTGGAGTGAGCCAGAGTTACTTTCCCACTCTGACTAAAGAGATGTGCTAATTGCAGAGGAGTAATAACAGTTCTCATGAATGAGAGAATATTCAAGAATGACCATGCAGAATCTGAACAAAGGTAAATCAACAAATCATGGAATGCAAGGATGGTTAGGGTTGGAGGGGACATTAAATCCCATCCAGAGCCACCCCTGCCATGGCAGGGACACCTCCCACTGTCCCAGGCTGCTCCAAACCCCGTCCAGCCTGGCCTTGGGCACTGCCAGGGATCCAGGGGCAGCCACAGCTTCTCTGGGCACCCTCACAGGGAGGAATTCCATCCCAATATCCCATCTAAACCTCCCCTCTCTTGGTTTAAACCCATTCCCCCTTGTCCTGTCACTCCATATCCTTACAAAAATTCCCTCTTCACCATTATTTTAGGCCCTCCATCAGATACTGAAAGGCCACATAAAGTCTCCCCAGAGCCCTCTCTTTTTCCAGGCTGAACAATCCCAATTCTCCAGCCTTTCCTCCCAGCAGAGCTGCTCCATCCCTCTGCTCATCCTGGGGCCTCCTCTGGACTCGCTCCGAATGTTGGGGAAGTTTGCAGAGGTAGAGGAGCAGACCAAGCACAAGATTACACAAAAAGCTGCATGTTTTTGTCTCCTGTTGCCACCCAGAGGTTTTTCTTCCTTGAATTCACCCGAGCACTTTTTGCAACCCTGTAAACATTTGGCGTCTGGAACATCTGGTGCCAGCTCCATTGCATTAGTGAAAAATGCCATGAGCCGTGAAAAACTTCCTTTTGGGCTGCTTTTGAACCCACCACCTGCCAGCCTCCCATGTGATAAAGGAAAAAGCAAACCTGGCAAAGATTCAAGGCTGGATCCTGATTCTTTCCCTCAGAAATGCAGGTAATTGGATAAAGCCAGTTTTGTGGGTTTCTGACACGGCAGGTGAGACCATCCCACCACACAAACCCAAACGGAGACCCCAAACCTTTAGAGCAAATAACCACATTTGGAGATGGTTCACTTGAATTTACATCACAAATCATCTGGCTGTTTATTCTCCTCTCAATATTCCCAAAGATTTTAGGATTCCTCCCCAACTACCCTCGGATTTTTCCCTGGTGCTGAGTAGCTTTTCCACGTCTTGTGCTTTCCTCCTCAACTGATGCAACACCCACCGTCTCCTACCTTCCCTCAAAGCACTCCAAGGAAAGAAAAGCTTTTAGCTCAGCTTGAAAAGAAGGAGGAGGAAGAATCCCTTTCTTTCATGCTCCTGGGTGGGAATACAGCAGATCAGGAGCTGTTGGAGCACAAGGAGCACACTTGGGTTATTCAGCTCCCAGGTGGGAGCTGGGGCTGTCCTGGCTTACAGAGCACAGCTTCAGTCACAGATTATGTGCTGCACAGTAGTTTTCTCTGCTAAAATAAGGGTACAACCAGATTTTTAGCTCCTGAAATCCACAGCAGCCCTTCCCAGCCTGCTCCTGCCCGTCTGTTTCACCAAGGTGTGAATCTGTCCTTTCACAAAGAGGGTAATTATATGTTGGACATTCTCAGATTTCCTTCTGTCTAAATTATCGACAGGCAGCTCCTGCTATGTCGAGTTCAGAGTCTCAGCTGGGCTGATAAATGTGAGTATTAAACTCCAGAATATCTACAAAGTGGGGAAGGAGAGGAAAATCTTCACCTTCCCTTTGGACTGGTTCAAATTCTTGCCCCACAGATCTGTCAAGTACTATCAGGAGGAATAAAAGCAATCTGAGGGAGATCATGCAGTGGTGGTTTTAGAAGGCTTTTGACCCAATCCATCCCCAAAGCTTATCAGGGAAATTTGAAAACTCAGGGTAAAAGGTAAATTTCTGCCACGGATTAAAACACATCGAGATAGGGAAAACAAAGGAGAAGAAAAAAAGATCAAATTCTTGACATACAGAGGGGTTAATGTGGAGTGCCCCGAGATTTGCTGCTGGGATGGATTTTTTTTGTCCCTTTAAATCCCTGGCATAACACAAGAAGTCCTGGCTTACTCAGCAAATATTCTGCACTTCTCTTCTGCAATAAATCCTTGTGCTTGCTTTAACTCAGGCTCCCGAGCTGCTGTGCCTCAAATTGTGACAGCACCCACAAGACAGCCAGGGCACACGAGGAGCCAGCTCAATCTCACTGTGGTTCCACTTCATTACAAATATCCCAAGGGGGGGGAAATCTGTATTACTTGTGATTTCTCACAAATCAGAACAAAGATATTTTTTTCTTTTAAACATCCTGCCAGTCTGAAGCTCTGCAAGGTAGATAAAACATATTTTTCCTTTGTATATATATTTAAAAAAAAAATAAAATTGAGAACCACGCTGGTGCTGTGGAAAATGGCGCTGTTATGTGTGGAATAATGGCATCAAAAAGATTCTTTAAATCCAAAGTAAACTTTGTCTTGAATGTTTAAGTGATACCACTCACGTGTACAGGTGTTCAGCATGGAAATAAGCCAGCAAATGGAGCAAACTGGAAAAAAATAGTGAAGGAACTTTCATCCAGATGAAGATTTATGAGTCTACCCATAGAGATACTAATGGATTCAGAGGTGGATGTTTGACTGTTAAAAATAATTAAACAACTCAGTAGAAGTGTCTGCTTATTCCTCAAAACCTTTCTCAAAATGGTGAATGTGTTTCATGGCAAAAAAGATAAAGCCCAAATGAATGTTTGATGTTATTGCACATCCTCTTGGTTGCAGTTTTGCACGTGGTTCTGCTCCTTTTTGACCATTTCAGGTGCACAATGTCCCAAAAGCTGACAGACTGCCATGGGCACAGCGCTCAGAGAAACCTGACTCAAACATCCTGGGCACATAAAGCAAGATAAAAATCCTGAATACGATCAATGCTCACTGCTCAGAACATAAACTGATTAATGGTCGGCCAAAAAGTTCTCTTGGAGGTGTTATTTCATAGGCACCACTGCAGCAGGAACTGGCAGAAAACAAAGCTGAATATTTAATTTCCATTGCCAGCTGATGCAGTCATGATCTCAGAAAATCTCCTGCCCTAAACCAACCTATGTGGAACTCTGGAATGTTTTCATTTGCATTATAAATAATGCTGCCTGGTGGAGGACACCTCATTTTTCTAAAATTGTGTTTGGGAACTTTCCCAACCTATACAGTGCTTTCACCCTTTCGAGGATAATGGAGAGCTGAAGTCAATAATTGTGTTTTATTCCATGTTTTGTGTAGCACATGCAAAGAATTCACCTTCTATTCAAGACTAGCAGCTGGGAAGTTTTGATGATCCCAAATGGAAGAACATTTGACAGTCACTCATGACTGGAATCTTCACTGCCCTTTCCAGGTAAACCTACACAAATCTCTTTTTATTATAAATTTTACAATTTCTTGCCTTTCTTTGTGTTACACTTATATGAAGGAAACACATTTCTAATATTATGTAATCTTCTAACCTATTTTCAGCTTTTGGGGGGTAAGAAAAAAATTCTACTTTCCCCCCATCATCCAAGTAAACTTTGTCCACCCTGTCCTTATTTGAAAGATGTGGAAGGATCAAAAATATTTCATCATTATTTCCATTTTATTTCTTTGAGGTGAGGCTGGTAGAGCACAGGTCATCAAAAATGATAGTGCCACCAAGACATAAAAAATATAAATAATTTGTGTAAAACATACACACGCAGTGGAAACTTCTCCAGAAACAATTTCTTTTCAAAAAGCTGCTTTATGTAATTCCATATTGACTGAAAGGATTTGCAGGGGGAAAATACATCCAAATTAAAATCAGCCACTTTTAAAACATGGAAAGAAAATTGCTGTGTAACAGCCACACTTCTGGCAGAGAAAGCCGAGTGTAGAAAAGGGAAAAGAAGCCTTTCTGGGGCTTTTACAGCTGGGAAAGCCTGGGAACTTTATTTTTCAGAATTCTTAGAAATGCAGTGATTTGCTGCTATTGCTCAGTGAAACAAGAGCGCTGCTTATGGAAAAGTGTTTCTGCAGAGATTGAGAAGATGAGGAGCTCTGGCTTCTCCAGGATCCAAGGCCCAGAGCACAGATCTATAAAATGGGATTAATCTCAGGATTAATGCAAAGACTGAAGCAAGCAGCAGCGCAGGATCACAGGTGTTAATCAGCTGAGTTCCCCGCAGTGCAGCAGGTAATGATTAACTTAATTGTGCCAGCACTGGCTGCTGCAGGTGCCCTTGGGGTCAGCTGGGACAGAAAAGGGAAGGGAGAAAGGGAAAACTGAGCACAATTTCTGTGTCCTGAGGAAGCTGGAGGAGAGGAAAGAGCCGCTCCTCAGGGCTATCAGGCAGGTTACATTAATAATTGGAATTTTTAACTGCTAAAGCTCTGGGATATTGATGCCTTTATCAGGACTACCTAAAACCAGAGGCCAGACAGAATTAAGGGAATACAAATCAATTCTATTTCTATTTATTGAGGGCCCTCCAGGCACATTTAGGGCAGGTGAAGCCCCCCAGGGGCTGCACCCAAAATGTCCCACGGCTCACGGGTTTCACACTTTTACAAGTTTGGTCCATTTGCACATTGGGGGTCAATCCTGCAATTCCAGCTGCAGCTGATGAAGGCATTCAGCCCAAGTTTGCTGCCCCAGCTCCCTTTTGTTCCCATTTCTGGGGCCTGGGGCACTGAGGTGTCCTTGATTGCCAGGCCTGGGGAGGAATTGTTGTGTCTGTCCAGAATGGGAAAGCAGCAGCTGACGCTGTGTGTGGAGTTTGGAGTTCTGGAAAGAACTGCAGGGTTACAAATGCATGGAAGAGATAAAAGCTGAACCCCAAGGCAGCAGCATGAGCAGGGCCTTGCTGAGCTGTGACCAAGGATTCTCTGCCAAGAGCCTCCAAAATCTCAGCCTTGACATCTCAGAGCCTCTCCAGCAGAAGCAAGGAGCAGGTTGGAGGTGATGGCAAATCTCAGTGCCCGAGCTTTGCTGCTCTCACGGCATGACTGCAGCATAAAGGAAAACTTTTGGGAAAGTCCCAACCCTCTGGCCAGCACTCCCGTGCCCTGGAGGAGCAGGAGATGGCTCAGAAGGGAGTGCTCCATTTCTGGTGTTTGTAACACACAGATCAGCAGAGAGGAGCTGCAAACTGCAGCACAGCTGTGAGAGCATTGATCATGGCTGGGTTTTTGGTGATTGGGAAACTCCCAATGGGATCAAGCAACAGACATATAAAATATTTCAATTCCACCTTGATGTCCTGCTGACACTTTAAAGAGAAAAGTTTCATTACCCTGTTACTTTGCACCACACAACGTTAATTATCCCTCCAAAATTCTTGCCTGTTCTAAGGTTGACATTGATTTTTTCTTTTTGCCCACACTAGACTGAGACGATGTCTCTTCCTCCTCTGCAGCTCTGCTCCTTCCCACACTGTTCCCCTTGGCACAGGGGTGACCCCACATAAACTGGGTGAAAATCTGGCCTTTCCCTGTGCCTGTACAATATGTAGAGCCTCTCAGCATCCCCCAGTACGACACAGAGGTGTTTGCATGTCCTTTTTGTGGTTGTCTAAGGTGATATTTCTCACTATTTGAACATGACTAAAGTATTGCAGTGCCTTTAAGTTATTATCCATCCTCCAGAGCATTCCCTGGGTCTCTGATCCAGTGGGTGTCACCCACAGCCAAGATGATCTTTAAGGTTCCTTCCAACCTAAATCTTTCCAGGACTCCTTTCTTTATTTTTCTCTTAGAAAGGACCAACATCACAGCATTTCTCCCCATCAGCAATCAGTTAATTGTCCTTTGGGGTTCCCACAGAGGAGGAGCCCCCCATTTTCCTGCTTAACACCTTTAATCCCTGCCCTGTGAGCAGCCCAAACCCTGGGCCAGCAGCTGCTCTGGGTGCAATTCCATGGTTTTCCCAGATGCCCGGGGCTGGCTCTGAGCTGCTCTGGTCTGGTGCCAGCCCCAATCCCCGTGGGAGCAGCGAGGGGACAGTGCAGAGGTCAGGACTAAAGGGCACCAGGGAGCCCCTCCAGCAGCGCTGCTCTCATCCCACAGAAATGCCAGAGCTGTGGAGGTGGCACCAAATTAACCCAGAAATTCAGGGGGGACAGCAGGGCTTGGTTTATTCACTGTAACCTTCCTGTCTGATCACATCAACACTTCCACCTCTCCCACTCTCAGCACTCTTGGATCTGAAAAGGAAGCAGAAAAACACCGACCTTGAGAGCTGGTTTTCCCGTCTGGCTGCTTCTTCCTTTGAATAAAAGAGTTTTCCTGGGTCAAGAGCTGTCTACCAAGGTAACCAGATTATTTCTGCCCAGAATTGCTGGTTAACCTGTCAGATAAGCAGGAGGTTAAGGAGCCAGCCACACCACATGACTGCAAGGATGTGCTATTTTTTATCTGCAAATAACGTCCTGAAGTAACGACCCTTTGGCAAACAGGTGAATGAGCCACACACACATTTCTGCTCAGCTGTGTTTGCACACCCGTGCTTTTCCCACTTTGCTGAGAACTTTCCCTATTGTTGCATATTTTTTATAGTTACTGATAGGACTAGGCTTTGTATTTGTTTTGAAATCTTTTCCAAGGCCCCAAAAAAGCACATACATGTAGATTTAATTGTTTCAGAAAACAATTTGGAGTTTTAATTCATGGGGTTGACTTGTCATTTGAGTGGAATTCAGATTCCACATTGCTTTTATTGGAAACAAAGAAGCATTAACATCTGGAATAACTCAGTTATTCAGTCTTCATGTCTGGTATTGCTTGGCTGTTCAAGTGTGGGACATCAGCTCGGTGAGAAAGGGATGGTTCTGCTCAGGGAGCTGCTGGAGCATTGAAATACTTTCCTTTCCACTCCCCATTTTCTGATGAAAAAGAGGACACTTGTTTTAGGTTTGTTTTTTGGTTTTTTTTAATACTATTTTCTGTGAGCAAATTAATTGAACCTAAAACCTCTGAAAAGAAAATGTCTGAAAAATAATTCCAGCTGAAGAAACACCACCATTGGGTTCTCATCAGATCTGCAGTGTTGTCAGCTGATCGCATTCTCAGTCCTGTGTGTATTGACCGTCTGCATTTCAAAACCTGGAGCCTGAGCCATTTATTTAGCCCTGAATTTTGGCCTGCCACAACAACCCAAGGAGGTTCAGCAGGAGATAACCCTGGGCTGGCTCCAGCTGCTCACACCACCACTCCCAGCACAAGGAGCTGGGCGTTACCATGCTCTTGCTCCCATGGAATGAAACATTAAACATCTCAAAAGGCTCAAAGGTGACCATTGCCAGCACTGAAGAGAGGGGTGACCCTCAGGAAATGCTCAGAGCCAGGCTGGAGGAGATAAAAGAGCTAAAGGGACCCCAGAGAAGTCTCCCCTGTGGAAATCCTGGGGGAAGGGGATGGGAGCAGGGTCTGAGCAGGCTCTGGGAGGAAAGCTGGGCCAGGGAAATGGGTTTGAGGTTGAAAAACTCATCAGGAAACCGGACTGGGGTCTCTCAGTTGTGACTTCTGTTTATTTCTACAGCATATGAGAAAATGTGGTTTTCAGTAAGTACTATGGCAACTAAGAAATACTTCACTAATGCCAGCAGTGCATTATTTTATGTAAGTAACTACTGGCATTTTTATTTTGATTATTAGTGTGTGAAAAGTGCTCCCTGAGCCCACGATATTTCACCTCTGGACATCTGACTTTTGCTGTGCACATTAAGACAGCTCTGCCTTTCAGTGTTGTAATTTGGAAATATAATCTACACACACTTCACAAGAATTTACTGTCTCTCTTGATCCTTGAACTGTTTATATTGTAATTATTAACCAGCTTAATTCTGAGAACTCTGCTCGTGTTATGTTTTTACACAAGATATCTTGGCATGATAAAATGATGCCTCATACAAGTCAAGGTTGTTTTTGCTCAACCAGAACAGCCACATTAATTCTAAATTCAGTGTAAACAAGAAGCAGAATAAATGTTTTCCAAGTAGAGGAACAAACCTGGCAAGGAATAAAACACATTCATGCTTTTAAGGTTCATAATACAAGTGTGTAGAAATACAGAATCTTGGTTTTCAAGAATGTCAGGGCATTTTACAGTCCACTGTTTATGCATTGTTTTCCTTTTAATTTTGAGCTAATTCTTTACTTAACCAGCCTTAATCCTTAATCTGTTTCTTTCCAGGTATTTATAATTTGTGCATATATCCAAGGCTGAATTTAATTTCAGTCTGAATTGGGACTGATCCAGAGTGTCTTTTCAGGAGAGTGCAAGTCAGAGCAGTGATTGAATTTATTGAGGAGAAACCATCAGCACAGAAGCCCCCAGGAGCTTTGATTCCCCAAACCGTGGGGCTCCATCGATGCCAGCGCTGCTCTCAGAGTTCGTGTAAGGCTCAGAAGAGTTACTGCTTTTAATAACTTATTATTACATGATTTCTCACATCAGTGCTTCCCTGGCTTCAAGGAAGTCATCCCCTAAACCTCGCTGGTATAAACCAAATGCCTTCAGCTTCGTGACTTTGTCCCCATTAAATATCTTCTCCAGGCATCCCACCTTCCTTTTTAAGCACATTTCCTGTTTTGAGGATCAGCCTGGAAATGAGGCTGCAGAATTAAAGAGGTTGTTGCAATAAAGGTCTCAGCAATGCTCTGTGGACAGATGTCACCTCTTCCCTGCCTTTGCTCCTTCCTGTCCTGCCTTTGCCTTCAGGTGTTGTGTCCTTGCCTTTCCTGCAGCACTGGGCTGACACTGAATATTCAGCTTCTCATCTCTGATTTCTGCACTGCAGGACGTGTTGATTTTCCAGGCATAAATTTATGGCATTGCAGATGCACAGAACGTGTTTTGCTATAATAAAGTGTATTGATTTACTCTAAGACATGGGAAACCTTTCCTAATATTTCCTTAATCCACAATTCATTGTTCATTAATATCAAATCAAGACAGAAATGGCCAAGAAGTATTTTTTAATGTGTCCTACAATAGACTGTAGCAGTGTCTAAAGTCTAAAAACTGATTTAATTTTGCTAAAACTGGTACTAAAGTGAGTGAAGTCCTGTAATTTACCACACATTAAATATCCCAGGGTATGGATCCTCCCCCAGTGTCATGCTCAAATCAAAATAAATAAACTTGGGATCATTTACACCAAGTATGAACAGGAATTTTCCAGGTTTACAAATATTTAGCTGTATTTAAAATTGGGAAAGAAAAAAAAAACCGTTCCTGATTTATCATCTGAAATTTGTCTTTGCTTCCTATGTTTGGTGGAGAGCTGGGAACCAAAATGCAGGGGGTGGAAAAAGGCAGGAATTGCTGGATAGAAATAGCTCCTTCCCCTATCATGGACTGTGTGGTGGAATAAAAGTCAGATTTTTATCTTTTTCTCTTTGATTAATATTTTTATTCAAACTCTTTGCTACGTGAATGAATGGGCACATGCAAACAAACAAATTTACTAATGGTCTTTAGGGCTGTCTGTAGGTTTAGAATTTAAAGATCTAAGAAAAAAATGAGGCCAGAGAAGAAAAACTCCAGAAAAGAAGTCTTGTACCACCTCTAGACAGTATTTCTAGCAGAAAAAAAAGAGTATTCTGAGACAAACTGTGGGAAAAAGTGTCCTCTACTCACGGGTTACTGCTACAAATATCCTCATTTCCCACCTCAGTGAAGCTTTTTTTTTGCCTGGAAAGACCAAAGCAGTTTGAAGATACTGACTTGAGCACCCCATTTGAGAGCTGGCTGTGATCTCAGCCAGCCAGGGGTGGGAGCAGATTGCACAATCTGAAGATATGAGGAGTGTTTATTCGTTATTAAGAACAATTTATTCTCTGATATTTCTGCATCTCCTGGTGTGGGCTTTAGAACACATGGAGCTTGCCCAGGAAGAGGCTGGGAGAAGATCCTAATCTTTTCAAGGCAGATGCATTTCCTGGTGTCCTGGGGAATTGAAAAGATTCCTCTCTGCATTTCAATAGCTGGCATTCAATTTGAGTTTCAGAAATCCCAGACCACAGGACTTCCATCTCCTCTATTATTCAACAGTTTAATATGCAGCATTTCCTGATATTTACATCAAATGCCTTTCTTCCCTCATAATACATTCCCTTCACCTGTTAAACTCGTTCTGCCATGTAGCAGAGTGAATAATTATTATCCTTTATACAGGCTTATGTCCTCAGACATTTGAAAGCTGTTATTGTGTTCCTGCTTATTCCTTATTTGGCCAAATTATAACTGCTTAATTCCCTTCATTTTTCTTCCCACTTCAGTTTTTACAAAACCCCTTCATTTTTTATTCTGTCTCCTCTCTGATTTGCTGCCAATTTAACATCTTTCTGGGAGAGCATCTCTTATTGCTGCATGCAGTGGCCAGAACAAGGTTGCAGATAATCCCTGCTTTGGGGCTGCCAGCCAAGTCCCAAATCCTTTGAAGTCCATGGCTGCACTTCCATTGGATGCAAAGGGCACTGGATCCTGAACTTGCATTTCACTTTCATAATTCCTGTAGCATCCTCCTGCTCTCTTATCCACTGCCACTGTTCCATTCACTAAAAGATAAAAGTTCATCTTTTGAGTTACTCTGGTTTGTGCTGGTTTTGTGTTTGCAGTAAAATGATTCCCCTGATGAATCTATTTTGGCTGTGTTTTATCCGTGTTTCCTATCAATCCTTTTTTTAATTTCACTCTCCTTATTGACATTTCAAACCTTCTACGATGAGCATAATCTGTGTATTTAATTATGATCTTGATTGTATCTTTTTCCTAAGCCATTAATGAAGATACAAAGTAAACTCAGACTAACAATCAGTGTGTGTTACCCCACTGGACATTTCCACCCATCTTGTTACCAGCTGTTTATCAGCATTTGTTTCATTTGTGCTTTAGCCAATATTCAACCCATACACCATTGTCTGCAGCCAAGCTGACTTGAATTAATTTTTCAATTAAGATTTCATGGGACAGTGTCAAATACTTTAACAAAATCCAAATATCTGTCAACTCCCATACTGAGATTTCTTCTGGTTTTATCTTATTTTACTTTTTTTTCCCCTGTCTCTCTCTGTTTAAAGCTAATTCTTCATACAAAGACATCAACAACTCTTCCATGTCCGGATCACTTGGAAATTGTGCTTGTCAAAGATAGACTGGAAGTGTCTGTTTGCCCAAAGCCCACCCAGCTCAGGGTTTGCAGAACATGAAAATTCTTCTCTCTCCTTCACTCTGCAGTGACTGGGGTGAGCTGAACCAGGGTGTTCTGCCTAAATCCTCTCTCAGATTCCCAGTTCTCTCCATTATTTTAATTCACACCGCCAGAAAACACCTTCTGTCCACTCCTTATCATGCAACAAGCAGCAGACGAAGCTGTGATTCCACTCACTGATTTTTATACCAATGAGAGATATCCTTCTCCACCTCCAACCACCACCTGGTGTCTGTGGTGTGCCCAGACTACCAAACCTCAGCTCCTGGAATCCAGAGAACTTTTCCTCAAAGGATCCAAGGATCTGAATTTACACAGTCTCATTGCTGGACATTAATCCTCTGTTTCTGTTGTTTCCAGAGGGACTAATCATGCAGTGAAGTGCTGCTTATTGTTAATTAAAATAGTCCAGCCTGGCTATTATAAAGCTACTCTGTGTAGTATTTAGGTATTATTTAACATCTAGTTAATTCCTTTCATTCACTGAAAATATAAAAATAATTATTCTTGTCTTTATTAACTCACTGTATCTGCTTAACTCCTCAGCCTTTACTCAGGAACATTTATGTGGTTAAATAAACAGCAACTGGCTATGAACTTTCTTTCATATCCAAGTAAATACCCAGGCACCAGGATGAATTTCTAATTAATTCATAGTAACCAGTTAGAAGGTGTTCCTTCATTAATTCTGGAAGGGTATTACCAGAAAAGCATTTTATAATATATCCAAACTCCTGCCAAGAGAAGCAAGTTTTAAAGAATTAAAATGCTTCCTCCCTCAATGAGGAAAGTACAGGAGGACCATCAATACCCGATTTTTTAGTAGCCAGACACTTAGATTAATTACTGAAGGATTATGTATTTCTTCTTAAAAAACCAGATTTGAATCTATGAAAGATTTAAAGAGGCTTTTGAATAATGAAGAAACTCATTGAAATTAAAGAAAGCCAGTGGCTTCTATTTTATTGCAAACATATTTTAAGGCTTGACAACAGTTGCAGTGTTCCCCTAATTTTTGCTGTAAAAGGGAAGTAAAACAACTGTTTATTGTGGCAATACTTCATAGTGCCCTACTTCTGTAAATTGTCTTGAAGCTCTAGGGTAAGGATGGAACATTCATGTTTTTAAATTGGATACAAAAGCTGTTTCTATGCAGTGACTGCTGGAGCATAAATTGCCATACAGAGACTCCCAGATTTATCTAAACACACTGATGCTCAGCAGGCTGGGAAGCTTTTCCTGCCTTGCTTTACCTGCAACGCTTGCAACTTGTGCTCCTTTTAAATGTTTTTTAATGTTTGGGAGGCAGAACACAGACCTTGAAGGAGTTGTAGGAAATTCTCCTCCAAACAGCCCCAAAACCTCTCAGTGCCATCCCAAAGTTTTGCAGGGTTTTAGCATGCCTAATTTATAAAATAAATTTATAATTGTAATTATAATTTGTAAAATAAATTTCTAATTATAATTTATAAAATAATTTTAAAATTGTAATTATAATTTATAAAATAAATTTATAATTATAATTTATGAAATAAATATATAATTAAAATCTATACAATAAATTTATAATTGTAATTATAATTTGTAAAATAAATTTCTAATTATAATTTATAAAATAATTTTAAAATTGTAATTATAATTTATAAAATAAATGTATAATTATAATTTATAAAATAAATTTATATTTATAATTATAATTTATAAAATGAATTTATAATTATAATTTATGAAATAAATATATAATTAAAATTTATAAAATAAATTTATAATTGTAATTATAATTTGTAAAATAATTTTCTAATTATAATTTATAAAATAATTTTAAAATTGTAATTATAATTTATAAAATAAATGTATAATTAATAATAAATAAATTTATTTATTTAATAAATAAATTTATATTTATAATTATAATTTATAAAATTAATTTATAATTATAATTTATGAAATAAATTTATTAAATAAATTTATGAAATAAATTTATAAAATAAATTTATAATTGTAATTATAATTTGTAAAATAATTTTCTAATTATAATTTATAAAATAATTTTAAAATTGTAATTATAATTTATAAAATAAATTTATATTTATAATTATAATTTATAAAATAAATTTATAATTGTAATTATAATATAAAATATTTTTATAATTCTAATTTATAAAATAAATTTATAATTATAATTTATAAAATAATTTTTATAGTTATAATTTATAAAATAAATTTATAATTGTAATTATAATTTATAAAATAAAATTATAATTATGATTTATAAAATACATTTATAATTATAATTTAAAAAACGAATTTTTAAAATAAATATAAACAATAAATTATAAAATAAATTAGCTGACCGGGCTGAACCCGCTGTCTCTGCAATTCTTTCTGAGGACACGATGCTCCCCGGGTGATAACGGGGAGAAAATGACATTGATGGAGCTGGGCCGGGAGGGCAGCAGCGGCTCGGGGCGGTGTCCCCAGGTGCTGCAGGGCACGCAGGTGACAGCAGGGGACGGATTTACCTGGAGCGCTCGGGATGGGGATGCTCGGGATCCGGCTGGAATTACCTGCAATACCCGCAGGGATGGGGAGGGGAAGGGAGCTCTGCCACTGAGGAGCCACACTCGAAGCCACTGTCGTGTGAGCGATTAGCCACCGAATTAGGGATTAATTAGCCACCGAATTAGGGATTAATTAGCCACCGAATCGAGCTCCCCGCTGCAGGTCCCAGCCGGCCCTGGGAGCTCCATCCTCGCCTGTGCTTCCACTGCTCTTCCTTTGCTGCTCACCGCAGGAGAGGCTTCCAGCTTTCCCATCGGAAGGAAAATACGGCTTTTTAGGCTATTAAGTGCTAATGATCAGATTGTAAGGACCTATTGCTTTATTTATGTATGTATGTATTTATTTATTTATTTATTTTTAGGTCCTACTGCCCTATCTATCTATCTATCTATCATCTATCTATCATCTATCTATCATCTATCTATCATCTATCTATCATCTATCTATCTATCTATCTATCTATCTATCTATCATCTATCTATCATCTATCTATCATCTATCTATCTATCTATCTATCTATCTATCTATCTATCTATCATCTATCTATCTATCTATCTGTCATCTATCTATCTATCTACCATCTATCTATCTATTTTAAGGTCCTACTGCTTTATTTATTTATTTATTTATTTATCTCCCAAATTATTTGTTTAAAGGTCTTATTTATTTATTTATTTATTTATCTATCTATCTCTCAATTTCTTTGTTTAAAGGTCTTTCTGCTTTATTTATCTATCTATCTATCTATCTATGTGTTTATTTAGTTATTTATTTTAAGGTCCTACTGCTTTATTTATTTATTTATCTATCAATTTATTTATTTAAAGGTCTTACTACTTAATTTATTTATTTGTGTATTTATCTGCGCATTTATTTATTTATTTAAAGGTCGTACAGACTTATTTAATTTCTTTATTTATTTAGCTAAAGGCCTTATTGCTTTATTTATTTATTTATGTGTTTATCTACGCATTTGTTTATTTGTTTAAAGGTTCTGTTGCTTTATTTTATTAAATTTAACGATTTATTTCTATTTTAGTTATTTAATGAATGAATGAATTAATCGGTCCTACTGCTTTATTTGTTCATTCATTCATTTATTTAAGAGCAGAAGGAGGAGCAGAACTCCCATCTCGGAGAAGTTTGTGTGGGATTAGGGTTTCTTTCAAGAAGAATTTTGCATTCCCGAGGCTGGAAGAAGGCCACTTGTCAACTGCAAGATTAGCAACGCAATCACCCAGTGTTTTAAATAACAGGAGAGATGCTGGAACACGGAAACAAATTAAGCCTTGCCATGGATGAGAAAGCTTTACCTGAAAATTTTGTTGTGTATTTAGAGCTTAGCAACAGATGCTGCACCTGGAAAAAAGGAATTTACAGAGAGGTACAGAGCTGCCTCTGCACCTTCCCCCCAAACTGCTCCAAAACTGCCAATAATTGCAAATTAAATTCCAACAGAAGGAATGTGTACCAGCACCAATAAGCAAGGGGAAACAACTTTGGTTGTTTCTGAAATGAACACATATATTGAGGTTTAATTGGCATTGGATTATAATGAGAACAGATTTGAAAATAGCATAGCAGGTTCTTATTTGGGTTTAGTGCCTGAGTGTGAGATTTTTTTATTTATTTTTTTCAAACTGATTCATGAAACCTTGAATTAGTTATAATAGGAAAAGCAGCAATTTTCTCTATTGCTGTTTTCTGCCTGAAGTAATAAAGCTGAAAGACATTTCTATCAATGTTTTTACATCAGAAGAGAGAGCAAAAATCACTTTTTTTTTTTTTTGGACAGATTTAAATCCTTTTTTTTTTCTTTTTTTTTAAATAAATCCTATTTCCCTTCATAGGAAATTTGGTTGTCCCTGATATTAACACCATTCAAAAATTATTTCCAACAAAACTGAAAGTCTTCAGCTATAACAGCCATATACTGTTGATAATTGGATTATGTCTTGGACTCTCTTTTAGGAAAGAGAGAGGTAAAACCCTTTTTATGAACTAGGCCTACAATGGATTAAACCTCAAGGCTGGGCTTAAAGAGGATGGAGCTGTGGCAGGTGAAGCTTTTATCATCCTCATGAAAGATAAGGGCAGGCAGGGGAGAAAGGGTGAGGAGGTGAGATACCCACAAATCAGGCTCTAAATACACCACCATGAAAAAAACCTGTATTTCTTACACTAACTAAAGAAACAGATCCCATCCAGTGATTTTTCTCTATGTTTAAATATCTTATTATGGTTTTTTTTTCCAAAATAACTTTCTTAAGGCTGACAGTGCTATATTTTACTGCAACTCTATAAAAAGTCCATTTATTTCTAATGACATATAAAAACAAGAAGTGAATTATGGGCAGCATGCTTGGTTTATTAATCTTTCCCAAAAGAGTCAGGGTAGAACTGCAAACATTGGTACTTTAGGCTAAGGAAGTTTGGTCCAAAATATTCCAGAAATGGTGTCCTGCAGCAGGTTTTGGTGCTGTTTTTTTGTGCTGTGGAATGATTTCCCCACAATATTGGGTGCATTGTAGAAAAAACTCTTCCCACAGAGCAAACTGCATTTCCCACTCATCCATAAGATAATAACAGGTTATTATTGATAACCTGATAATAACAATATCAGATAATCCTTTATCTTTGGTGGGGCTTTCCCTGGATAAATGTCCTGGGATGAGCAGGTATCAAATCTCTGCTCTTGTCTCATCTTGGCTGCTTTGGGTGGATAAAACGGACAGAAAGCAAAGGAGGTTCCATTTGCAGTAAAAAAACCTGGCCAGGGAATCTTCTATCAACCCACTCAGCACAGGACAGGTGTTTTTTGCAAAGTTTGTTTGTGAACATGGAGTTTTATTTATTTGTACCTTTTCTTCAAGTAGAAACTCCACAAGAGATTAGGTGAACATTACAAATGTAGGAATTTCTATTCATAAAACAAGAGTTCTTATCTGTTCCTCCCTATCACAACAAGAATTCCCAGAGATTCAGACAATTTATTAAAGCTCACATTCTAGCTATCAAATGCTGGTTTCCAAGTCCTTCCTTGTGAGGTGTCCCAGGAAACCACAGCAAAGTCAGAGCTGTCCCTCTCACCAGACTTCAGCTGGAGGTAAAGGATTTTCTGGTCTCTCTGCAGAGTGGGAAACAATTCCTGAAGTAAATTTGTCCTCTGCTGTCCAAGGAAAAGGAATTCTGCATTTCCCTGACAGCACAAGGTGATGCTCAGACCTGTTCACCAGGTGTGAGTGCAGAGATTTCATCCCTGTGAGATCTGTCTCTTCCCTTCCCGTGCTCTAGGCAGCTCCAAAACAGCTCTGCTACTTCATTTCATGCTTTTATAAATAATATCTAAGAAGCAGGTAGCCAATAAAGAGGTAATTTTATGTTTTGCTTTAAGTGTGCATGGCTTTCCCTTTCTGTTATGACATTGATTTATGTATTATGCCAGAAACAGGAAATGTGTATGGGAAGAGCAGCAGCATCCCACACAAAACCACTGAATTCAGGCATTCCTTAGCCTGGAAAGTCACTCACAGGATTCTAAATCACATCACAGAGCTTTTTAGACATCACTTTTCATTACAAGAGAAGATTTTGTTTTTGCTGCTGTGTCCTGACACCTTCAATTGATCCAGCTCTCACTGCTCTGTAATATAGTCATTAAATATTGACTCTAATCCTTGATTTTCAGAGTATTAATTACCATTGATTGGAGTTTTTTTTAAAACCAGGTGGTTTTTCCTAAGGAGATGGGGAGAAAAAAACCTTTTATGACATGATGTAATTCTGGGTGTTGTTCTTGCTGGCTGGTGACACTTCTGTTTAAGCATCCACAGCGCAAGTTTGGGATTGTCCCTCCAGCAGAAAAATAAACAGCTTTGAGAGGTTTTTTTGTCAACATGAAATCCATGTTCTTCTTCCCACACACTGAGAACTCTTCCCTGACCCAGGGATCTTTAGCAGAGCTGCCCAAACACAGCCAGCCTGGGGGGGCTTGGACACACAAGGAACAAAAATTGGAAGTTTCTGTCTCCCAGCAAAATCTCCTGATGAGCAGCCACCACCAGACATGGAATGAGGGGTCCAATCCCTCCTTTACAAATTAAAGAAGTGCCAGGATATGGGGAACAAAAAAAAAAAAGTGTAATCCCTCCTGGGGAACAAAAAAAAAGCTCCCTTGATCTTGTTTCTAACCAGATCCCTGCTTCCCACTGAATGCTGCAGCTCCCAGCCTTGCAGGAGGAACAGGAAGAGCAGAGTGAGGTGTGACAGGAGGCTGGGAAGAGGGAAGGATGTTGTTTTGCTGACAATTTCACTTCCAAAATTCCAAATTTCACACAGCCAAAGTGGGAAGCTGTTCCCTCGTGAGGGGCAGGCAGATCACAGCCCTTGGTTAAACAAACACTAAAACTCAGGGAGGAGTTGCCTGCTTCTTGCAGGTGTTTCAGGGGGTAAAACTCTGTTATCCTCCAGTTGCCTCTAATTAGCCTTTTCTGTAGTTTTGGGAAGCTTTGTACCTGGTGTCTCTACAGATATTTTTAATAGTTTGTTTTTTTTGTAAATATCTTTCTTTAGAGCAGAGTGTGGCTCCTTCCCTCCTCCCTCTCCTTCCTGCCTGTGCCTCCATCACCCCTCCCGTCAGCAGCCACAAATTTCCAATTCCTCTCTCTGTTTCCTCCTGCTCCTCTCAGGTTTTGTCTCTCTCTGCTCCTGTTCGCTGTCGTGGTCTTTGATTCCTCTTGGGGTCACTTTTTGTCACCGTCAGAAACTTCCCAGGAGCAGGGGGGCCGGGACGAGCCCCTTGTTTTGCTTTTTGCCTCTTACTCTGGTTGGCAAAAATCTGTCTGGGGTCTTTGGACGAGGGCAAGGAGGGACAGGAAAAGGAGGAGAAATTTATTTTTATTTAAGAGAAATTCTTCCCTGGGAGGGTGGGGAAGGCACAGGGAGAAGCTGTGGCTGTCCCTGGATCCCTGAAGTGTCCAAGGCCAGGCTGGACAGGGCTTGGAGAAACCTGGGACAGTGGGAGGTGTCCCTGGTGGCACTGGGTGATCTTTAAGGTCCCTCCCATCCCAAACCATTCTGTGACTGTGAGACCATAATTAGTAAATAAGATATGAGAGAGGGGACAGTGAAGAAGTGACAATAAATTGTGCTGTCACCTTGTCTGGATTCCTAACAAGCATCTCTGCACTCTGGGGTTTGAAAATCTTGTTACAGAGCCAAATTTGTCTCTGGGAGATATTTTGTGAGGGTTTCCCTGCTTTAAAAAGAGCTGTATTACCCTAAAAGATCCCATGTTATGCTCTGAAAAGCTAAATTTAAAAGGTCCTGGATGTAGCAATTAGCACCATTCCTGACTAATGTTGTGTGAATGCAACATGAATAATTCCATTCCCCTGGAATGGTGCTGCACTGCTCCTCGTCAGGGACAGCTCAGCACAACAGTTCAGGAATAGTTCAGCAGAAATTGGTTTTAAGAAATACCAGCTCATGTGGTACAGGTATTTTTTTTATCTCTGTATTTATATCTGTGTCTTTATCTGTGTTTACAACTCGTTCCGCCGCACAGAAAGAGTGTTTCTCCATAAAGCAGCACTGAAAGCGGTTTCCCTTCAACTCACAAATGTCTGAGGTGTTCTAGAAAGCAAATGTTTCTAAAATACTCCCAAATTTCAACCTCATGGAGAAAACACCCCTTAATAATTTGCATTGCAACAATAAAACCAGATGAAAGTGAGCCCTTCCCATAAAATATTCCAGACAACCACAAGTGCAATCCATAAGAGGAGATGCTGAAATGCTTTTGAACCCTGTGCTATGGTCTGATGTTTTTTACTACATGTCATCCTGGATATTTCCCCTGTACTTAGCACTGCAATTAATAAATATCCTCCTCTAAAGGTAACGAGGTGTCAGCTTCCCTTCCAGTTGAGACTGTCTGTTGATTAAAAACTACTTCACCACGACATTAAGCTGCAAAGAACAACTCAGGAAAGAAAAAAAACCCCATAAGCCCGAGCCACGCACTGCCATTCCCCACAGATTTAAATTTAATTAAATGAGAAAACTGCAGGACTCTTTTTGTTCACACCAAAGATTCCCAGAGCTATCCCAGGAGCTGTGCTCAGTTATTGCAAGGCACGGGCTCAGCTTGGAATATTGTTTGATCATTAAGGCTGCCAGGCACTCCCCACCAGCTCTGGCAGCCAAAATGCCAGGGGGCCACACTGGAAATAAAAGGCCTTGGCCCTGAACTGGGATCACAGAATCAAAGAATGACAGAATGAAAGAATGACAGGATCACAGAATCACAGAATGATAGAATCACAGGATCACAGAATGATAGAATCATAGAATGACAGAATCACAGAATCACAGGATCAAAGAGTCATAGAATGACAGAATGACAAAATCACAGAATGATAGAATGAAAGAATCAAAATATCACAGGATCACAGGATCACAGGACGACAGAATCATATAATGACAGAATCACAGAATCAAAGAATAATAGAATGACAGAATGACAAAATCACAGGATCACAGAATCATAGAATGACAGAATCACAGAATCAAAGAATGACAAAAATCACAGAATGACAGAATGACAGAATGACAGAATGACAGGATCACAGGATCACAGGATCACAGGATCACAGGATCACAGGACGACAGAATCAAGGAATGACAAATTCACAGAATCAAAGAATGACAAAATCACAGAATCACAGAATCAAAGAATGACTAGGTTGGAAGAGATCTTCCAGATCATTGAGTCCAACCCAGCCCTGACACCTCAGCTAGCCCATGACACCGAGTGCCACATCCAGTCTTTTTTTAAACACATCCAGGGATGGTGACTGCACCACCTCCCCAGGCAGACAATTCCAGTGCTTTATCACCCTTTCCATGAAGAATTTTTTCCTGATGTCCAGCCTGCATTTCCCTTGGTGCAGCTTGAGGCTGAGTCCTCTCCTTCTGTCAGTGCTGCCTGGAGAAAGTGCTGCTGTTTTGGGAGGTGTTGGCCACCTGTTCCTGGGGAAAACACAGCCCTTCCCTCCCTTTTGAACACCAAAAACCGCAGGGTTAGGAAATAATGGGTTGGAAATTGTGCTGCTTTCTCCCTTTAAAACCTCCGTGGTGTGTCCTGGATCCATTGCCACTGGAAGCAATGCTCCACCTGTGCTGGTGTCCTTGTTCCCCAAGCAAGGGAAAATGCTTCCTGTGCCCCCAGAAAATCTGATATTTTCCCCAAAAAGTATAAGAAAGAACCTGACATCGCTTCCTAACCCCTGCAAATAATTTGCTGTCTTTTGAAGTATGGAATTATTCATCTGACATTTCATCTTGTCTCTCTACCAGCACCTTCAAGAAAAAAAACCAAACCCATAACATCTTTAAGCCCAGTTTTCTATTCTTTTTTTTAAGTTTTAATTTTAATATTTGCAGGTTTTCCCTTCTCAAAGACAAATTAGAAAATGAATGAGCCTGCAGACCAAGCTTTAGAATATTCTGTGACAGCAGTAATGCACAAAGATGAATATGAAAATGCCATCAGCATCATTGCCACACACCTTCCTGACAGTTTTTTTGGTTTGTTTTTTTTTTTTCAGAAAAAATTGGTTTATAGTGTTGGAGGGGGAAAGAAAAAGAGGCTGAGATTAGAAGAGAGAAAAGAAAGGGGTGAGCTGGACAAACAGACCTCCCCTGTGCCTCTTCCTTGCTCCAAAAAAAGGTCATTCTTGTCTTTGTAACTGCTGAATTTTTTAAACTGGCCCGGTCTCTCTGTGAGGAACTGTCCTTTTGAGCAAATATTGTGACTTTTGGAGATTAAAGGCCAAACCATGTGTTCATGAATTTTAATGTAAACAAAGCTTTTTTTTTTATTTTTTATTTTATTTTTGTTATTTCCTTCCCCTGTTTTTAAGATCTTCTTTGGCTTTGTTGTGTGGGGCGAAGGGCAGAGGAGCAGAATGGCCAAAGGGTAAAGCTGCAGCTTGCTGGAACATGTGTTTTCATCTCCTGCTGAATCTTATCCTCCATGCTCTAAAGAGATCACATTTACAACAAAGAGACCTGAGAGACTCAGACCAAATCAGCACCTGGAGCAGAGCTTTTCCAAGCCACCACTAATAGAAAAGGAATAGGAAATAAGATTAGCCCCGCTGCTCTTCACAGGTTTCTCTGAATCTGCTGAAGTTTGTGCTTCTGCTGCAGCAGGGATCATTAATAACACTCATTTTCAGACCCTTTTGAACTTAGTTCCAGGGAAGTAGTTAAGCAGACCTGTCTGTTTGCTCCCTGGGGAGGAGGAGAGGGAGGCAGAGCTCTCAGAGATGTGCTGGCAGAGCTCTGCTGAGGGGTTGGTGCTGCCAGCTCCATCCCCATTGACCTCAGCCAACGCCAGGCCAAGGTGACCCTGCAGAGCAGCTCGAGAGGTCCCTGCCCAGCAGCAGCTGCAGAAGAACCTGAGTTTCCCCTCTTTCCCACCCTGTGGGCTCCTCAGACAGGGGGCAGGTTTTTCAACCCAGAGCTGATTCTGAGGGTGACTCCCCTGCCCAGATTTTCACTTTGGAAGCTCCTCTGCTCCCTGAGGATGCTGACACACCAAAAGTGCCACCTGCCACTCCAGGAGCTGACACTGAGCAATGCCAGAGACATCCAGGCTTTAACCCCCCGTCCACACCTCTCCATCCTCCTCACACACCTCTCCTGCTCAGATATTCCTCTTCCTGCATCTACAGAGCTCCAGCAGCATCAGAGAGGTGCTCTGGGAATTAAAAATGCAGCTTCCATGAATATTTTTGGAAATGAGCACAGCTCCTATTACTTCACAACTTCACTTTGAAATCTGCCAGAGAAGAAGTACCTTCAATTTATTTTATCACTGCATTTTAAGGGTACATATATATATATATTTTATTTTTTTCCCTCCTTCTTCAAAATCAAGAGTCTGGATGAATAATTACATTTTAAAGTGTATTTGCTCTGAAATAAAATGAGCTGTGTGATTGGTTTTGACACCTGCAGAATAAAGGTACTGAAACTCTGAAATTGTAAAAACTGCTCTAATTCCTTGTAATACATTGAAATAACTTTAGCAGTATGCAAAATTGTGGTCAAGTCACCAAAATATAGCTGAATTAATATTTGACTCATTTGAGCTGAAAATGCTCCTTCCAGCCTGAATTTATTCAGCAGTTCATAGAATCATGGAATGGTTTGGATTGAAAGTGACTTTAAATCCCATCCGGTGCCACCCCTGTCATGGCAGGGACACCTCCCACTGTCCCAGGCTGCTCCCAGCCCTGTCCAGCCTGGCCTTGGGCACTCCCAGGGATCCAGGGGCAGCCACAGCTTCCCTGGGCACCTGTGCCAGGGCCTCCCCACCCTCCCAGCCAGGAATTCTTCCCAATATCCCATCCATCCCTGCCCCCTGACAGTGGAGACATTCCCTGTGTCCTGTCCCTTATCCTAAGTCTTTCCTCACCTCCCTCAGAACCACTTTGTGTCCTGGAAGGATTTTTGTGTCAGTTTCAAATGCCAGTCTTTAAGTTCTTCACCCACTCTTCTACCTCCATCTCTTCAGACATTTTTATTTTGGTCCAAACTCCTCTTGGCTCCAAGAGAAACCTGCCTGGCCCCAGCAGAGCTTGGCTGAGCATCCCCCTGAGCTGGAGCTGCCCACAGCCCTGGGCTGCCTTGCCCAGCCCTGTTTCTCTCTGCTGGGCTGGGAAAGCCACTGGGAGGGTTCCTCAGGATCTCAGGGAGCTCCTCTGAGCCAGGATGGAGCTCCAGCCCTGCAGGATCAGCCAAAAAGCCAAAAGCAGCAGCTCTGTGGGACTGCTCCTCTGCTGAAGGAGAGCACAGAGCTCTCCTGGCTGCTTCTTCTTCACTCACAAGGGCTCTCCTTCAACCACCTCTTGAAATTCCTGTGCTGTGTCCTAAGAGCTGGCAGTTAAATTTATTCACAGGCTCTCCATCATCTTCATTGCAGCCCAGCCTCATAGTAGCTATTTTTGTTACCCATCAAATACAGGCAAAATTAATCTTGTTTCTCCATTCTGCACTGCTTTTTGTACAAGTGCAGCCAGATTTGCTCATAGGGAAAAGCCAGGAGCACACAAAGGGGTTGGTAAATTCCAAAATGTCCAGGCCTTAAGGAGACACAGGGAGTGAGGAGGCACAGGAACCCTGGTGCAATCCAGTTATTTTATTTATCTGATTGGTACAAAATTGATACAATGACACAAATCATCGAGCTATAATCAATTCAGGATTGATTCAACGGCACAAATCATTGAGGGATGATGCATTCAAAACTAATTCAATGATAGAAATAATTGAGAAATAATAAATTCAGAATTGATTCAGTGATTCAAGTCACTGAGGAATTATTCACAACCTGTGGCTGCTCGGATGTGAGAGCTCAGCCTGGGAGGAACACACTTTTGGAGCATTACTTTACAGCTTGTTAAGCATTTTACCTGAGATATCAAAGTGATTTTAATTTTGTTGGTTTTTTTTTTCCTAAAAAGGCTAAAAAGAGGGAATATCATCCCCCACCCCATCCCCTTCCATGGAGGAAAGTGTTTTGGTTCTGTGAATTTGATTAAAGCTGTGTGTGTGCTGTCTCTTGTACTGCACTCTTACATTCTGTTCATCTCAAAGGTTACACAGAATATAAATAAGTTTAATGAGAAAAAGACATTGTAAAACAAAGCAATGCAGAGCACCTGCTTTTAAATTACTTTTGCTCCTTGTTTCTGACACAAATAATGGCCAAGACACGATGCTCTTGCACAAATCATTTCCATTTCAATGAATCAGTGCCTACCAGCAGGACAATATTTACATCTTTGCTCGTTCTATCAGCCCCCAGATTGAAAATATCACCTCAAAAGAGCAGCTAAGCAAAAAATCTTTTGGGAAGCCCCCCCCAAAAAAAAAATTTCATGACCAAGAGAGAGAAAACTGGAGGGATGAACTCTAACATCTCTCATTTAGCGTGGAAGGATGGCAGCAGGGTTGTGCTGAATGGACAAAAATTACTTCCATTCAGTTCAGCCGCCCAAACTATTTTGGTTCCAATTAAGCAGAGAAGAGAAAATGCAGAAAATTGAACAAAAAAAAACAAAACGACATGGACAAAAAGTACTGATTAGCTCAAGTCAAAAGGCCAGGAGGAAATGGCCCAGCTCCTCAAGGGCAGAAGAGAAAGCTGAACTTATATTTGGAAATGACAAGAACTATGGGCTGAAAGGAGATGGTGGTTATATTTACTTTGGTTTTCACAGTTCTGTCTTAAAACATTTTGAGGGCAAGGCCCAGGAAAGATTGCCAGCAAGAGGTTCCATTTTACTGGTCAATGATTTGGTTCCTATATAGGAATTAAAAAAAAAAAAAAAACAGCAAAAAACTTAAAATAATTGTGGCCTCTGATCTCTCATTTTCCCTATTGAGAAATCATATCAGCATTTTATAAAACAGAGCGACTGTTCTTTCATCCTTTCATTAGATCAGTTGATTTGCTGTGCCAAGAGGGTGATGGAACCACAAGTGGAAAAGTGCTGGGAATTAGGAAATTCGTCTGTGCTACAAATTCCTGTGAGTCTGTCGCTGACCCAGTCTGGAATCAGCCACCAGGATATTCACTCATACAAAAATGAGGGAATTCCCAGCTGGATCGATCAATCTATCTGCAGCACACCTTTAAAAATGCACATTTTGTTAAGAACTAGCTATAGTTGTTTGATGTTTCAATAGGTTCTTTATCCATTAATATCACATTCCTATTGTCTGCTATATAAATTCAATTTAATGCAAACATTCTGCTTGAAAATCCGTGTGAGGGACGAAAAGAAGACAGCTATTGGTTTTGCAGATCCCTCTCTGCAATTGCTTTTTGCCACGTGTGTTAGTGTGGAGTTTTTTGGGGATATGGGGCAGTGCTGCTGTGTGGGCCATGAATAAAATCCAGCCATAAAAATCAGAAATATGATCAGATCAGAGACTGCCAGAACAGCGACATCCCCCTCCTTCCTGGCACTGCTCACCCACTGAGCAAAATGTTCTTTATGGAGAAACCTGTCATTATTTTCGGTTTTACTCCACCTTGAACAAATCTTCATCTTAATTTTATACTCTTGAATAAAATTAGACCTTCCTGAGTACCAAAATCAGGCCAGATTTACTGGAAAGTGTCTACTGCACATAGAAATTCAAATGATGGTGAGGGCATATCTCTACTAACTTTGCTAGAGTCCAGTGAGAAAAGTATTTAATAGGACTAGTTAGGAAATTGTTCAGTTTTTAATTAACATCTCAAAAGAGTAGCTTCACATTAAGTTTTCAGTCAAAAAATGCTGGGTTTTGTGGTAAAACACTTCAACTGATTGTGTTAATCAGTTGTTTTGATTGCTGATTCTGTGTTCCCCTTGCGAATGTTTCACAGCTTTGGAGCTTCAAAGCAGAACGTGTAGCCTGAGCTTCTGAAGTAGTCACAAAGAAATATAAGTTTATTCTTGTTCCATTCTTATTTCATCCTTATTTTATTTAAATTTGCATTTCCCCACATTGTCATATTGAATGTTATTGGTTTTGTTTGGTGCCATAATCTTCATTTCTGCAGCGTTTCTGGTTGATGTGATGCAAAGGCTTTTGATACCTCGGCCTTGCAAGTTTTGCTGCTGCTTGCACTGAAAGTGGAAATCTGAGCTGGTGGCTGTGGCAGGAACAGCATTTTTATCCATTTCTTTAATCTCCCAAAGAAGTGGGTGCCCTCTGTTTGCTCCATTCTGCCTCCCTAAGCACTTTCCGTGGAGCTGAGGTACAGCAGGGGATCACTCACCAAACCCCCCAGACCTCTCTGTCTGGATCATCCTTCAAAAGCTGGCTTTGGACCCAAACTCTGACGGTTTGACTCGTGTTTGGTCACTTCAACAAACAAAATTAGTGGCCTCCATCCACTTACTGGTGGAAGGAGGCACCTGCATCCAAATATTTAGATTAAATTAGCACCTTTATCTGGAAATCTGGGCAGAGCTGTCAGGACTGAATGTCAGGGAGATTTGTCTCAGGAACCACACTGCTGCTCACCCAGGTCCTGCCTTCACGGACAACTTCCCAACCATTTCCAGGATGTGGGCAGCACATCCTCTCATTTTCTTTCCACCTGTCCTTTCCAGAGAAAAGTGTGATAATGATCACAGCCATCACGCTGGACCAGGCACCACAATATCAGCTTCTGGCTTTGCAGCTCATTTAGTTGGGGTTTTTTTTTCCCCCTTAATCCCCCGGTTCTAAGACTGAGAAGCGACAGCAGCACTGAGGATAACGTCAGCATCCCACTGCTCTGACACTATCTGTGGATTTTCTCATTTCAGTGTCTTTTGCACCTCAAACTCCTCCTCAGATCCCCAGGGATGTGTGGGACAGGAGCTCCTCGGATGGAGTGACCCCACCGAGATCTCCCCATCCTCAAAGCGTTATTTTCCGTGCCACTTGCAGCCCTGCACACCCAATTTTTGTAAATTTTGTTAATTAAGCATGGCTAGGCTGATGTAATGGTGCTGCTGTAGCCAGGCTCCTGGCAGGGCTCCAGCTCCCGGGCTGGGGTGAGTTTGTTCTGCGGTTTATTCACTCAGGGCTGTGTTAGTGCCTCATAAAACAGGCAGATAGAACTATTATCTCTTAATTATGCTCCAAGCTCCCTCAGACTTCAGTGTCTGCCATCCCACATCAGCCCCAGCATATTTCTCTGAACCCCAGAATGTGGAGGAAATATAAATTGGCCTGTTGGAACACGGAGGAATAAATCCCGGGAAGCTGTTTTGCCAGTGCTGGGAGATTTATCTGTGTATTATACTCAAATGTGATAAATTGCTGCTTTAGAACAAGCCAAGGAATGTATTCCTAATAGAATTAATTTTAACAGATAATTCTGACTCATCACCTGTAATACCTTACAGAAAAAAGTCCCAGCAGCAGCGATGGGCTACTTATCTAGGGAATGAGGATTCACTGAGCAAAAAATAGATAAAGAGAGAAAGAAATGCTGAAACTTAAACTGTGTTATCATTAACTCTGACTGTTGGGATCTGCAACAGGTATTTTTGGAGGTAATTTCAATAATAAAAATATGTAAATGACACACAGAACTGTAATTTATTCCAGGGAATCAAGGTTCCCAGTATTTTTTTTTCTGTTTGATGAACAACAGACTTTTTTCTGTGTTGAGACACTTGTTAAAATAAGGAAATATTGGTAAAAAAGAAGCAAATGCAGAAGTTAAATCAAAAGAATATCAATATCTCCTAAACCCTGATTATTTTAGGTAAATTTAAGACATAATGACACACTAATTAGTGTAAAGCATAGGATTACTTATTTTACACCTTATTTTACACCTTATTTTTATAGCAGCTGTTATTCACTAAAGATAATAATTTATTTACTCAATTTTAAATTCATGCTGACTGAATCAATGCCTAAAATGAAGTTTGAGCCAGGTTGATATTGAAATGGAAGGTTTTTACAATATCAGGATATTAAGCAATCCATATCTGTCTCCAGATTGGCAAAATTGTTAGGAACGCTGAATGTTTCATTTCCCTTGAAGCAGGCTTGGAAGATTCAGCTTAAATGTTTAAAGAAAGATTCACACACTTAAATTTAAAAGTCACAAATGAAGGATCTTGTCCAATTATCTGGGTTTCATGACCTGATTGGATCCATCAGGTCTTTCAGGTCCCTCCTGCTTTGGTGTGGGAGGCAGGGGGGATGAGTTCAGGTGGGAGAGCAGAAGGAATAAAATAAATAAAATACTTCCCAAGCAGGAAATTCTGGCCCAGGGAAGAGCTGCAGGTGATCAGAAATGAGGAGCACAGGGTGTCACATGGGGGATGCACCAAAATTCCCTCACTGGTAGCATCAGCAGGGAAAAAAAACACAACACTGCTAGGAAATCCAGGACAGCAGGCTCTGATGGTAACTGCTGATCTTGTGGCCAGCTGCTTTTTCACCATGGAAGATGTGAAAATAAAAATGGAAATACAAATTAAATTAAATTAAAAATTAAAAAAATTAAAAATTTAAAGATTTATGAATATAAAAATGTTAAAAAATAGAAAAAAAAAATAGAAATAAAAAAGAAAAAGCTGAGCCACCAACTCCAGTAAGGGAATAAAGCTGAGCTGCTGCATATCCACAGCCCTGTTCCTGAACCCAGCCTACAACACAGGGACCATTCCAAATGCTAATGCTCATCTGCATATTCACAAGCCACACCCAGCCCTTCAGCATCCACCATTATTAACTACACAGTCAAAATTCACCTGGCCCCTGATTCCCAGTCTGTAAATTCAGTTTTATTACACCCCTGCACCCACAGGCCCATCAGGTGTTCCACTGCTGAGGACTTTACCCTCAATTATTCTCATTTTGCAGCTCTTGCAGCACCGTGCAGCACACAGCCAAGTTTATCTCCAGGTACACATTACCTAATTTTAGATGCCTGCAAGCATAAATGATTAAAGCCTAGCATGAGCTAATTCTGGTATTAGGATTTAGGCAGGGAAAACAACTCAAAAGATGTTGGGTTTTGTTCTAAACAGTTCTGGTTCTTTGAGTCTCTCTAAAAAGCTTGGAAGGTGAGGTCCTGAGCTTCAGGCCAAGGCCAAGAGTTTGGCAAAAATTATGGAATATCTCTCTAAATTAAATAATTGGGAATGAAACTGCCCACAACTCACTACCAGGAAATTTTTTTTCCTGTCCCTTTTACCCTTTCCAGCGCTAAATATAGAAACACCAGTGCATGAAAAGCCATTTTTTATCCTTAATTTAAAGAAATCAAGAGGTATAAAAATAACTGAGAATGACTAAAAGCTATTCTCTGGTGCATTCCTGACAATCGAGTTCTCACTGTACATCACTCACAGGAACTAATTTTGAAAAGGGAAGCTGGAGAAAGGAGCATTGTTCTTTTCTTTGAACATTAACCTGCAGGTCTGTACCTATGTCTACCAAAGTAACTTAAATAAATATGTTTTTTTCTTTTCTGGGCTGGGATGAATACATCATGCTTCCTCACTTGAATTAATGTCCTGGGAAAACTCTAATTTGATTATTTGTCCTCACAATGGAAAAATTCAAGGCATTTGTTGCCATGTACTACAAGAGGATTTTGTCTTCTGTGTCTGAGAATTGATTTGAAAGGAAAAAATTCAGGCTGCAAACGAAGATATCCAGTGACAAAGATGGAAATTGAAGCATTCCAGGCTGCAGATAAGCCTGGAAGTGGAGTCCTGCAGAGACACTTGCTTCCTTTCAGAGGGACACGCACGTTCCTGGTGAGAAAATTCAGCAATTACTTTTAGCCAAAAATCTCAGAGGGGAAAAAAAATAAAGTAAAAAAATAGCTGCTCAATGGGAAAATACGTAGATAAACACGGAGCTGGAGGAAGTTAATCTCAACAGGAGCATTTCTGAAGAAATCCAGGCTGCTAAAGCTGAGTGCTCCACATCCCTCCTTGTGCTGAAGACATTAAAGGGATGGGTGGGAGATGCATGCACACCCAGACAGACATGAACACATCTTTTCTTCAGACTAAAGGGAGAACACAGATCCATCCCACTGCACTGGCCACAGAAAGGTTTGTCACTGGGAAAAAAGAGAATGTTAAATTCCGTGCTCCCAGTTTGAACATATAATCTTCAATTCTCATCATCAAAATAACTCTCTCATGTTAATCCTTCCCAGACAAGAGCTAAGTGCTTATCCTGTGAACAGCCATGAGATGCTTGAGTTATTTATTTCAGAGTTCTAGATCAGATTTCATCTTCAGTTCCTCCAGGTAAAAAACATTTGTTTATTAAAAGCATTGGGAACCCTTTGCTGTAGAGATTTGAGGGGATTCATGGCTTCCCTTTCATCTGTAATTGGAATACTTTTGTGCCTTATGCTTTATCTGGGAAATATTTAATTTAGTGCTGTCTGTAAGGACCAAAATCCATGCTTAATGATGGTATTGTTTGGTACTAATTGTTCAGCTCTTATCACCTAGGAATTATTTATCATTTTGGTGGTATCCTGGCAGGATACTTTGTTCGTGAGTTAGCGCTGGGTTTTCAGGCAGCAAATGACAGTGTACATTAATAATAAATGTAATAATACTTAAATCATGATTTTAGCACCTGGATCACATAAAATCTGTATCACAAAAGTGTTGCAATGCATGCCAGGAAGATTTCCTATCTCCCAAAACCAGCGTTTAAATCAAACTTGACTGAAGAAAAGCAGTATTTGATCTAAGGCTCTGTCTAAAGTATTCACATTATGCTCTATTTATGTAAAGACCTCACTCATACACTGAGCTCAGGCATCATCAACCTCTTTTCCTACACATATTTGTGTAATTCCAGAGTTTTCCCTGCCCAGTGTCAGGTCTTTCAGCTGCTGTTTGTGTTCTTTGAGCAAAGCCCGCTCCAAACGAAGACGGTTGGGTGAGCCGTATCTCCAAAAGCAAATTTAAGCCCAACTGCTGCTCCAAATGTGAGCTGAAGGAAGTGGAGCTCCTTTCATTGGCATCTCGAAATTCTGGCAAGGCATCAAAAGATTGCTCTGCTGTGAATCATCTGCAACCTGCAAGAGAAATGTCTCAGAAGTGTTTGAAGCCTCCCAAATATTGACGTCTCACTCTCATTTAAATAAAACTTCTGACAAAGGAGAAGTCACCTCTCGGGGAGTAAAGAATATTCAAAGTAAATACATCTCTGGGTATTGCTTTGGGAAAGTAAAACCAGACAAACAACCACTTTACAGTTTGTTGCAAAAGTTAACCTTTTATTTAGGATTATGGACTTAGACCTGCTGCCATTCCTCACATGAATAACTTCTTAAATAAGAAGTACAACAGCATTTCAAAGGGTTTTCACTAAGTAAAAAAAGCAGCTGGGCTGAAACCTCGCTGTAAGAATCATGTTATTTTAAATTAAAAAGTGTTTGTGCAAGGGAAGAATGGCCAATAAATTCCAGTTAAAGCCAATTCTGTTAAAACCTTAAATGTTGGCTCTAATAAAGTCGTCAGTGAAAATAAATAGTACCAAACACTTCACAGGAGGGTTCAAGAGCGATGCATATTTCCAGATAACGAGACAATCCATACCAGGATTTGTTTGAGGCAAAATATGATTTTTTTCCTAATCTTTCCAGAAGTCCCTTCCAAAATGGGTAAGAGACTTGAATTTGAGCGGCTTTGCCAGGCATCCAAGAGGATTATCCGGGGCTCAACATGCAGATTTTCCTGGACTTCAAGCAAATATTTATTCCTGTACAAAAGAAAATTGAGTATAATATCAGATTTCAGCCTTGACTACTGATTTCATGGGAGTTTAGAAAGGCAAAGGACAGAAATTTATTTGTGTGCCATCACCTGATGTTTTGAGTTTGATTTGAGAACTTTCCCTGTTTATTGAAGTTTTGTAGAGAGGTGGGGGCACTTTTTCTTTCAAAAAAACCTCGTTTTAAAGGGGTTTTATTCTATGGAATGTGGAATTGATTTTGGCAAGCCTCAGGTTAGATCAGTGCACGGGCTGTGACTGGGGATGAGGGGAATTCCTGGCTGGGAATTTGCTCACCTTACACTTAGGAAAGGCCTGGACAGCTGGAAACTAAAGCTGAGAGAGGGAAAAATCAGGGAAATCTCAGAAATCTCATCTCCACTGGCTTTTAATGTGGGGTTGGAGGCTTTGTGGTTCTATAGTATAATATACTATAACATATAATTATATAATATAAAGTATAATATGTAATAATTATAATAGTATAATAATGAACCCCAGGAGGGGAGTGTATGGTATGCAGAACTCGACACAAAATTTTACATTTCAACTCTTTCTTTCCGTCTTTTGCTCACCATTTCTCTTAGAGCAGACTGAAGGAATATCTGTAGCCATTACAGAGAACATGAAATCCATGGAATCCACTCAATATCCTCATTTTCTCAAGGAGAGAGGGCACATCTTTCCACTGAGGAGCCTTTGGTGTCAGGAAATCTTGTGGCTGTAGAATTATTCAGATTTAAAAAACAGGAGGGGAGCCCACAACTAATATCCCTGTGGGGAACTTTTAACTAAAATTCATCAGTGCTGAAGAATAATTTAATGCCACTGGAGTGGGCTTGACTAAAATTAGCTGCATGTCTCAAAACTTGCTAAAATTGTTACAATTTATCTTGATTTTTCAGTTTCCCCCGACAAGACCGGGTTTGTCTGTCCCTGATGAGCTGGAATTGATTCTGGGTTTGTGTGGAGCAAGGCAAAGTCAAGGGAAAGAGTTTGGCCTGTGGTGTAGGAGAAATGAAAATATGGAAAAAAATAAGATCCAAGGTCTGATTTTGAGATATTTAGAGAGAAAATAATTAACTCAAATTAACCTCATCTGTTTCTCTTAGTAAAGAAGAAGTGACAAGAGCAAGAATATTTTCTGCTCTGTTCTTTCAGGACTGGTTTGGGTCAGAAGCCCATTTATTAACAACCACGAGAGTAATTCTTTTCTGTATGAAATTTAGATTTACCAGTATTCTCCCCAATCCATGGCAGTCAAGATGTTTTTAGGACTGAAAATTATTATTTTAAGGCTGGATTTCCCTTATTTTTACTCTATGGGAAGAAAAAAAATTAAGAAATTTTGCTCTGGATTTGGTTATTTCGGATTCAAACTTCTTTCTTGGAGGCTCCAAAACCACAACTCACGATTTTTACAGGCAGCTTCTCATTTGCATTCACAATTAACTACAGGCACAAATATTCAGCAGCCTGCCTGCCTTTAACAATCAGACCCAGCAGAAAGATAAACTAACCCCTTCTTTCCTCTGCTCATGTTTAATACAGGCAAAAAAAACCACAAAAACAACAACAACAACAAAAAAAGGTTAGAAATAGAATAGAATACGAAACCAATATGCAGATATGCAAATCAGGTTGTGCTGCACTTTAATGGTCAGTGACAGGCTTTTTGGGATTTTTTTTTTTGGTAATTAATGGGACCAGCTGCTAAAGAGAGTGCTAATACTGGTAGGGGAGTCAGATTCAAGAAGGCAACCCTGTGTGAATAATAACCTAAGTACCCATTTAACTTTAAGCACTTCTTTATGGGCCTGGAGTTAATGGCTTTACACATTTGGTCAAAGTTAAGCATATGTTTAATGCTTCCCTGAATTAGAAATTAGATCTTTGAACTTCAGTTTTGCTTACACTCTGGATTATTCTGCCTGTGGGTTCATTTGGGGAAGACAAGGAAAATAGCAGTCATTCAAAATGATATCTTTTTGTAATTAAATGTTGCCTGTACAGTATATTCAGCACATCAGCAATTAGCATTTTTCTTCTTAATGTATATTTGACTGTAAAACAGCCATTAAATGGAAGTAACTGTACAATTGTTTCATTAAGATTTCTTCTTTCTCCAGTCCAAGTAAAACTGCTCAAAGTTAACAGAATAAAATAACACTGACTCCAGTTTTCTATTAAATATCTCAGTGGTCATGGTTTAGGCTTAGTTTTTGCTTTGTGTAACCTGGCAACTTATCATAATCAACTCTCATAAACTGTCATTTATTAGAACTGCAGAAAAAACACTGATTTACTCCTTATACAGATTTATTTATCATTTAAACACTCTCATCTACACTGTTATTAAGCAGATCAATGCCCTTTTCAACATTTAAAGGCCATTCCACTTGCTCACAGTCTTCTTTAGAGCCAGATATGCCAGTTTTCAATATACACACATTTCAATATACACATATTTTCAATATACACATATTTTCAATATACACATATTTCAATATACACATATTTTCAATATACACATATTTCCAAACATCTCCCTCTTTATATCTGCAGTTAGTTCTTAGACCCCAAATCCCCCCTAAAACCAGGTTTAGACTCATCAAATGAACCAGAAAATTGTGTGTTGTTGGACAGAAAACTTCAGATCTCTAAGAAATAGTACAGGGTCATCAGAAATCTTCAATAAAAAATTTGTAGGGAGTTTTCTGCTTCAAAATCTGGGAAATCAGGATTCTGTCCACAAAGATCAGAATTCATCTCCACAAGAACATCACAAAATCTAAATATTAGCAGGAAGTCCAGCTCCAATTATCTTTAGCAGACCCTTCCATGTTTACTTCATCCTTCTGTCCCTATAACCACATTTGTGTTATCTCATATTAATATTAGACATGTATTGTTATTCTAATAACTAATTATCGGCCTCACATTGCTAATTATGGCAATTCAGTTTGTAATCCCATCTGTTCACTTTACACAGTTGTTTATTTGCTTCCCTGCTTTCAAAATACTCTTGGTTTGTAATTAATCACGCGTTTGGACTTTTTTAATTAGAGATATTCAGGTTTACTTCAAAATTAAGTGTCAGGAGGGATAAACAAGGGCTGACATGGCCCTGCAAAGTGAAAATATTTTTGTGCTTTTGGTGACCAAGTGATTGGAAAAATGTGGCTGTAAATGAGTGAGGGAACAGCTGAATAATTTGTGAAAATAAAAAGAGTAATTTTTACAGTTACAGGTTTTGTTGTTGCAGAAGACAGAACAAATATTCCTGCTCTTTATGCTCAGTCCTAAAGTGGTCTTTGCATCAGCTGGATGTTGGATTTTTTTTCAGAAAAATTGGTATTGTGCATATTCCTCCTTGGTCCTTTCCTTTGGAGAAAGGATCTGTTGGGACAGGAAATGAAAACCTGGTGTAGTGAAGGTCCTAAAATGCTGAAATGTGCTCATGTAAGCACATATTTATTGTCTTGTCTGTATTGTTTGCCTTGTGTGCCAAAACTCTGCGCAGTGTGACTCTGATTCCTACAGATCAGGATGGTTTTGCTTGTGGGAATTTACTACTTGGTCTTCTGGGGCAGCTGGAGGTGAGGCTCTGAAAATAGATATAATAATAATTATAATTACTTTAATGGCCAATTTGAGCCCAGAGTTCTCCCCACTCTCTTTGCTTCCTCTTGATGAATGTTGAGGGAGGGAAGAAGAGGGTGAAGGACTTTCCAGAAAGCTGAAGGAGCACGAGAGTAAACAAAGAGAAGGGAAGATGAAAGATGGGATATTGGGAAGGAATTCCTCCCTGGGAGTGTGGGGAGGGACTGGGATGGAATTCCCAGAGCAGCTGTGGCTGCCCCTGGATCCCTGGCAGTGCCCAAGGCCAGGCTGGATGGGGTTTGGATCACCCTGGGACAGTGGGAGGTGTCCCTGCCATGGCAGGGGTGGAACAGGATGGGCTTTAAGGTCCCTCCCAACCCAAACCACTCTGATTTTATGAAGAGCTCCCCAAGCCCTGAGGGAACTGAAGTTTTTTCTCATTTTCGCAGGAATTTGCCACCACAGCCCCAGACCTCCCTGAAGAGAATTCAGCCTTTGGTTCAGTTTTATGTGATGTTCACACATAAACACTTTGCTCTGCCATTAGTCTTGACACAAACTCTTGAATAACTGTAATTTTCATGTGTACGATACTTTCATGCGGATGATAATTCATCTTAATAGCTAAAATGTCAGTTTTTCACATACATAAAGAGCTCAGCCAAGAAAAATCATTATATTTCCACTATATTGATACTTTTTGCTTCTTCTGGTATTAAGAAGGATGAAGTGTAATTTCTTAGGAATGGAGAGTGAAAAAGAGAAGCTAAAACAGGATAAATTGAAACCTTGGAAAAATGTGATGAGACACCTTCACCTGAGTCACCTCTCCAGCCTTTGGTCTCCTTTGAACTAAAAGATGGACACAAAACCTGTTGTTAATTTCTTAAACACTTCCTGCCTTTCCCTGGGGAATCTTTAAATCTAAAAATATCTACTTTGCTGATCTATTCCTTGTGTTTAATTTGGCTATCCAAAAGGCCAAAACAAGCAGCTCTCAAATGGAAAAAGTCTCCATTGATCTCCCAGAGTAATTATGTTATTCTATTTTGGACTTGTTTTAGTAGCTTATACTGAAATGAATTGAAGGAAACAAAAACATTCTCTAATTGTTTTATACATTTAACTTCCATATAATTTCTGAAACTCTGAGGTGGTCTAGCAATCTTGTTCTGATACCTTTTGGCTCTTTATCAAGTTTGCCCACTTCTCAATAAGTGTAAATTTATGCCCTCTCGAGCTTAATCTCATTTTCATTAAAAAAAAAAAGAAAAAGAAATTTAATAGGATCTGGGGGCTGCTTTGGGTTTTTTTTTCTATCAGTGCTCTTCCAATTTGCTACAGTTTCTATATTTTTTATAAACTGATTTTCCTCACACTCTCTGCTCTCTAAGGTGTGCAGCTATTGCTGTGAAGATCAAAAATTCCATCCAAACTGTTAATAAAGCCTCAGTCTGCATTTTTGTTCTGTTGGATTTGAAATGTGTCAGTGTTTGGCTGATTAAATGCAATCCACCCTCTGTAATAAAGGACAGGAGAAGGTTGATTTATTTTTTTTCTCTCTAAATGCAGCAGCCCCTGTGTTTGAGTTTTGTGAGGTTGTTTTTATCTCTGAACCTGCACTGCTGACCACGACACAAGAAAGTAATTACTTAAGACAAGAAAAAATAGATCCTTCTCACTCCTTTTTTTTTATTAATTAAAAACCCCAAGATATAAACCCTTCCTTCAGCCAGTGCTATGATCAGAAAAGTTTCCTTGAGCCTGAGAATTTGATTTAGACCTTAATCTACATTCCTGTGTTTCAACATGAGATCAAAGCAATAGGTTTGCTATTTGCTACAGATCTTTTATGTGTGGTGCAATGTGAAACATCAAAGAAATCTCATTTGTTTGCAGCTAACACATGCACAGAGAGGCCAAGCCATTGTAATTACACGCGTGTAATCCAAACTGAATTAATTTGGAGTTTTCTCTGCACAACCGAAGCGTATTCACACCTTCAATATGCAATAATGCCCAGTCCTGGCTACTGCTGAGTGTTGGCTGTGAGACATTACCCACCTTCAGGGCAGATATTTTTATTTTACAGGTGTTTTTCAGTAGCAAACCCCCAGCCCAAGTGGCTGCAGGGAGGGCTGAAGGCAGCATGGCTTTTTCTTTTCCCTACAAACAGCTTTCCCAAGCCTGGCCTGATTGGATCTGCCCCTCCAAGTGTCTGTGTGGCCAGTCAGGATTTCTGATTAACACAAGCTTAGAGTTGAGAAATTCTGACTATCATCACCAGGGGATTATGCAGAGATTTATTCAGGTAACGCCAAACAAATATTGCTCTATGAGGTTTAAAGCAAGCCATGCATTTAAATTTTCCAGCTTGCCCTGCATGACTAAACACCCTCCCTGCCCGTGTGCTGCCATGGGCAAAGGACCTGCTTGGAGTGTAGATTTATTTCTTCATATTTTTAAATATGCATGGAAAAGGCATTTGTGAGACATTAGAAATAAAATTTTAGCAAATTATCCAAAAGGGCAGGAATCACTATTGGAAATACTCCCCACGTCAGCCTCGGGCTCTGCTGAGTGATGGACTGTCAGTGGGAAGAGCAAGGGGAAAAGTGATAAATTGGTATTTATAAATGTGCTAGTGATAAACTGAGGTTTCCAGAAGGAGCAGTGGGTGAGAACAGCCCCAGTGGTGACAGCTGGACACATATCCACCCAAAAATGGGGACTGCAGGCTCCCAAGGAAATGGGGAGAGGAGGGAACCACAAGAGCCCTTCTGTCCATGTTCTGTGTGGTGATCTTCAGTGCTGAGACCTCAGAGCCAGAGGTCAGTGAGCACCAATTCCCTGCCAGAGGGGATCAGCTCCTGGCACAATTTCTAACAAAGGTACCCAGCTCAGAAATCGTGGCTCATTTAATTTTAAAAACAGGGTCTCGTTTAATTATTGTTGCTGTATAAATAATGAGATTCCACCAGTCTAAGAAGTCACTGAAACATTATGATATTAAATCTTTGCAAGGAGGCAGGAGCTGAAGGGAGAGGCTCTTTTGTGCTAGAAGGAGTGAGGATTAGCAAAATGTGAATTAGTGAAGGTCTGCTGCATTCAATCCAGAATTTAGGGGGAACTATTTACTATTAGTATTACTTGCTTTCAGCTTATTAAAATTAACTCTATGAGTTGGTAAATAATAGAAAATGTGCACAATGAAAGAAATACTAATTTTTTTGCTAAGAATGTTATTTGAAGTTATTTAACAAATTCCATTTGCTATTATCTCTTTATAAACAGGAGGAAATATTCAATACCTCATGTTCAGACCTTGAAGAATTTCAAGCAGATGGATTTATTTTTTTTATTTATTTTTTTTTTTTTGTTCACATTTGTTTGAAATTAAACTCATGCAAGATGAAGGCTGTGGGAGAGAAGAAATACTCTGGATCCTGAGTTGGGAAGTCAGCACTTGGTTAGTTGTGTTGGCTGCACTAAAACAAACCAGGGAGAGATCTCCTGGAACAAAGTGGGGTCTGCTGAACTGGAAATTGGGCTGGAGTCTGAAATCTGGGAGAGAAGTTGTGTCTGTTGCCAGAGAAAGTCCTGCTGGAGGTGGAGCTGCTGTGGGGATGGAGAGGGGTTTTTTTAGGAGAAGCACAGCCAAAGACCCTCCTAATTCCCAAGGAGCTCTAAAGCCGTGTGTGACTGACACAGGGAGGGGGGAAATGAGGGGAAAACAGGAATGGGCTGCTCTGCATTCCATAAAAACACAAATCCATCACCAGAGACATCAGCCACGCAATTCTTAAACCTGAGCTCCTTCAGCAGAGTCACTGAGCCAACACTTGCTCCTTCTCCACAGGTCCTGCCCCACCTTTTGTCACCCTGATCCTTTAGTAGTTCCATTTAATTACAGGATAATCTCCTCTGTAGTTTATGTTCCTGTCAGCTGCTTTCCTTCTGAAGGAACATCCATCTCCAACGCTCCACACGTCAGCTCACACCTATTTTTCATTTTGACATGGCTGATAGCAAATGGCATTACAGGACTGCATTGAAGCTGCTGGTGACAGCCTGGCATTGTTCAATTAAAATTTTAGACACCTCTCCTAATTGTTTATTTCAGCACTTCATATTCCTATGGACAGGCTGGTTCTCTTCTTCCCCAGCGGTTCAAAAGGCAGGAAATCTTCTGTCCTTTCCTCCAGATGTGTGGAAGACTGTGTCGAGTTTCTTTTGTAGAACTGCGCTCCAAACTTGCAGGTTGATGCGGGGCAAACCTTCCTTGTGAGTCTGAGGGATGGGGAAATTCACCCACTGCTGGAAAAGTGCAGACATTTCTTGAAATTTCCCCACAAAATTCTGGTTTGGGCAAGTTTAAATGCATAAGGGCACGTTTCAAACAGGGTTTTAATAATGTCCTTGGCCACTCTCCTGAAGTACTTAAAGATCATCTCAGTTTTGAGGCTCGTTTTCCCCCAAATAGAAGTAATTTCTAAATATTGATGAATGGATAAATAAGTAAAACAGATGCAGAATCCAAATTCTGATTGAATGATCTTGCTGAACAGAGGTAGCTGTCCTTGTGCAATACATAAATACAAAGAAAACGTTTTTGTTTTTCTGCTAAAAGTCTGTTTGGTTATTTTGCGTCTATGTTTGGTCTTGCGGTTGGATTTTATTCTTTGTTTCTTTAAGTAAAAGCTCAGATTTCCACAGAGTCTTTTTTGGAATGAGCCAGAACAAAACATTTCAGAGTCCTGGAGGAGGAAATCTTTTACTGCTGAACTTTCATGGAACGAGTGCCTTTGAATTACAGTGACTGTGAATCAGCTGGAAAACCACACAAACTCTTTAATGACACAAAGTCCATTTCTGGATGTCCTTGAAGGGTCTTTAACTTTGAAACCTTTTTTCTAGGCTGGTCAGGCACACTCAGGTACTATTTTGGGGAGAAATGCTGATTTTCCGTTTGAATTTTTTGCTGGATAAATGCAATTAGTAAGACTCTTGCTTAGAAATGAAACAGGTTGTGCTTCCTTGAATAAGAAATATAAACCCAGCTGTATGTAAGCAATGTTATCCCATTGTAATTATAAACATATATTTTTCCACAGCCACCACGGAGAAGTTTTTCAAGCAAATGGAAAAATTCTATTTGTTTTTTTTCCTTTAAACCAGAATTCCATTTAATTCTTAGCACAGCAGATGTGGGCAGGATGCTTCACTGGGGAATAGGCTTTGAATCTTGGATCTCAGTTTAGGACAACTTCATCTGTAAGCAGAAGCATGAATTCCCTGTCTGAAGCTGATCTGTAACGCTCAGCAGTTTGATTTTCCTCACACCTCCACCAGGGACAGAGACTTTGCAGTGCCTTCCCAGCCCTTGCAGCAGCACTTTACAACATCAGGCTGCTTTCCCATGCGGGGTGAAAACGCATTTTCATGACACCATTTATTTATTTTATGGGAGGGAAAAAAGCCCCCACCTGCTCAGCAGCTTTGTGAGGAACCCGAATTAACGCTGCAGGGGAAGGGAGCGCTGGGTGGGTTTAGATCATGGGCAGCTTCAGGGCACCCTGAGAGCTTCTGGAGGACGCCACAGGAATTGTGCAGCAAAGCTGATAGCAAAGGGATCAAATCCCTCCCTCACCTTGGGGGAATTCCAAGCACAAAAAGTTCCCAAAATCTTGGAAATGCAAGCTCAAATATAGACACAGACACGGGGCTTGACCTGAAGCCTCGGGAAAGGCTTCCGAATTGAAAATCGTAAGCAAGGATGTGAGTTTAAATGGAAAGACATTAAGCTAGGCTGTAGGAAAGTTTTAAGGTGTTAAAGTTAAGCTATAGAAGGAATTATAAAAGTAATAAGAGGTTTAAGGTATAACAAGTAGTTTTGTGTGTCATTATATGATTGGGTGAGAATGTCAGCACTGCGGCAAAGACGCATAAAATAAAATAATTAACTACTGGTGTGAAAGTAGAAACATTCTTTTGTGGCACTAGTTTATTGACTAAATAACCTTCAAAAGGTCCTGTGACCTGTAATCCCGTGGCCACTAAGAACATCTGGTGAATGAGGTGAAGATGTACGAGACTGTAGAAGGAAAAATAATAAATTATGATTTAAGATGTCTTGCTGTGGTGCCATCTCTTGTAAAATCCTGGGACACCTGATGCATCCACAAAAAAAATTCACAAAAACACAGAGAAAGTCCCTGGCACTGCTGCCATGTCCTCACCAGCACCCTCAAAGAATAAAACCACAATCAACCACAGAATAAATAAGGCTGGAAATGACCCTTAAGGTCAAGTCCAATCACCAACCACCACATTCACCACTTAAAAAAAGCCCTCAATCCCCAATTTTTCAAACATCTCCAGGGCTGGGACTCCAGAGCTTCCCTGGACATCCTGTTCCAATTCTTTGCAACCCTTTCCATGAAGAAATTTTCCCTAATATTTCATCTGAACCTCCCCTGGCAGAACTTGAAGCCATTTCCTCATTGTTTGGCATGCCAAGCATACAACAAGGATTTAGTCCTGGTGGGATTTTTGATTGAGTGAAACAACAACAATCACCTCTTGAAAAAAATAATTAAATATTAAAAACTTACAGCTAAATACCTGTTTGCAAAAATATTGCAAATTTATATCAATGTATGTGCACACCAACACCTTTTTAAAAGGTAACATTTTAATTGAATAACAATTAATTATATTTCTGAAGACTTGGCAGTATTTCTGGTACTGATAGAGGGAGTAAGGGCATACAATAAATCATTGAACACCTGTGTAAAATACAGCTGGATATTTATTTTCATGCTTTCTCATATTTCATATTTTCCTTTAACCATTCTCTCTTGGTTCTTCCAACTGCCATCTCCTCCTAATTGTACTCACAACTTTTCCTTGCACTAGATAAATTTTATTTCTTTTCAAAGTATCTTCTACTCCAACATTACAAAGTCCATTTCTCCTTCCTTTCCTTTTTTGATGTTCCATTAACCTGAATTATTTCTCATCTGCTACAAATTGTTCTATTTTCACAGCTTTTGTTGTCTCTGACTCATTTATGCCAAGATAAGGTTTGAGATACTTCTGGGGATTTTTTTCCTTTTACTGATTGCTTTTTTCACTGTGGTCAAAAGAAATCTTCCTGTGTGGTGGAAAGGATCTGACTCATGTTCCTGCTCCTTAATAGATAATAATAATAATATTGCCTGTGGCCAGGATTTTCAAGACAGGTAAATTGCACCTCCAGCTCCCATCAGCTTTTCTTGGATCCTTCCTGACCTTTGAATAAACTTGAGCATAAATTAATTTTTATTTTCTTGCTTTGAGAGTATTACTCTTCCAATAACCATCACATCCACCAAGCAGGAAGAAATGGAAAGCAAACGTTTATTTAAAGAAAGGTGAGTGAGCAAGAGAGCAAGAGCAGGGCAGAGAACGTTTCCTCTGAGGGAGGAGAAGAAAGATTAAAAACAGCAGCAGAATTTCTCAGAGCAGTAGAAATTATTACAGGATGAGATCTAGAAAGAGAAGAAGTGCTCACTTTAATATAAATTTGGTTGGAAATCCAACAAAAATATCTCTGCAGAACTCTACAAGAAGCTTAAAATGTTTTAGGGGGAGGGGAATGTAAAGGTTTGCAGTCTCAGCAGCAGCATTTGTTGGTTGTTAATTTATTGGGGGGTCTTAAAGGTATTTAATTCCTTGAATTCTCTAAGATAACACCAGGCATTTTTGGGAAAGATCAGGTTTAGATCTTGAGGCAAAAGGGTTGGCTGTGCTATTTAGAGGTCAGATTGGATGGTCTGAACAAATCCTAGAAAATAAAAATAAAATAAAATAAAATAAAAATTAAGAAAAAAATTATATATATATATATATATAAATAAAATAAAATAAAATAAAATAATAGCATAAAATAAAATAAAATAAAATAAAATAAAATAAAATAAAATAAAATAAAATAATAGCATAAAATAAAATGAAATAAAATGAAATGAAATGAAATAAAATAAAATAAAATAAAATAAAAAGAAATAAAATAAAATAATAACATAAAATAAAATGAAATAAAATGAAATAAAATGAAATGAAATGAAATGAAATGAAATGAAATAAAATAAAATAAAATAAAATAAAATAATAGCATAAAATAAAATGAAATAAAATGAAATAAAATGAAATGAAATGAAATAAAATAAAATAAAATAAAATAAAATAAAATAAATAAAATAAAATAAAACAAAACAATAATTTTATCCAATCAGTATAATACTACATGTATATTTTAAAAAATAAGTTTTAAAAAAAAATAAAAATAAAGAGATTGATACCTGCATTGGCCTGACAAAACTCAAGACAGCTCTATCAAGCAGGTCAAGGAAATTGAAAGAAAAGTGAGAAACCTTCTGCACTCTCTTCATGTTTATCATGCTCCTCAAGGCAAGAGAGGGGAAGAAATAAGGTGACAGCTCGGGGGGAAGTGGAAAAGATGTCATTGTCACTGGGACAAGAAATGAGCAGGGCTGGCATGCAGGAGAAGAATTAACAAAACAGCTCTTGACATTTGTTGGGGAGAAAAGAGCCAACGCAACACCTCAGCACACCAGAGGAACTGAGGATCTGGGAACCCCCACTGGCAAAATAAAAAGGTGAGAATTAAAAAAAAAATAAAATTAAAAAAAAAATTCTCATTGCATTAAAGAAAAAAAAAATTCCAAATTTTGCCCGGTTACATTTCTCAGTTTGTTGTTCCAGAATGTGTCTTTGTTCCTACAAAGGGAAGTCTCCAGCTGTAGAGCAGAAGAAGCTGAACGTGGCTTGGGGACACAGCAAGTGACAAAGTGCAGCATCAGCTCTGCAATACCGCTTGGTCTGGAGCCTCCAGAGCCTTTTCCAGACAGAAAATGCTGCTCCTGACTCTCAGAATTCACGTTTGCCATTGAGGGCTGCAGAGGGATGGAGAAATTCAGGGCTGGGATCGGTTTTCCTGCTGCTCTTGAAACCTTTCCTTCTGCTCCAGAGTGTTTGGATTATACCAGGCAGTCAGAGCTTGAAAAAACCAGTCTGTGAATGAGCAGAGATGGAGGGAAAATTATGGGAAAACCCCCAGGATTTGACAGATTCAGGTGTGAGTTCTGGCAAGTCAATGGTCTCAATTTCATAGGAAAAATGAGTATTTGATTACTTTTAAATTGAATCCTTAATCTCTGTGGGCTTCTTATGTTCTGACAGAAAGGGGCTTAGGAAGTATAAAATTACATATTCTTTTAAGCACTTAAAATTATTTAGAGAAAACACTTAGGAACAGGAGGGGAAACAAAAAAATAAAAAGTTTAGAAATAGGTACCAGTTCAATTTATAGCAAAAAGAGAGAACTTTGGAGACTGCAATTCATTTTATTCATGGAGGACTCGTTGAGATTTATATTGGAGCTCATAAAAGCCAGAACCAGTGTTCCAGCTTTTCCAACAGCCGGGCAGAAGCAGCGACTTTTCGGTTTGGGATTTATTTTAAGTGCCTAAAGTCTCACAAAGGAAATTAAGTGCAGTGGAGCAGACAGTGCTGCTTTGGTCACCACTTCTGCACTCGTATTTCAGCTGTGTTCGCCTCCTGACCAGCTTTCCTCTGCAAATTGAAAAGTTTATGGCTACAGAATTCCTTGGAAAATTTGCATTTCTGCTCACCCATGGCAGAGATGGAAACTCAAGTCTCCAAGTCCTTGTTTCCACAAATCAAACAGTTGGATGTGAAATGCCACCACCAAAAGCTTGGCAAATACGTTGGGAATAGCTGTTGTAACACCAGGATAAATATTTGGCTTTTATTTTATCAAAATCTACTGCAATAAGAGGAATCATCTCCTCCTGCATATGGAATTAAGGTTATTTCCACAATTCCAGGGAAAAATCCCATTTATTTTTATCATTCTGTGTTTCCTAGGAAGCCAATTTATGTTATATATCATCATAAGCTGCAATTTGGGCTGGATTTTAGAGGAGGCAAGAAAAAAAAAACAAATCCAGATTTTCACATTTCTTTTCCTGGTCTGTATTTTCCAGCCACCCAAAGCAAAGTCCTGGGTTAAGGATGTATTTTCCTGGAGGCTTTTCTCTGTGAAAAGAAGAATGTGGAATACACAGGAAAGGGATGTTTGGAAGCAGAAAATTCCAGTAATCAGTTCAGGTCAGGCCCCATCGTCCCAGCAGGGCTCCGGACAGCACAAGTGGTCTTGGCAAAAGGTCTCTCCCAGCTGCCCAATTTCCCAGGCAAACATATGGGAACCAAATGGACCTGGTAAATATTTGTTTCCAAAATCAGCTAATGACAGGCTACAGAGAAGCTGATGAAATTTTAATTTGATGGGACGTTATTCTGAGCACTCCAGAAAGAGCAGACACGAGGAGCCAGCAGAAGTGGAGGCCACTGCAGATGAACTTTGCTCCTCGGGGAGAAAACAAACAAACAGAAGAACAAATGGACAAATAAAAATCCAAACAAACGGAAGAAATCCCCACCAAAACCCAAACAAAACCCCAGATGTGGGGAACGAGCGGTAGATATTAGGCAAGGTTTTTAATTTATGGGAAATAACACATGTAGTAGAAACCTTTGCTTTGATGTTATTTCCAGAGCATCAGAGTGCAAATAGACTCTAATCCATTATGTTTTAAACTTATAAAATTTATTACCCCTGAACTGTGATCTTTACTCGTGCCAAGCTCTCTTCTGAATTTATGGCACTTGTGCAATCATTACTCAGCCTGTATGGAATCATATATTTCTATGAATTAAACTGAGAAGCAGTTTGCTAATTAGCATTCCAAGTGTTAATGAAATGAAAGATCACATGAGTTGCAGGGAACAGAGAGACTTAATATCATCAGGCATTTGAGTCAGACACAGCTAAAACATCCTATTTCCTGAAATTCCCACTCCCAGAAGTCTCCAGAGTTTAGCAAGATCATAAAACTGGAGCAGCATTTCACGGAGTCCCTTTTAGTTAATATCACTGTATTAAATAAGATCTCTCCCGCAAAGGAAAGAAAATGATTGTTCTCTCTCCTAAGCTGACTGTGTAAAATGTTCTTCAATAAAATCCAAGAAATTAATATTCAATGATTTACAGTAAATCTCTTGATCACAGGAGGTTTGCTCCAGACAGGAAAAGCAAACACTTACGGGGTACATTATTGTGACGGCTTATGCTAATTAAATTGAAGCAGAAATCCTTAATTTATGCTTTACCATCAAGTGCAAGGGGGAAATTTCTTTCTTGGTTCAAGCTTTATCTTGTTAAGAAGGTTTACCTCCTTATTTCCTAGAATAAAGAGCTATTTTTGAGACTCTACTGCGAAAGCAGAGGCTTGCAGAGCTTTTCTCCATGTTGCCATGACACGTTGGATCTCAACCTCCAGTTCGATACAATAGCTGCAATTAGGCTAATTAGAACATTATCTCAAAGTACACAGCCATTGTACAAAAGAAGAAACATTCTCACTGAATATGCTGCTTAGTCACCAATAAATGATTTTTTTTTTTTTTTAAATTACATTTTTCTAATTATGATGAATAATTTATTTCTCCTGTGGACGCTTGACATTTAAATATTGTAACTCAAAAAATAAACCATCCAACATCAGCTTAGGACATGCAGAATTTTTCTGACCTTTTAGTTATTTTCCTCCCATAAAATAATGAGAGAAAATAGAACACCTATAATAGGAGACTCTATTATTTTGGCTCATTAGTTATTTCCAAATTCAAGGGCCTTAATGAACACCCCATGCAGATGTGGTGCTTAGGAACAGGGTTTAGGGGTGGACCTGCAGTGCTGGGTTAATGGGTGGACTTGTGGATTTCAGAGGTCTTCTCCAGCCTTAGGGACTCTCTGACTCAAATAAACAAAGATTTTAGTCTGCACACACAAAAAAAAAAAAAAAAAAAAAGAATAGACAGCCAGGTCTAGACTAAAAAAGACAAGAAATTAGTAATAAAATTATTAACATGATGAGATGGGGCCTGAGGCCACCAGGAGCCAGCTTCTCTTCATATTGGTGTTTTGTCAACTAAGAAAAAAAAGCTTTAAGGGGAAAAATGAAATATTGATTCATTTTCTCGAATTCAGTTCAAGCACAGGAGGGAAAGGTACCAGGAGTGTGTGGGTGAAACACAGCTCCGTGAGAATCCATGGGAATTTGGTGACTGATGTCAAGAGAGGCAGATCCAGGCCAATTGTTGACTTTAATCCATTAAAGTTCTGAGATAAACGTTCAGCTCCCTGGCACTGCTTTGTCTGGCACCGGTGGCACTCAGGCTGTGTGTGTGACCATCCAGGACCCTGTGTGTGACCATCCAGGACCCTGTGTGTGACCATCCAGGACCCTGTGTGTGACCATCCAGGACCCTGTGTGTGGCTCCAGCCTGCCCCAGGGAGCAGAAAATCCCTCTTGTGCAGCCCCCAAAACACCTTGGAGTTCAGATCCCATTCCTGGAGAGCTGCACACGCTGGACAAAGCTGCTGTGGGCAGTGACTTCCTAACATACATCTCATGAATGTCACCTCTGTCACTGGAAATATCAAATGCCAACATTCTCATAATTTGTTTCCTCCTATTTGACAGGCAGGGACTTCCTGAGGACAAAACTCTAGATCTGAACATTTGTTTCTGCCGTTTTGTGTCTCCCATTTGCTCCCATTCCCCACCCCATTTATCAATCATTTTCACTAATCACTACTGCCCATATTTATCTTCCATAATTACCAACTCTCTTCTTGCCACATCCGGAAGATAAGAGAGCTGCTGTCAGGTTTTATGCAAACTAGGAACATCTCTGGGGTGAAATGATGGAATATCAATCCCTGGGAAATGACTGCAAAACTCCCTTAACTTCAAGAAAATGATGTTTTCACTGATAAGAAAAGTTTCCAGCCAGATTCTCAGCTGAGCACATGAGAATAACTCACCGAGAGCCAATTTTGTACTTTTGGTGGTTTTAGCCTCCAGGATGTTTGCCCAAAATCAAGGAACACAGCTCACATTTTAAAGGAATTTGATTTGATATTTAGAGCATTTACCAAATTGATATTTAGTGTCCAAACCATTCGAAAAAGAATTTCCATGTTCTATAAGCATCACTTGATATCACCTTCAAAATTAATATTTCTGTCCATCATCTCTCCAAAAATCTCTGCTTCCCACAAAACTGTGTAGAAGAAGTTACAGGTTCCTCACAACTGTAATCATCTACAACACCTTTGAACAGATATCAACGCTCTTGGGCAGGTTTTTGATCCCTGGTTACTGAGCCCCACCTATTTGTCTTAAAAAGCTTTGTATTATATTTATTATATCTTGTTTATATGTATTAAACCAATATAATGCAATATATTGACCCTTAGAGAAGCACTTCATAATTTTTTCTTCAATACTCTTTAATTCACTGATGCAATGCAGCAATTATTGATTTATTTTTTTTTTTCCCTCCCTAAATTTAGTAGCAGCAAATGTTACTTCATTAGTGTATCCACCTAGGGTTTTCTTCACAATAAATTCTGCACTAAAGGCTGCAGCCAGGATATTTTTATTTATGCCAGGGTTCCACCCAGAGGCAATAAAAAGCACCAGGGTCTTCCAAGGAATGCTTGAATTGTTCTCCTTTTATTCCTTAAGTATTTCACCCCCAGCCCAAGCTCACTTACAGGTCAGAATGAAGTTCAGCCTAAAGGGAGGCATAAAAATGGTTAAAACTGGGATTAGAGGGGGAGAAATCCAAGCAAGGAAGCAAATTCTCACCATCAGTTCATTTCTTCCTGACCTATCACTTGTTCCTTGTGAGTTTTGTGTGGGGACTGATTTTTGGGGCAGAAGGAAACCCGTCCTTAAAGTGTGGCTGGAGCAGCAATGTGCAGCAGGAATAAATGTATAAATGTATAAGTATATAATTGTATAATTATACAAACAGAGAAATATATAATTATATAAATATATAAATGTATAAATATATAAATATAATGCAAGTATATAAATAATATATTTATATAAAAATATATAAATATATAATCGTATAATTATACAAATAGATAAATATATAATTATATAAATGTATGAATGTATAAATATATAAATATAAGTATATAAATAATATATTTATATATTTATGTATTTATATATTTATATATAAATATATAAATATATAAATACATAAATATATAAATATATAATTGTATAATTATACAAATATATTTATATATAAAATATAAAAATATAAAATATAAAATATAAAATATAAATGTATACATATATAAATATATAAATATATAAATACATTTATATATAAATATATAAATATATAAATATATTTTATATATAAATATATAAGTATATAAATATATAAGTATATAAATATATAAATATATAAATATATAAATATATAATTATATAAATATATAAATATATAAATATATAAATATATAAATATATAAATATATAAATATAAAGTACAGAGTTCTTGGCTTTAAAGGTTTCTATTGGAAAAAAAAAAGGGAAAATCCAAACCCACGCGAAACACAAACAAGTGGAAAAAATCTTGAAACATTTGCAATTTTTTTTGAAATTTGAAACATTTTTGGCAAAATCATTAAAAATCCCCCTAAATATCCACTCATTAAATTTACCTCTGCCCTGTGAGCACAGCTTGTTGCATGTAACTAGGAGAAAAAGGGAAATTAGTTAATCTTTGCATGTATTAGAGTAAAAATATTTATTTTGGGAGGTATTTTTCTCCTTATGGGAAGAATAGAAATACTTAGAAGACAAATTTAGGGGAAAAGTTTTAACTCTGCCCCAACAGGCAGCACAGGTTCCAAAAGTAAAGCCTTCCCTAAGACATAGAGGATTAAATCAAAACAAATTAATTCATAACTTAGGGGTTTTTCACCCAGGACTATTGTATTCCATTGAAAACAGAGAATGGAATTTCATTATTCCATTCCAATAATAATATATATATTATTCCTATATAAATTTTAAGCTACCTTCATGGCAGAGCCTTTAAGAGATTTGGGTGCTGGTGAGGAATATCTGGGGATGCAGATGGACACAAACACTCGAGTGCTGTCAGCTGCTACAGAATGAGACAAGAAATCACAAAATTGAGATTTTTTTTTCCCCTTTTGGTAAGAGATCAGGATGGATTTCATTACCCAAGGCCTTCTCAGGGAAAGAACCTTGATGGCTTCACTGAGCTCAGTGGGAAGGGACAGTGGCTGAAAGCAAAGGAAATCTCTGCTGCCTTTAAGTGTTTTAATTTTTATCCCATAAACAATTCCAATGAGAAGAGCTATGTAATAGCTTTTTTATGATAATTAAGTCTATTTGTTTGGTCTTTTACCAGATCATTAAAGCTACTGAGGTTCTTTTTTTTATTATTTTTTTTATTTTTTTTTTATTTTTTGAACTGTCTTAACTGTTCTGATTTGATTACTGGAGTTTAGTGATGATAAAGATTTATAAGCAGCCAAGGAAAGTTATTTTTTAAAAGATTTTCTTCTGAATATCAACAGTCTCTTCCTCTGAAAATAGTTTTGGTGACAGTTTTTTCTTTATTAAAAAGAAGAACACACCACGAGAGAAAATAGAAAATATTTATCTAGAAAATATTATCTAAAAATATCACAAAGAAAAATAAAGTTGTTTTTTTTTTCTTCCACAATATTACAGGGAACTGGGGAAGGCAAGCAGAAAGAAAAAACATTTTTGGCAGCGAGGTCTGGCACAAATTCAAGCATAAATTTCCTCCATGCATTGGGAATGCAGGCTCAGGGATGAAATTAAGAATAACTTTGTTCTGCCCTAAAATTTACCTGGCTTGGCATGGGGTAGGTGTTGAAAAGCCATGGGTGGAGAAGGGGAAGGGATAGAAAAATACAGACACATGAAAGTTCTTCCACCAGATCTCTGAGCTCAGGTTTAAAACCCCACCTCCAACAGAACACAGCCCAAGGGCTGGTTCAAACTCAGGCTCTGAGACACTTCAGCAGAATTTTCACCATTTGACAGCCAGAGGAATCAAAATATGACAAAAAAAATCCCAATTTACAGGCACATGGACTCATTTGAACACACAATTTTAGGATTCTCTAATTGTTTTCTGAGTCTGAGCAGTTTTCTGCAGCTCACTGAGTCCAACAGCAGCATTTGCCACCTGCACTGAGATTCTCAGAAATTTCATTATAATCCCGTGCACATATCCCTGCAGTTTTGGCATCAATTCCTCTACTATCACTTTGATTTTATTTATTGGACCTGCTTAACCTTTGTTTTTCCTAATAGGTTTTTAAAATGTTGTTACAGGCACTGCTTTGTAGGCTGTGTATTTAAAATTAGACAGACATTTAAATAATTCTTCAAGGTGTAACTCTCTTATTTTCCAAAATCTCAATCACACCTATATGCAACTTGATTTTCAGGTAGCAGAAGCTCTTTTTATTATAATAAATACTGTTATAATATATTTCCTTCCATATAAAACTTTCATTTACATTTTTAATATCACAGATATTGCAGGAATTAATGGATTTAAAACACAACATGTTGTAGAACGCTGTTGTTAAAAAAGGAACATGTGGTTTTGGGGTTTTGTTGGTGAGGTTATTTATACAGAAATATTATATATCACCAGTTATTTCTTCACTGAGGTGAACTTTTCAGGGTCTGAAAATTGCCAGAATCACAGGACTGTGCTTTGGTTTGACACAACTCTGGATCAAACCCTGGAAATTTGTCCTCTGCTCAAACCCAAACCCTGCCATGAAAGGCAGTCCCACACAAAATGTTCACCTGAAAAACTGCTGTTGATTTTTTTCTCTACTGCTTTCATAAAAACCCTACCAAGCATCAGTCAATAAAAGCAGCAAGTGGGTATATTTTTTCTGGTTCTTTTAATGAAAACATCAGCTCTTGAGAACGAGAGAACACCGATGTTTATCCCTACTGTGATTGAAAAAAATAATAATAAAAAAATTCAGCTGCACAGAATTAATTGCCCTTAGAAAATAAAAAGGTTTTAGTAGAGAAAATTGGATGAAATAATAATAATAATAATAATAATAATAATATTATTATTATTATTATTAATAATAATAATAATAATAATAATAATAATGTTATTATTACAACATTGCAGTTTGAGTTTAGGAGCAGCATGACTGCACCACCCTGCTGACTCTGCTCCTCTTTGTGGTGCCACCAAGGGAAATTCCTGGATGATCCAGGATTCCTGGAGTTTGGGGTGGTTTAAGCCAGCAGGGTCCAAGGAAATTTGTTCTACAGGGCTGTTTGAGCTCTTTAATCCAGATCCTCTGGGGAAGTTCCCACAGCTCCCCTACATTCTGATGTAAAAATCCCCAATTCTCACCACCCCCCCCAAAAAAAAATTAAGAAAACACAATATTAAGTTTTGGTGCATGAAATCTATAAACTTCCATCAATACATTTTCATTCATTTTATTTTATTTTTATTTTTTCAGGATTTGATGGAAACAACATGTCCTGAATACCCCAGAGAAAGACCTGGAGTGTGATACAGTGTCCAGGCATTAACTGTAAACTTTTTAAATTAACTCTTCCTACAGGAATTTCATTAGGTTAGAAATAATTACTGACAAAAAACACACCCTCAAGATCAAGATCCAGGATGATGGAGCTCATTTCAGTCCCCAGGAGAGTGTGCAGGATTTCCAAGAGATGCTCACATCCTTTCACTGACCCAGAAAAGCACCCATGGAAAAGGTCCAGGGCTGCTTTCAGCTCAAAGTGCGTGAAGGGGGAGAGAGCAGGAATTGATTTAAACAGAATGGAAGGGAAATAAACAACCAAGGTGAGCTCCAACCTGCAGCATTCCCACTGGGACACCAAAAACAGCTCATGGAAGTCTCACCTCACACACCTGAGCAAAGCAAACCAGCCCATCCCCTCTGCCCCTCCTGGGGATTATCAAGATGTCTCATCATTATAATTTAATTTTTAAATTAATATAAGTAAGAATATAATTATTTATATAATAATTAATCAAATAATAAACTAATAATTAGTTCAATTATTAATTATACTTAGTAATTATTATTATTATAATCGTTATATAATTATATATAATATAAAAATTATTATAATAATTATATAATATATAATATTATATATTGTATAATATATCTATTACAAAATATATTATATTGTATAATATATCTATTACAAAATATATTATATTCTATAATTTATATATTACAAAATATATTATATTATATGATATTATATGATATTATATGATATTATATGATATTATATTATATTATTATGATATATTATATATTACCTATTGTATATTATATATACTACATCATAAAATATAATATATATTATATAATTATGTAATATAATAATTTTATATATAATGATTATAATAATTGTTAATAAATATATTGATAATGATTGATGTAATAGAATTTATTATTTAATTATTAATAAAATGATCAATAAAATTCATAATTAATACAATTTTAAATTCAGCAGCTGCTGAATCTCCTTGGGCCTGGCAGGCACTGGATGGCAGAGGCTGGAAAAGCCAAATTTGATTTCTGCAGGAGGAGCTGTCAGTGCTGAGAGGGGTGATGAGGAAAAGGCGCTTGAACTGTGCGGGGAAGGAGATTTGGCACAGACACAAAATTTGGGCTCCACCACTGCCAGGCCAGAATCCGACCCCTTTTATCTGTACTGCAAGAATAAACATCTGGATTTTCCCTGCCTTACTCCAAACTCTAACAATCTGCTCTGTTTTTCTCATGTTTTTCATGAATAAGAACAAGAAGTGCAGTGCTGAACTCCGAGCGTTCGCCCTCAACGCCGCTCTGACAGCAAAGGGCCCAACATGTGCTGACAAAGGGCTGGCTAATGATGAGTGGAAGAGGAAATGACATTGTTGGTTCTGCAGGATTCCTCACTGGGAAAGCGCCTGTGCCCATGCTGGAGCGTATTTCACGTCTTTAATGTTCACCCTTGTTTGTGTTATAAAGCAAATATTTGACAAATCCCTGGACTCTGAAGTTTCCCAGGGCTCGGGGCAGAGATTTCTCTGATGTGTCAGAGGAGGCTGAGGGAATTCAGAGTGGAAAATGGGAGGTCAAGCAGAGGAGGAAAAGGAGAAGGATCTGAAGAGTTCAGATCTATCCTGAGGCAAGGACTGGCTGAAGCAGCAGGTCCTGGGCATCACCTGCAGCAATCAAAGCTGGGAGCGGGAGGTTTGGAGGCGCTTCCCAGCCTGGGGCAGCTCCCTTGGGAGGTCAATCAAAAGGGGACTGAAGGTGCAGACTTTTGTCTAATTTTATAAATCTCAGAATGGTTTGGGTTGAATGCATGCAGAATCACCAATTCCAACATCCCCACCGCAAGCAGGGATATTTTTTTTCTGCTTGGGCGTTTCCATCTGCAAACATCACAATGTGCCCTCCCCTCCCACCTCTCTGCAGCTCTCCAAAAACCCGATTTCTCAATAAATCACCCAGGCAGCACCATCAAAAATGACCCCTGTGTCACCAGAGGTCACTAATGATTCTAAAATATCGAACCACATTTATTTTATTCTTTGCTTGTGGCTGAGATTCAGAGGTGAAGTGAAGAAATTCAAAGCCAAATCAAAAAAAAACTGGAAATTTTTCTTCCCACTATTTTTGTCATTCAAAATATCCTATTGGTTTTCAAACACATTTTAAATTGACTCCAGCAAGTTCTGCTCTGGGCATTGATGTGCCTTAAGACACCTTTGAAACTCAGAGTTGCTCTTATGAACTAATTAGTTTCCATTTACATAAAAACATTTTGTCATTTTCAGAGTTTTCTCACTTGTTTTCTTACAGTGAAGGCAGGGGTTGGGAGCCAGAATGTACCAACAAATTTAGAAAACAAAGAAAAGATGAAGGAGAGAAAATATGCAAAAAAGTTTAAAAAAAAAGTTAAAAATCCATGTGTCAAAGTTTTCAAAAATGTAGATTTACACTACCTTAAAAGCAAAACATTTAAATTTATAATTACACAAAACAGAATTAAAAAGTAAATGAATTACCAAGATGGCTCTGGTCGTGTTTGCCAGTATTTCCTGCTTTATTCCAATTAGCCATAACTTTATAATTTGACTTTTTTCTCTGCACCACTCATTCTGAGACAATGTCAGCGTCGAGTCCATAAGTATTTGGAGAATTAATTAAAATGTCATGAAATAGTCCTTGCATTAGCATATATATGGTCATAAAAATAATTATAATTACTTCTTAGAGGTGGAGGAGAGTTAAGTTTGATTGATGGAATTAATGAAAACGGGGACAGCTCCACCATACTAAATAGCAGAAACTTGGAGTATTAACCATCCACTCTGTGAAGTTATAATAATTACAGCAAGAGCTAAAAAGATTAGTATTCAAAAAGAATAATGTACCTTAGAGCCTAAAATACCCATTGCAAATTATGGATGTATTTTCAACTGTTTATAACGTTCTCAGAAGAAAAATATCATTTTGATGAACTTCCAAAGGCTCCTAGATTAATAGGTATTTGCAGCCTTACAGAGAGCACAATCAATCCCTCTAATCTTGTTATCAGATGCTAAACAGCTGGGTGACCTGATTTAAGCGCTATGATTTTAAGGAAGTAATAATGGATAATAGTTTTCAAATGCCTGCTAAGAACTTGCAAAGCTGTATAATACACCCAAAGATATGCAAATAAATGGCATTAAAAGAAACATTATAATTAGCAGCCCAATGCACAGAAACTGCTTGTGCAGCCATAAGCAACCTAATCTTATTTCAGTTGTGCTGCTTTTAATTTAGTCTCCCTTAAAGACCTGCAGTGATGGTCTGGGAAGTTGAGGTGAACACCCAAAACATCCAAAACCAGAATTAAATGGCACTAAATTCCCTCTGCAGGGTCCAGGCCATGAGCAGTCCCCCTGGGGAGGTGGAAGTGGCCAAAGTATAATTTTTCATGCAGAAACAATTCTTTTTTTAATACATTTAATTCCTTTGTCATTATTGTAAGTTATTTCCAGATGGCAGGTGGCAGATTTTTTAATTTTAGTTCCTTTTTTTCTTTTAAGAGCAACTGCCAAGTTTGTGAGGAATTATTTTTCAGAAGCCTAAACTGCATTTAAAGGTCTTTTCTATTTTTTATAAGACATTGCTAATCTCACATTTTTTCCCCCTCTAATCACACAAACAGTTTAGGCTAAAAAAAGCAGTCCCTGGTAGGAAGGAGAGGGAGGGAGTGGGTACCCACAGCTGTGCCTGCTGCTGCCAGGGAATTTGTTTTCCACTCTTGTATTGATGGGGATGCTCCCACCATTGCGGTGCCAGATTCTCACAAATGCCGTGTTTTGCAAATTGCCAAATTAAGGAGGGGAGATCTTGGGCTTTAAGGGTTGTGTTTTAAATATTTCCCTTTCTTTTTCTCCTGAGGGAGGGTGTGGTGGAAGGCAGCACATTTCAAATGGTCTGGCTGAGGGCAGGGGAGGAGCGCTCTGCTGACAGGAGAATTTCTCTGCGTGGAATCGTTGGTCAACGGGGAGAAGCTTCCACTGAACCCTGGAAATAGCTGCAGTGTCTCCCTGCCAAAACCGCATTTCCCTGAGCCATGGTCCTCGTGCTGGCACTTGGAGGGGTGGAATTTTATTTTCCCACCCTCGGACTGGGTTTGCAACTCCTCGTATCCAAAGTGAAACTTCACTTCAGTAGGACTGGGTTATCTCCAGGGAATAAAGGAAAAAGGTGAACCTGGAAGGGAATGTTGCTGTTTCCAAGTCAAATGGCAGCAAGAGGACAATGACAGGGCCTCAAGGTCTGTCCCAGGGGTCACCCTGACTTGGGCATTCCCTGGCTCCTTGGGGAATCCATGGTGTAGGGAGAGATCAGTCATTCCAAGGATTGCTGCGAAGGATGACTGGACAATTCTTCCTCCCGCCAAAGACATCTCTGCAGCCCTCCCTTGTCCCTAAGCTGGATCTTCACCTCTGCCTGGTGCCTTCCACGGGGGCAGGACCGTCCTTCAGCCTGGGCTGGAGCTCCTTTCCCTGCAGGACACCCTGGCCTCTACATGGGAGCTCCCACAATTTGTATTACCTGGTTTCTCCTTCGGCATTCCATGAGCGGTGCCCTAGGAGCTCCTCCCCTCCACACAGTCGTGCTCCCGTTGAGAGCTGAGAGCGGGGCTTTCATCAATTATTCACTGCTCTGAAGATGTAAGAACTTATCTCAGGGCGAATTGGTGTTTCTCCTCACTCCTCAGAAGCAGGAGTCGGGAAACTTGCGCACCTCAGCTGGGAGCAGACGGGAGCTCCGCTCTCATTCAAGGGAAGGAAAAATCCACCTGCAGCAAACCCTCCTCGCGTGTGGGAATGAGGAGCCCCAGTTCAGCAGCACCCCAGGCTTATAAATAGGGATGGTGGAAAGATCCATCATCTTTTCCAGTACGTTTTTGAAGTACTGTCAGAATTATTTCGTATTAACTTTACCTTTCTTTATTCTGATTCATATTTAATCGCTCTCCTTAGAGGGTTCCTGCCTTCCAAGTTAAGGAGAAGAAATGCAGGTAGAGAAATGAACTGAATTTCTTTTTCTTAAATGAACACTTTGCATTTTCATCTCTTTGGTTTTCACTCCCAATATCAGCTTGGTTGCAGTTGCTCAAAGACATTTAAAAGGTTTTCATATGATGTTGCTTTCAAATTAAATATTTCTTTATGGAATGAGGTCGATTATTTAAATTTGGCATAGAAAATGATGCATTTATTAACATGCCAGGAGTTACATTTTCCAAAATCTCTCAACCCTCCTACAATTTTTTTTACCTAATATTGCCACTGATAAACCTTTTACTATGTCAAAGGAATTAGGCTAAATTTAAGCTTTTCTGATAATCCTAAATAATTCTGCTATCCCACTGTTTATCTTTGAAAGTATTTACCATGAAATAAGAAGAGTAAGTCTCAGAAAACTAGAACTATGTTTCTTAATTTAAAATAAATTTAGGTTTTTTTTCCTCTTTCTCTGTTTCTCTCTCCATTCTAGGGAAAACAAACCTGGAAACAACAAAGTCCTGGAAATTATCCTTATAAGCACAGCTTATCCTATTGAGATTTCTACATGCATCTTTTACAGGAAATCATTGAAATCTAACACCAGCTAAAAAAAAAAAAATAATAAAGGTCTAAGGAGATTATGAATAAAAGCTATTGCTGGCTTTGTTTTTAATGAGATACCGAAAGCATTTTTATTCCTTGCCCATATTTTTACTCACATTTAATGCAACCCAAGTTATTTTCAAACTATCTCTGTTAAACAGGACAAAACCCTCATATCTCCTGCCAGTTTAGGAATATGCAGGTGCTCGCATCTTTCAGAGCCTTTGTGAATATTGTACAACTTTCAAGTCTAACCTACTTTTCCCTCTTATTTTGTTTTTTTTCCTAGAAATGTTCTGTAGTCCCTTATGAATGTTGCAAAAGATTCACAAATTCTGAGTGCTGCATAAAGTGGCAAAAATTAACATCTCCGAGAATGTCATTGAGATGGGCAGATGTCTCCCCCCAGCCCCAGTAGGCTCGACTTTGATGAGACTGGCTTAAAAAGGAATTTTTAAACCTCTCCAAACCTACAGGAAAAACGTAATGCCAGTGGTGAATTTGCTGCAAAGTTACCTGTTCTCCTGTGGATCAAAACACGCTGGAATAGAGTGAAAAACGCTACTTTATACCCCCCTAAGTTTATTATGCTCTGCATCCCTGAATTTCTGCGTTTCCCGGGCGGCTGGGTGGAGGAATTCTTTGGATAAGACCGGGATTTGGGTTTTAGCTTTTCTCCTGTCTCCAGCCAGGTAAAAAAGGCCATAAATAAAACATTCAGGACCTCGATGGGTGCAGGTCCAGACTGGGTTTGGAACACACAGAGTTTATTGACTGCCCTGGGAGGGGGCAGCTGCTTCTGACGTGCTGAGAGCCAGGGGTCTGCTCCACTTACACCTTCTGGCACACCTGAACTTCAAAAAAAACTTGTGAAATGGAAGAGAAATTGTGGCTGCCCCATCCCTGGAAGTGCCCAAGGCCATGCTGGAGCAACCTGGGACAGTGGAATGTGCAATGGGATGAGCTTTATGGTCCATTTCAACCCAAACAATCCCATGCTTCCATGAATTGAAAAACACCATTATTACCTCTCAGCTCTTGAAGGAGAACATGACAAAATTCTGTCTTTATGACAGCATTTGATGGGGTGGGGTAGGAAATCCCCAGGAGAGGAAACCTGAAGCCTCACTGAATCCTGCAGAGCTTCAATTTTGGCATCTCATAACAGCACCTGGCCGGTCAGAAGAATAAAACCAATCCTTTGAGTGAAAACAATAAATCTTCCAACAAAATCCCATCATAAAATCTACTTTGCTTATAAAAACACAAAGAACGTTCCTGTCCAAAGATCCAGTGACAAATGAGGGAGGGAAGAAAACATTCCTAGTTTCAGAATACCTGACATTTAATTACCAGAGGCTGCTGCTCACAGAAGATGTACAGCAAACTGCGTGGCCTTGGCTGCAGTACATGGAACTATTATATCATCAAAGATTTATTCCTTAAAAGTGCATTAATTCCAGCTAAAAGGGGCCTAAAGTCGCCCATGGTACACTCCATGGCTGACAGGTGACTTAATGGTGTTACTACAGAAAATAACAGGCTTTTGGGGCTCTAACAAATCCTGTATTTCCTGCCTGGGAGCACTCTGCATGTGACAAGTCATTAACTCCAGCCTCTCCTCCTTTGCTGAATATTTCCCCTCCAAAGACAAGCAGTTCCTTCCAAAGGGAACCAGAAGTTAGGGCCAAAATCCAGGTTAAAATTTCCCAGTCTTCCCCCAGAAGTGCAAGGTGGCCCCATCTGTACAAAGAGAGCCGTAAAGTAAAAGTTTAAGAATGAAATATCAAGCTTTTTCCTTCAAAAAAAATCAAAAATAATTGCTTATTTTTCCTGACAGGATAGAAAGAAGTGAAAAACTTGTTTTCCTTGATGAAAATGCAGGGACATGGGAGCTGTGACTTCCTGCTTTAGAGGAAGAACTGGGACTTTAACCATGGCACTTTCGTAACATTTATTGAGAATTTAGATGCAAGTAACAGTCCTTGAACGCCAGAATTTTGCCAAAGACTTGAAAGAGATGGTTGCCTCTTGTTCTGGCTATAATACTCAATAGGTAAAGCGATTATTTTGCCTCATTTCTTTAAAAAAACCCCCAAATGATAAACTTTTATTTCCTTTTTCTACCTTAACAACGCTGTTACTAACCCACCCAGACACCAGATTGGGCTATAAAGTGTTGACACACACACTCAAGGGAAAAACCCCCAAAAAACCAAACATAAAACTCCAGGTTATGACACACAGACTCTTTGCTAAAATATAATCAGCCTCCTTTTTCAGGCCACTGCTCCAGGATATATATTTTTACTCAACATCTTTGATTATGCTGCCACCAGCAGCTTTTAAGACATAAAAAGGCAAATGATAGGTGCTGTCAGTGACTCGAACAAAAGCTGTGGAAATTCACTGAGCGTGTAATACGGTGGATTTTAGCAAAGCTAAAAACCCACGGTAGCTTTGACTAACTTGATCTTTCAGAAAGCTGTTTGAGGGAGAGAGGCACAAAATAATGAATTGGATGGAGTGTTACATAACAAAGAACTCCTCGGGGTCTTGTCTGCTGCCTTATCTCATAAATTGTAATGATTTTCATGTTAGATCAAAGAAGAGCATAAAACAAAATTGAGATGAAAACAACTATTCATTGCCCTCGAGTGTATAGCTTTTGTTTTAAGACACTCCTAAGCAGCACTGTGGAAGGTATTTCTTCCTCTAGACAAATCACTGCTCTCTAATCTTCCCTGTGACAGCAGGAGCAGCTCCACTGGTGCAGCTCACACCTCTCAAAGCAGCTTTATCTGACTTTCCTCCCAACTTATGGCAGGTTTATTTTATATTTTTATATTTCTATATTTTTATATTTTTATATTTTTATATTTTTATATTTTTATATTTTTATATTTTTATATTTTTATATTTTTATATTTTTATATTTTTATATTATTATATTTTTATATTTCTATATTTTTATATATTTATATATTTATATTTTATATTTTTATATATTTTTATATTTTTATATATTTATATTTTATATTTTTATATATTAATATATTTTTATATATTTATATATTTATATTTTTATATTTTAATATTTTAATATTTTAATATTTTTGTGTTTTTATATTTTTATTTTTTAATTTTTTAATATTTTAATATTTTTGTATTTTTATATTTTTATATGTTTATATGTTTATATGTTTATATTTTTATAATTTTATTTTTTTTATACTTTATATTATTTTACAATTATATGTTTAATTATATATAAATTATATATAATATATATAATATACAATATATTATATATAATATATTCTATAATTATATATAATTTTATATTTGTATTATTTAATATTTTACATTATTTTATATTTTATATATTCTATGTTCTATATTATATTTATATTTACACTTATATTTATATTCATTATATATATTATATATATTATATCTTTATTTTATATATTTATATATGTATATTTATGTATTATTTTTTATATAATTTATATATATTTTGCATTTTATTTTTAGGATTTATTTTATTTTTATTCTTTTTGTGAAAAGGGGGAAAAAATGAAAGTTGTTGCCCTCTCCCAAAAAAACCCACAAAACCAAAACAGGAGAAAAATCCTGTTGGGGATTTGAAAATCAAAACATGCATCCTGTAGATTTTGCACAGGAAAAAAGGGGAAGGAATACAGTTCATGTAGGCAGCAGGAGAAGAGTTTTCTGCCATGGGCATTCACCAGAGGATCCTTGGCTTGGGGAGCACACCACAGAAAAAGGACTTTGGGAAGGTTTCCCCCCTCTCAGGGCTTAGGGCATTAAAGGAAAATTATGGAAAGTAGGAGATCAGTGATGGTGCACCCTGGTTTATGGAGCACCAGCAGCTCTGGAATGTTCTGGCTCCCATTAACATCAGGAAACAGCTGGTTTGGAAGTCGGGAAATTGTCTGCTGCTTTATCTCATCAACTGGAATAATTTTCAGTTCATATGACATTAAAAAATAAAAAATTTCTCAGGTCCAGAGGAGCTGTTTCATCATTAACACACAACCAATAACTTTTTCTGCAGGGATTAATCCTACCAAAATTCAAATACTGGTAAATTTTACAGGCCAGAAAGAGCAGGTTTTTTATCAAGTTACATTAACTAGGAATGAAGAGAGATTTTATGCCTGTTCTGTGAACTCCAAGCAGAGTACAGAACAACACTGAAATTAGATCCAGTAAAAAGGAATTTTTAAAAGCTCCCATCTAGGATGTTCCTTTTCACTAACACCGTAATTGTGTATTTACAGCAACGTAATTATAAATTTTATTTATAATTAAATGTATCACACAGGGATACAGTGATACGGAGAGGTGATTGTAAGGAATTATTTACTAAAAGAAAATAAATCAGAAATTAATTTTTAAACTCTATTCAAGAAAAGTTTTTTCACTTCTTCATGCATTATGAATTAATTAATTCACCCAAAAATTTTTTTAATGGAGAAATATTGTACTATAGTGCAGGGATAAAAACTTCATGAAACCTAAAATGAAAATGATCATCAGAAACAGAAAGATAATGATTTTTCATAGTTAGTTTCTTTCAGATCATTAAATATTCATGAGCAGGTCTCAAGTCCTTTAAATTTGTTATTTGCCCAGATGCAGTGTTTGTTCTTTCCTGAGTGTTTTGGTTCTTGATGACCCCAGTGATCCTCGCTCTGGGATCCTCCAGCCCTGGAGAATCCCATTTCATTCCTGTCATTTCCCTTCCTTTTCCAGATCCATTTTATTCTCTAAACCCCAAGTTCTGGGTGTTGTCCCCAGGGCTCCAAGACACTCAGAGAATTTTGGAGGATAAGTGGGCTGGGAAATGCCAGAAAACACCGAAGTTTTTCTGTCTGGCTCACCGAGGCCTCCGAGCCACAGCTCCCACCAGGCTGATGCAAAATTTATTGGCTGCTTACAGAATGTGAATTTCATTTTCTTTTTCCCGTGGTCGTACACGGGGTGAGATCGGAATGGGAACAGATATTTTCCACTTGTGCTCATCCCAGGGATCTCAGGATCTGCTCCTTTGCTGGGGTGAAGGATGCACTGACAATGTTAACATATTTTCTTCAGTCCACAAGAGATTAAAAAACATTTAATGAATAAATCTAAATTTTTCCTAAGAGTCACACCTTGTCTTGGAATAATCACCCATTACTGTTCAAAACTACCACCAATTACTAAAAGTAATACCAGAAAAATTGCTATTTCAAGAACTCAATGACGATTTTATCAAAAATACCAAAATATCAAAAATTTCAAAAATATCAAAATATTTATCAAAATATTTTACTCAATGTGTTCAGCTATGGCTCAGTCTGATAAAGACAGAGAAAAACCACACTAAAGTTTCCCTCAAAGTTAAGATCTATACATGGAAGGGAGGAAAAGGGAAGAGTATAGGGTGTGACAGAGTGGGTAAAGAAAATTAAGGTTTTTTTTCTGCAACATAGGCCCAGAATTAGAGTTAAAATTTCTTTCAGCTTATTTAATTAAAAATAGACATCACAACAAGAAGTCTTAAAAGCCAGACTACTTTCCATCAGCCCTGGTACTTTTGAGCTTTGATGAATTATTAGGACAGCAGCTAAATAATCCATAGAATGAAAAGAAAGAAAAAGAATTCCTTTTATTAAGGATATAAATAACTTAGACCAGGGGGGATTCTCAGTAAATATAAAGAAGGAAAGTCATGCTCAGAGTTGAAGGCTGTGGCTTGATTGTACAGAGAAATCTCCAGCAAATTTGTGATCTTGTGCAGAAGAGATCCTGGAGACCACTTCAAGCACCAGAGGTGGAATTGTTTGGAGACAATTTTTCCAGAGGTAAGGGAAGAGTTAATTAGAAAGGGATAGGACCCCAACTATCTCCTTTTAAGTTCCATTCTTTAACATTGGTGAAAAGTCCATCTTGGACTGTTTTGTTTGTTTTCCCTCCTCTCCTCAATTTTTAGATAGTGGAATATTTCAATATTCAGCATTTCAATATTCAACATTTCAATATTTCAACGTTCAACATTTCAATATTTCAATGTTCAGCATTCCCAGTTACAGCCCTGACCCCAGAGGACACAGAGCACAACTCACCCCAGTCTGGAGATCAAAGACAATTTGGAAGTCAGAGTCACATTCATTCTGATTTGTGGAGGCATTCATCAAATCTGAAATTGCCTTTTTTTCCATCCCACCCTGAATTCTTTGCCATCAACATGTCAGATCTTCAATAACGTTACCTAAATATGTTTCCAGTACAACAAAATCAGGCACTAACATCCACTCCAATAATTTTTTCTGAGGTATCAGGGGGTTGATTCACGTGCCTCAACAGCAGAGAAAATAAGGGTAAAAAATGAGAGGTGAAAGAGAAATTCCAAAAGATACCAATATCAAAATAAAATATAAAAATTACTGCACTGAACCAATAAAATTAACAATTACAAAAGGGCAAAAAAGCATATTTTAACTTTGCAAAATGACTTTTATGATTGTGAAGTGATTGCTTTGTGTCAGACCGTTTACAGGTGGTTTTCCTCCCCTTCCTCCCTCACAGTGGGGATTATTTCTGAGTGCATTTTGGAAAGTGAATGGAGTGTTAGGCTTTCAGGGCAGTCTGAGATGAGGATATCTGATCCAATAATCTGGAGATTTAGTCTCATCATGAAGGCCTCCTAATTGTACTCTCCTCAGATAGACCCAAATTAATTCTTGCCATTCATCCCCTGAAAAGTATCTGGGCTGATACACTGATAATAATTTTCTTATCTCAGAGACAGACAGTTAAGGGAAGAGCCTGGAAAAATAAAGGGAAATGTTGAAGGTGATTATCATAATGAGAATGTTAATTAGCTCCATTTCAGACACCAATTGTTGGCGCATGAATCAGCAAGCAACTCTCCAAGTGTTTTCATAAGATTTTTCTATTTCTAATCTTTTTCCATTTCTTCTAATTCTCTTGCTGTCATTATAGGCATGAGGATCCTTGCTGATAAGGAAAATAAAAGTTGATTTCAGCAGCTGAAGAAAGTGTATGGTTGAGAAAGACATGCATAATCTGTTTCTCTACTGCCTCAAATGGTTTCTGTACATGACCAAGGGTACTTGGAAATTAATGCAGTCAAAGGGAGGCAAAAATGCGAATTATTTCTTCTGTTCAATGGCCAGGGGATGTGATAAGTACTTGAACAAGGTTTGTGCATGGTCAGCACCTGAAATCTAGATTTCAACCTCATCTGTGGGCTTTTATAAAAAGAAAAAAAGAGGAGGAAATTTTCCTCCTTTTGTTTTTCCAGCTTTTTCATATCTTCCTTTTCCTGAGCTCTGCCTTTTCTGGAACACAATTTTGCTCTCTTCCCCTGTGTCTGATCTCCCTGGCTGGCTCACATTAATTCCCTGTTTTGGGGCAGGGGTTCTGTATTTTATATCAGGTTAGAAATTAAACAAGCTGACATTTACTCCCACTGCCTAGACAAGTCATGAAATTCCCAAGTTTTAACTGCAGTCTCCTGGGCCATCTCCCAGCACAGCAGGCTCCAGTGCCCAATTTAGGCTGTTTTCAGGAGCCAGGTTAGCCCTGTGATAATTTGGGTTAGATGTTCCAGCAAATTTCCATGGGATCCATCAAGAGCTTGTTAAACTCTGATTTGTTACACCCACTTGTGACTCTGCCCACGCAGACCTCAGCCAAATAACAAAACTGAATTTATCTTAAGAAAAAATCCTCAGATGGTCAAGCTGACCATTCTGAAGAACTTATTTATCAGCTTTTGGTTTTCAGCTCCCTGAAAATCAGTGGAATCAGAAGGAGCAGCTTGGCCGTGCCCACAGCAAATGAGGGGATAGAGAAAGAGAGCAGAGGTTTGAAGGAAGGTTTGTAAGAAACATGGAAAGACAGGAAACATGGGCTCTGAAGAAACAGGTGGAGCTGTGTTTTCCTTCTCCAGGGGATTTTCAGAGCTGTAGGAATAA